>NC_079474.1:44695670-45309255 GCF_026230105.1 Diorhabda sublineata | reverse complement strand
TCCTAACCTAACCTAACCTAACCTAACCTAACCTAACCTAACCTAACCTAACCTAACCTAACCTAACCTAACCTAACCTAACCTAACCTAACCTAACCTAACCTAACCTAACCTAACCTAACCTAACCTAACCTAACCTAACCTAACCTAACCTAACCTAACCTAACCTAACCTAACCTAACCTAACCTAACCTAACCTAACCTAACCTAACCTAACCTAACCTAACCTAACCTAACCTAACCTAACCTAACCTAACCCTAAAAGGGGAAAAAAAAGGAAAAGGGAAAAAAAAGGAAAAGGGGAAAAAAAGGAAAAGGGGAAAAAAAGGAAAAGGGGAAAAAAAGGAAAAGGGGAAAAAAGGAGAAGGGGAAAAAAGGAAAAGGGGAAAAAAGGAAAAGGGGAAAAAAAGGAAAAGGGGAAAAAAAGGAAAAGGGGGAAAAAAGGAAAATGGGAAAAAAAGGAAAAGGGGAAAGGAAAATGGGAAAAAAAGGAAAAGGGGGAAAAAAGGAAAAGGGGGAAAAAAGGAAAAGGGGGGAAAAGGAAAAAAAAATAATTTGCCATGTTTTTTTTTTGGTTGGTTGGACTAAACAAAATATTTAAAAAAATTTTTTTTTTGGATTGAAAATTTTAAATTCAGTTTCGAAAGAAGTGGCTTTGGAAAAAAGTTGAAGGTTGAAAAATAAAATTGACTCGCTTAAAAATAATGAATAAATTGGACTTCGAAAATAATTCACATGGCAAATTTTGAATTGGAAAAAAAAATTTGATTTGGAAACAAAGGTTTAGGAAAAATGGACGTGAAAATAAATTTATTTTGATTAGACGAGGTTAGGTTAATTTTTTTTTATTAAACCGGCGAGGTTAGGTTAACTTAGAATCTAAAAATTCTAAAAATTGCTAAAGAAAGTCAAAAATTCTCATTTCTAAATGTGGGAGAGAAAATTAAAAGACGGATTAAGTTAGGTTAGATTGGTTTTAAATTCTAAGACTTATATAAATTTAAAAATACCGAAAAAATCTAAAAATTCTCATTTCTAAAAATGAATCTGCTTAAAAGGTGGGAGGGAAAAAAAAACTTTATTTTCATTAAAAAGAATGCTTAACCGGCGTGGTTTGGTTAGGTTAGGTTAGGTTAGGTTAGGTTTCAAATTCTAACACTAAAATAAAATCTAAAACTGCTAAAGGTGGGAGAGAAAAAAAACTCAATTTCTAAGGACTAAAGAATATCTAAAAATTCTAAGGACTAAACAAAATCTAAGAATTCTATTTGATAAAAATAATCCAAGACTAAAAACAACATGCTCAAGTCTAGAGAAAATTTCTAAAAGTCAAAGGAAATCCCAAAATTCAAGAATATCAAAGAAAAATGTAAATATCAAAAAATTGTATACATGTTCATTTATAAATTAGGTTAGGTGATTTTCGATCAAAAATTTAAGAAAATAAAAATTCTCAAAAAGAAACAACTATCTTTTTTACAAATGTTTTTGAATCTCAACTATTTAGTCAACAAAATTCATCTTTCTATATAAATAAAATGAATTTTGTCAAATGTTTCAATTTTCAAAATAAACCGGAATTATATCGAATCAATTATGAAAATAAAAGCAACACAAGACACAAAAAGCACGACACCACACTGATTTCATTCAGAACTTCATCCAACTCGCATTCTATTTACTAAAACTAATATTTTGTATCAATCAAATATGTTATGTTAAATAAAGTGTAGTTAACTAAAATAGATGGAATAGTTTCAATAGAGACGCAACCTCGTGTACCATTTTATTTATTTTCTACAACCAACTTCCTGAAAAGTGTCAACTTCTCTCAAATACTAAATAAATATTTTTCAGTTTCCATTTTTTCTGTGCGAAAAAAAACCAAATAATAAAACCAAAACAAATATTTGACAAATTGGGAATAAATTAAAGTCTCAACGTATTTTTTATTAAAATTTATTTCAACAGTGAGCTGTTTGTTAGCTTCGCTTCTACTCTCCCGTCCTAGAGGCTCGAAAGAGTAGCAAGTTACTGAGCCACTCCACCAACTTCAAGGTCTTACAGCTCCCAGGAGTGGACCTAAACCTAAGCTTACATTTAATAAACTAACTATAAACATATTTACAAATCATTAAAGTCAATTTCCTACCTCTTACAATAAAACTAAAAAAATACATCACATAACAACATAAATATAACAACACTTCACTTCAACTCCTGCTGCCTCCTTAGCCATTACACAAACTTCCGGGACGCTAAAACAAACAAAAATTAATACAACTCTTCAAATAAAGCTAATAAAATTTATTCCATTTCCTAATTAATCTTTTGTCCATAAAATTGTTCAAGTAAACACTTACCTTCAAATTAAACACAACACTTTAGTTAGTAACTTTACGTTAAAAATTAGTAGTTAGTAGTTGGTTTTCGCACAGAATGGTGAAGAATTAAATGGAAAGATAACATTAAAACACTCAACTCTCAATAGTTACAATTTGTTGCAACAAGTTCTTACCTTAAAGTTGACGAAATAGATTTGATATTTACATTTTTCTTTGATATTCTTGAATTTTGATATTTTCTTTGACTTGAGCATGTTGTTTTTAGTCTTGGATTGTTATTAGCATCTCTTTAGCAAATAGAATTCTTAGATTCTCTTAGCAAATAGAATTTTTAGATTTTGTTTAGTCTTTAGAATTTTTAGATATTCTTCGGTCCTTAGAATTTAGATTCTCTTTAGCAAATAGAAAAATTGGAACACAAATAAAGCAAAACGAGAAACAATGAGAGAGAGCATTCTCAGTTGACTGAATGAGAAATGGAATCACTCCTAGAAGACACAAAAAAAAAAAAAAACGAATCGAGACAGGAAAGTTTGAATTAATTAATGTGAATAGGAAAATAGGAAAATTATTCAGCTGAATGTTTGATCGAGAGGTGATGGATGAAAAGCAGATATAATCGGTGAAACCCCAGGTACTAAGCCTCACAAAACTATCTCATCAATCGAGTTCTTTTGATCAGACTAAAAAATGAGTCGTGGGGCGCGTGAAATTTCTATCAACAATCTCTTCCGCTCATATATATTAACTGCTATTTTTCATTTTATGGCGATTTTCATTTTTAGTCTTTTCAAAAGGCTCTAAGATCGATGAGAGAGAAGTGTAAAACATAATACCAAGGACCAATTACCCATATTGCTTTTGTTACATCAGTCCTACACGAATCACCAATCCGTATTCCCGATAAAAACAATCAACGTGAATATAATGGACAAAATTTTGAGATTTTCTTACTGGAAAAGAATGTCAAAGATGATTTGAAGAGACACACCAACAATTGGTTCCAATATAATAGAGGAGATCTTTTGTTTTCCGCACCAGAAAAGCAGAGAGAAAAACAACCCTCAATTAACTACGTACGTGAATAAGAAATTGAACCACTCCTAGGGAACACAAATGAAGCAAAACGAGAAACAATGAGAGAGAACATTCTCAGTTGACAGAATGAGGAATGGAATCACTCCTAGTGGACACAAAAGAGGGATCGAAATAGGAATGTTTGAATTAATTAATGTGAAAAGAAAAATTATTCACCTGAATGTTTGATCGAGAGGAAAGATGTAGTGCAGGTGATGGATGAAAAGCAGGTATAATCGGTAAAACCCCAGATACTAAGCATCACAAAACTATCAATCGAGTTCTTTTGATCAGACTAAAAAATGAGTCGTGGGGCGCGTGAAATTTCTATCAACAATCCCTTTCGCTCATATATATTAACTGCTATTTATTATTTTACACCGATTTCCATTTTTAGTCTTTTCAAAATCCTTGATTGATGAAAAGAAGTGTAAAACATAATACCTAGGACCAATTACCCATATTGCTTTTGTTACATCAATCCTACACGAATCACCAATCCGTATTCCCGATAAAAACAATCAACGTAAATATAAAAGAGAAAATCTTATGTTTTCTGCACGAGAAAAGCAGGAAGAACAAAACCCTAAATTGACTACGAGGATGAATGAGAAATTTAATCACTCCTAGAGGGCACAGAAGGTCAATCGCAACAGGAAAGTTTGAATTAATTAATGTGAAAAGAAAAATTATTCAGCTGAATGTTTGATCGAGAGGAAAGATGTAGTGCAGGTGATGGATGAAAAGCAGGAATAATCGGTGAAACCCCAGTTACTAAGCCTCACAAAACTATCTCATCAATAGAGTTCTTTTGATCAGACTAAAAATTAATTTACGCCTAATTTCATTCTTAGTCTTTTCAAAATTCTTGATTGATGGAAAGATGTGTGAAGAATAGTACCTAGGACCAATTACCTATATTGCTTTTGTTACATCAATCCTACACGAATCACCAATCCTTATTCTCGACGGAAACGTTCAACGGAATATAGAAGTTTTTTTGGGTTTATAGCCCAGGAAATGAAACTGAAAAGGAAAAGGACAATTTATGTAAATGTCAATGATGATTTGAGACCCTCAACCAATTAGTATTGATTTTATAAAATAGAGAAATTTTGGGGTATATGATTTATTGTGAAAGAACAACTCTATATCGACTACGTAGATTAGCGAGAATATTGGGACGATGGCAAGGATAAGATAACGAGAGCCTAAAGCAAGTCCAACGATTCTAATTTCAAAAGGAAATAAAATTACCTACTTCACGGGGGGATACAAAATTGGAATTAAACCAGGAAATTTTCAATTGATAAAAGTGAAAAGAAAAGAAAAACCCATTCTTCAGTTCAGTCAAAAGTTTTGTAGGGACATTTTTTATCTTCAATAAACTACTTTTATTTATCTTCCAAATAAAATCAAAATAAGGAGTATTTTGAGGTTAAACATTTCAATTGGTACATGATAATTGAGAATTGTTTAAAATTGATTAAATTTTGGAATCCAGAACATGAAGAAATAAATTAAGATGTGCCCCATTCTTCCGGAAATGGAATAATTGATCTAAATTTAAGAGAGTTAATGCTTAGATCCCAAGTACCTACCGGTTATCATAACATTCATCATCAATCTGGGGTATTGATTAGACTAAAATATGTATTTATTAAAATGAAAAATGAAATCTGGGTATTATATAAATGGCAGTTAATATATATGAGCGATAGAGTATTGATATTAATTTCACGCACCCCACGATTTTAGTCTAATCGATACCTCAAACTGATGACGAATATCATGATGATTTGTAGGCACATAGAAATTCGATCAAGATAAATGTTTTTGAAGAGTGAAATGTGAAATGATCAAAATGAGTTCGCTAAAACGTTCATAGATATTTTTTCATTTGTTGTTAAATAGAGATGGAACCTAAGAAAATATTAAGTTGACCAATTTCGAAGATATGATTAATTTATGAAATGAAATTGTAAATATTTCTTAAGCCCCAGTAGTATTAAGATTATTTTGAAAACATAAATATATATATAAGCAGCAACAATACGTATGTTCCATGAAAATGTTTAATATGATGAAATAAGCTGATATTTTGAATTTTACGTTTACGAGATAATAAGACTGAACTGAGGAACTCTGGAATCGAGAATTTCGGAAAGATTCGAAGCCCTAAATGACTTTGATTAGTATAAAAATAATACATTTCGAGTATTTCGCAGCACAGAAAATAAGAAACAAAAACGAGGCTATGTGTATGACCAACAATTTTGGAATATTGGCAAAACAATACAATTATTTACTCCCCCTTTGGAAACCGGACGTATCGGCACAGCGACGAAATTGGAAACCATTAGTCCAATTCACGTTGCCTCGATCCGATGCGGTAGTATTTCACCGGGCGATGCGAGTGGGTCACATCTACACCACATCAATGGAGGATAAAAAGGAAATAATGGTACTGAAAAACACTCCGTAGAAAATTGGAAATTTCGAAATATGACAATCTATATGATATCCTGAAAACATAATGAATAATAAAGAGAATTTTTAGTTTGCAGCACAGAAAAAAAAATGGTTATTTAAGGTTTGCGTTCGTAAATCTGTTTTTATGAAATTATTTGTGATATTTTTATGTTTAATTAGAAAATCTTTTCTCTTCAGTTTTACCAATTATATAATACACAACAGTGAATATGAAGGTTTTTTTGACATTAAATCCCTCGATTTATCGGTATATAATAATCTCTGAAATGATGGAACAAATAATAAGAAATACTGGGAATCATAAATCTACTCTACTCTACTTATTTCTTCTACTGTATTCTATTCTAGTCTATTCTACTAAAAAAAACAACTAAAGTGACAATCGTTGTCACATATCCTGTACGCAGTGTATACGAAATTGAGATCTTATTCCAGTACGGAGGGTTTACGAAAATGAAGATCTTATTCCAGTTCTGAGTGTATATGAAAATGAAGATCACATTACAGTACGAAGTATATGCGGAAGACGAGAAATTATAATACATGGTGTAGCTAGAAATTAGATACCAATGATTAATGTAGATGAATGAGGAATGAAACTACTCCATGGGGACACGGACACGATAGACGGATCAAAACAAAAAAATCTGAATTAATTGGAATGAAATAAGATAAATAAATAGACGAATCAAAGCGAGAAAAAATGACAGAGAGAACAACACCCTTAGTTGACTACGTAGATGAATGAGAAATGGAATCACTCTAAGAGGACACAAAAGAGGAGTCGAAAAAAAAAAGTTTGAATTAATTGAAAGGGAAAGAGGAATATTATTCAGCTGAATGTTTGATCGAGAGGAAAGATGTAGTGCAGGTGATGGATGAAAAGCAGGTATAATCGGTGAAACCCCAGGTACTAAGCTTCACAAAACTATCTCATCAATCGAGTTCTTTTGATCAGACTAAAAAATGAGTCGTGGGGCGCGTGAAATTTCTATCAACAATCCCTTTCGCTCATATATATTAACTGCTATTTTTCATTTTACGCCGAATCTTATTTTTAGTCTTTTCAAAATCCTTGATTGATGGAAAGAAATGTGAAGAATAGTACCTAGGTCCAATTACCCATATTGCTTTTGTTACATCAATCCTACACGCATCACCAATCCTTTATCCCGATGGAAACGTTCAACGTGAATATAGAAGATGTTTTGAGTTCACTCCTCGGAGACAAAAATGACGAATCAAAACGAGAAACAATGAGAGAGAACAAATAAAACCCTTACTTGACTGCGTAGATGATTGAGAAATGGGATCACTCCTATAGGACACAAAAGAGGGATCGAAACAGGAATGTTTGAATTAATTAATGTGAAAAGAAAAATTATTCACCTGAATGTTTGATCGAGAGGAAAGATGTAGTGCAGGTGATGGATGAAAAGCAGGTATAATCGGTGAAACCCCAGGTACTAAGCCTCACAAAACTATCTCATCAATCGAGTTCTTTCGATCAGACTAAAAATGAGTCGTGGGGCGCGTGAAATTTCTATCAACAATCCCTTTCGCTCATATATATTAACTGCTATTTATTATTTTCCGCCGAATTTCATTTTTAGTCTTTTCAAAATCCTTGATTGATGAAAAGAAGTGTAAAACATAATACCTAGGACCAATTACCCATATTGCTTTTGTTACATCAATCCTACACGAATCACCAATCCGTATTCCCGATGAAAACAATCAACGTGAATATAATGGAGAAAATTATGGGATTTTCGTACTGGAAACGAATGTCGAAGATGATTTGAGGAGACCCACTAACACAATTGGTTTCAATATAATAAAGAAAAACTTGTATTTTACGTATGAGAAAAGGAGGAAGGACTACAACCCTTAGTTTACTGCGTAGATTA
The DNA here is from genome assembly GCF_026230105.1 of Diorhabda sublineata. NCBI lineage: Eukaryota > Metazoa > Arthropoda > Insecta > Coleoptera > Chrysomelidae > Diorhabda > Diorhabda sublineata. The sequence goes on along the minus strand of NC_079474.1, from coordinate 45,301,430 downwards.
ATGAGAAATGAAATCCACTCTTAGAGGACACAAAAGGCGAATCAAAACAAAAAAATCTGAATTAATTGGAATGAAAAGATAAAATTATTCAGCTGAATGTTTGATCGAGAGGAAAGATGTAGTGCAGGTGATGGATGAAAAGCAGGTATAATCGGTGAAACCCCAGGTACTAAGCTTCACAAAACTATCTCATCAATCGAGTTCTTTTGATCAGACTAAAAAATGAGTCGTGGGGCGCGTGAAATTTCTATCAACAATCCCTTCCGCTCATATATATTAACTGCTATTTTGTATTTTACGCCGAATTTCATTTTTAGTCTTTTCAAAATCCTTGATTGATGGAAAGAAGTGTGAAGAATAGTACCTAGGACCAATTATCCATATTGCTTTTGTTACATCAATCTTACACGAATCACCAATCCTTTATCCCGATGGAAACGTTCAACGAGAATATAATGGAGAAAATTTTGGGATTTTCGTACTGGAAAAGAATGTCAAATATGATTTGAGGAGACCCACCATCACAATTGGTTTCAATATAATAGAGGAAATCTTGTGTTTTCCGCACGAGAAAAGCAGAGAGAAAACAACCCTTAATCAACCATGTAGGTGAATAAGAAAATGAACCACTCCTAGTGGACACAAAAGCAAATCAAAACAAGAAACAATGAGAGAGAACAACACCCTTAGTTGACTGCGTAGATTAATGAGAAATGGAAACACTCTTAGAGGGACACAAATAACGAATCGAGAGAGGAAAGTTTGAATTAATTAATGTGAAAAGAAAAATTATTCAGCTGAATGTTTGATCGAGAGGAAAGATGTAGTGCAGGTGATGGATGAAAAGCAGGTATAATCGGTGAAATCCCAGGTACTAAGCCTCACAAAACTATCTCATCAATCGAGTTCTTTTGATCAGACTAAAAAATAAGTCGTGGGGCGCGTGAAATTTCTATCAACAATCCCTTTCTCTCATATATATTAACTGCTATTTTGTATTTTACGCCGAATTTCATTTTTAGTCTTTTCAAAATCCTTGTTTGATGGAAAGAAGTGTGAAGAATAGTACCTAGGACCAATTATCCATATTGCTTTTGTTACATCAATCCTACACGAATCACCAATCCGTATTCCCGATGAAAACAATCATCGTGAATATAATGGAGAAAATTATGGGATTTTAGTACTGGAAACGAATGTCTAAGATGATTTGAGGAGACCCTCTAACACAATTGGTTTCAATATAATAAAGAAAAACTTGTATTTTACGTATGAGAAAAGGAGGAAGAACTACAACCCTTAGTTTACTGCGTAGATTAATGAGAAATGGAATCCACTCTTAGAGGACACAAAAGGCGAATCAAAACAAAAAAATCTTAATTAATTGGAATGAAAAGATAAAATTATTCAGCTGAATGTTCGATCGAGAGGAAAGATGTAGTGCAGGTGATGGATGAAAAGCAGGTATAATCGGTGAAACCCCAGGTACTAAGCCTCACAAAACTATCTCATCAATAGAGTTTTTTTTGATCAGACTAAAAAATGAGTCGTGGGGCGCGTGAAATTTCTATCAACAATCCCTTTCGCTCATATATATTAACTGCTATTTTTCATTTTACGCCGAATCTTATTTTTAGTCTTTTCAAAATCCTTGATTGATGGAAAGAAATGTGAAGAATAGTACCTAGGTCCAATTACCCATATTGCTTTTGTTACATCAATCCTACACGAATCACCAATCCTTTATCCCGATGGAAACGTTCAACGTGAATATAGAAGATGTTTTGAGTTCACTCCTCGGAGACAAAAATGACGAATCAAAACGAGAAACAATGAGAGAGAACAAATAAAACCATTACTTGACTGCGTAGATGATTGAGAAATGGGATCACTCCTATAGGACACAAAAGAGGGATCGAAACAGGAATGTTTGAATTAATTAATGTGAAAAGAAAAATTATTCACCTGAATGTTTGATCGAGAGGAAAGATGTAGTGCAGGTGATGGATGAAAAGCAGGTATAATCGGTGAAACCCCAGGTACTAAGCCTCACAAAACTATCTCATCAATCGAGTTCTTTTGATCAGACTAAAAAATAAGTCGTGGGGCGCGTGAAATTTCTATCAACAATCCCTTTCTCTCATATATATTAACTGCTATTTTTTAATTTACGCCGAATTTCATTTTTAGTCTTTTCAAAATCCTTGATTGATGGAAAGAAGTGTGAAGAATAGTACCTAGGAACAATTATCCATATTGCTTTTGTTACATCAATCCTACACGAATCACCAATCCGTATTCCCGATAAACACAATCAACGTGAATATAATAGAGAAAATCTTGTGTTTTCCGCACGAGAAAAGCAGGAAGAACAACAACCCTAAATTGACTACGAGGATGAATGAGAAATTTCTCCTACAGGGCACAGAAGGCCAATCGCAACAGGAAAGTTTGAATTAATTGAAGTGAAAAGAAAAATTATTCAACTGAATGTTTGATCAAGAGGAAAGATGTAGTGCAGGTGATGGATGAAAAGCAGGTATAATCGGTGAAACCCCAGGTACTAAGCTTCACAAAACTATCTCATCAATCGAGTTCTTTTGATCAGACTAAAAAATGAGTCGTGGGGCGCGTGAAATTTCTATCAACAATCCCTTCCGCTCATATATATTAACTGCTATTTTTAATTTTACGCCGATTTCCATTTTTAGTCTTTTCAAAATCCTTGATTGATGGAAAGAAGTGTGAAGAATAGTACCAAAGACCAATTACCCATATTGCTTTTGTTACATCAATCCTACACGAATCACCAATCCTTATTCTCGATGGAAACTTTCAACGTGAATATAGAAAATGTTTGGAGTTTATAGACCAAGAAATAAGACTGAAAAGAAAAGGGCTCCTTACAATTTATGTAACTAATTAGTTTTGGTTTTATAAAATAGAGAAATTCTGGGGTAAATGATATACTTATTTGTGAAAGAACGACTACATACTATATCGACTACGTAGATTACCGAGCATATTGGGACGATGACAACAAAATAAGAGAGTCCAACGATTCCAATTTCAGAAGGAAATAAAATTACCTACCTCATGAAGGGATACAAAATTTGAATTAAAACAGGAAATTTTCAATTGATAAAAGTGAAAAGAAAAGAAAAACCCATTCTTCAGTTCAGTCAAAAGTTTCATAGGGACATTTTTTGTCTTCAATAAACTACTTTTATTTATCTTGTAAATAGAATCAAAATAAGGAGTATTTTGAGGTTAAACATTTCAATTGGTACATGATAATTGAGAATTGTTTAAAATTGATTAAATTATGGAATCCAGAACATGAAGAAATGAATTAAGATGTGCCCCATTCTTCCGGAAATGGAATGATTGATCTAAATTTAAGAGAGTTAATGCTTAGATCCCAAGTACCTACCGGTTATCATAACATTCATCATCAATCTGGGGTATTGATTAGACTAAAATATGTAAATGTTAAAATGAAAATTGAAATCTGGGTATTATATGTATAAATGGCAGTTAATATATATGAGCGATAGAGTATCGATATTAATTTCACGCACCCCACGATTTTAGTCTAATCGATACCTCAAACTGATGACGAATATCATGATGATTTGTAGGCACATAGAAATTTGATCAAGATAAATGTTTTTGAAGAATGAAATGTGAAATGATCAAAATGAGTTCGCTAAAACGTTCATAGATATTTTTCATTTGTTGTTAAATAGAGATTGAACTGAAAAAAATATCAAGATATATAAAATAGAGAGCGGCAATAAAATATCATGACCAATTTCCAACATATGATTAATTTATGAAATGAAATTGTAAGTATATATATATATATAAGCAGCAACAATACGTATGCCCCATGAAAATTTTCAATATGATGAAATAAGCTGATATTTTGAATTTTACGTTTACGATATAATAAGACTGAACTGAAGAACTCTGGAATCGAGAATTTCGGAAAGATCCGAAGCCCTAAATGAATTTGATTAGTTTAAAAATAATACATTTCGAGTATTTCGCAGCACAGAAAATAAGCAACAAAAAACGAGGCTATGTGTATGACCAACAATTTTGGAAAATTGGCAAAACAATACAATTATTTACTCCCACTTTGGAAACCGGACGCATCGGCACAGCGACGAAATTGAAAACCCTTAGTCCAATTCACGTTGCCTCGATCCGATGCGGTGGTATTTCACCGGGCGATGCGAGTGGGTCACATCTACCACTTCATTGGAGGATGAAAAGAAAATAATGGGACTGAAAACGACTCCGTAGAAAATTGGAAATTTCGAAATATGACAATCTATATGATATCCTGAAAACATAATGAATAATAAAGAGAATTTTTTGTTTGCAGCACAGAAAAAAAAATGGTTATTTACGGTTTGCGTTCGTAAATCTGTTTTTATGAAATTATTTATTATATGTGATATTGTTGTGTTTAATTAGAAAATCCTTTCTCTTCAGTTTTACCAATTATATAATACACAACAGTGAATATGAAGGTTTTTTTGAAATTGAATCCCTCGATTTATCTCTGAAATGATGAAAAAAATAATAAGAAATACTGAGAAACATAAATCTACTCTACTCTACTCTACTTATTTCTACTCGATTCTAGTTTATTCTTCTAAATAAAAACAACCAAAGTTACAATCGTTGTCCCCTAACTAGTCTCACCTATCCTTACGGAGTGTATACGAAAGTGAAGACCACATTTCGGTACGGAGTGTATGCGAAATTGAGATCATATTCCAGTACGGAGTGTATACGAAAATGAAGATCATATTCCAGTACGAAGTGTATACGAAGGACAAGAAATTAAAATAATACGGGGTGTAGCTAGAAATTAGATACCAATGATTAATACAGATAAATGAGGAATTGAACCACTCCTTGGGGACACGATAGATGAATCAAAACAGAAAAATCCGAATTAATTGGAATAAAATAAGAAAAATAAAAAGACGAATCAAAACGAGAAACAATGACTGCGTAGATTAATGAGAAATGGAATCACTCTTAGAGGACACAAAAGAGGAGTCGAAACATGAAAGTTTGAATTAATTAATGTGAAAAGAAAAATTATTCATCTGAATGTTTGGTCAAGAGGAAAGATGTAGTGCAGGTGATGGATGAAAAGCAGGTATAACTGGTGAAATCCCAGATATTAAGCCTCACAAAACTATCTCATCAATCGAGTTCTTTTGACCAGACTAAAAAATGAGTCGTGGGGTGCGTGAAATTTCTATCAACAATCCCTTCCGCTCATATATATTAACTGCAATTTTTTACGCCGAATTTCATTTTTAGTCTTTTCAAAAGGCTCTAAGATCAATGAGAGAGGTAAAACATAATACCTAGGACCAATTACCCATATTGCTTTGTTACATCAATCCTACACGAATCACCAATCCGTATTCCCTATAAAAACAATCAACGTGAATATAATGGAGGAAATTTTGGGATTTTCCTACTAGAAACGAATGTCGAAGATGATTTGAGGAGACCCACCAACACAATTGATTTCAATATAATAAAGAAAAACTTGTGTTTTGCGTATGAGAAAAGGAGGGAGAACAACCCTTTGTTCACCTCGTAGGTGAATTTGAAATTGAATCACTCTTTAGAGGACACAAAAGAGGAGCCGAAAACAAAGTTTGAATTAATTGAAGGGGAAAAAGAAAAATTATTCATCTGAATGTTTGGTCAAGAGGAAAGATGTAGTGCAGGTGATGGATGAAAAGCAGGTATAACCGGTGAAATCCCAGATATTAAGCCTCACAAAACTATCTCATCAATCGAGTTCTTTTGACCAGACTAAAAAATGAGTCATGGGGTGCGTGAAATTTCTATCAACAATCCCTTCCGCTCATATATATTAACTGCAATTTTTTTACGCCGAATTTCATTTTTAGTCTTTTCAAAAGGCTCTAAGATCAATGAGAGAGGTAAAACATAATACCTAGGACCAATTACCCATATTGCTTTTGTTACATCAATCCTACACGAATCACCAATCCGTATTCTCGATAAAAACAATCAACGTGAATATAATGGAGAAAATTTTGGGATTTTCCTACTAGAAACGAATGTCGAAGATGATTTGAGGAGACCCACCAACACAATTGGTTTCAATATAATAAAGAAAAACTTGTGTTTTGCGTATGAGAAAAGGAGGGAGAACAACCCTTTGTTCACCTCGTAGGTGAATTTGAAATTGAATCACTCTTTAGAGGACACAAAAGAGGAGCCGAAAACAAAGTTTGAATTAATTGAAGGGGAAAAAGAAAAATTATTCATCTGAATGTTTGGTCAAGAGGAAAGATGTAGTGCAGGTGATGGATGAAAAGCAGGTATAACCGGTGAAATCCCAGATATTAAGCCTCACAAAACTATCTCATCAATCGAGTTCTTTTGACCAGACTAAAAAATGAGTCGTGGGGTGCGTGAAATTTCTATCAACAATCCCTTCCGCTCATATATATTAACTGCAATTTTTTTACGCCGAATTTCATTTTTAGTCTTTTCAAAAGGCTCTAAGATCAATGAGAGAGGTAAAACATAATACCTAGGACCAATTACCCATATTGCTTTTGTTACATCAATCCTACACGAATCACCAATCCGTATTCCCGATAAAAACAATCAACGTGAATATAATGGAGAAAATTTTGGGATTTCCGTACTGGAAAAGAATGTCAAAGATGATCTGAGGAGACACACCAACAATTGGTTTCAATATAATAAAGAGAAACTTGTGTTTTGCGTATGAGAAAAGGAGGGAGAACTACAACCCTTAGTTGACTGCGTAGATTAATGAGAAATGGAATCTACTCTTAGAGGACACAAAAGAGGAGTCGAAAAAAGAAAGTTTGAATTAATTGAAGAGTAAAAAGGAAAATTATTCATCTGAATGTTTGGTCAAGAGGAAAGATGTAGTGCAGGTGATGGATGAAAAGCAGGTATAATCGGTGAAACCCCAGGTACTAAGCCTCACAAAACTATCTCATCAATCGAGTTCTTTCGATCAGACTAAAAAATGAGTCGTGGGGCGCGTGAAATTTCTATCAACAATCCCTTTCGCTCATATATATTAACTGCTATTTATTATTTTCCGCCGAATTTCATTTTTAGTCTTTTCAAAATCCTTGATTGATGAAAAGAAGTGTAAAACATAATACCTAGGACCAATTACCCATATTGCTTTTGTTACATCAATCACCATTCCTTATTCTTGATGGAAACTTTCAACGTGAATATAGACTAGGAAATGAGACTGAAAAGAAAAGGACTCCTTACAATTTATGTAAATGTCAATGAATATTCGAGACCCTCAACTAATTAGTTTTGGTTTTATAAAATAGAGAAATTTTGGGGTAAATGATATATTTGTGAAAGAACGACTACATACTATATCGACTACGTAGATTACCGAGAATATTGGGACGATGACAACAATAAGATAAGAGAGCGTAAAGCAAGTCCAACGATTCCAATTTCAGAAGAAAATAAAATTACCTACTTCATGGGAGGATACAAAATTTGAATTTAAACAGTAAATTTTCAATTGATAAAGGTGAAAAGTGAAAATGTGAGACCCTGAATTTATCATTAGTTTGATTTCTTATTTTTGACAAATCAATTACTGTACATATACAAATAATAAAGTCGAAGCAGAAAATTTCAAATAAATAAAAGTTGAAAGATAAACAAAACCGTTTGATCAGACTAAAAATTTGTCTTTTGGCGCGTTATAATTTCATCATTCTGATCGCTCAGAATATGAGTAAGTCATTTTTCATTTTATCGCAAGCCTAAGTGGTGGAAAAAATATTGGAAGAGTAGTGCAAAGGTCTAACTACCCACACATATTGCTTGACTCTATTGACTATACATTAAAAAGTTGCCTTGTAGTTTTCCAATAATTTCAAGTGAAATGACGACGCATTTCTATTGAGAAGAAAAATCATTTTATCGAGTAATTAGTTCTGTAGATTCTACCTACCAATTTTGAAAATTTGATTACATACAATATATAATAAAATTCCAAGTCATTATTCTCAAACCCTAGTACTTAGTATTTAAATTATTTTGTATTCATGTTTATTGACATTACTACAATCATCAATCATCCATATATTTCAAAGAATTGCTGTGATAATAATAATGAAGTATATTTTACCCTCAAATTAATAATTGAATATTTTTTATATGGTATTTGTAGTAGACTATTCACTGAAATTTAAATAATTACGTATTTGCTAGCTTTCGAATTTCATAAAATGCCGAATCCATTGATATTGTCTGAAATGTCGTTATTCAAATCGAGAGGTCCATATGAATTTTCAGAATATAATAACTGAAAACTAAGTGAAATTCCGTGAATATTGTTATATAATGCATAAAAAAATAACTTGAAATGTTTCATTTTTTTGAAATGGAGTAATTGAACAAAGATATTCCCTAGGTCCCGAGTGGGTATCTACCTACCGGTTATCATACCACTCAACATCAATTTAGGGTATTGATTAGACCAAAATATGAATTGGTTGAAATAAATAATGAAATCTGAGTATACGTAAATAGCAGTTAATATATATAAGCGATAAAATATTGATATTCATTTCACGCACCCCACCCCACGATTTTAGTCTAATCGATACCCCAAATTGATGACGAGTATTGTGATAACTTAGAATAGAATATCTATCAAGATAGAGATATTAGATAAGTTTTTGAAGAAAAAAAATGAACATAAGGGGCTAGCTAAAACTTTGATAGAAATTATTTTATTGGTTGTGGACTTTGAGAGATGGAGATGTAGAAAAAAAATTTTTTTCGATTCTACATAAATTTGATAATTCAAAACAGTTTTCTATTGAGAAGAAAAATAATTTTATTGAGCAAAAATAAAATAGTTGATTAGAATATGAAATCCAAAATTTTTGCAAGTCGTTCTTCTTCGCCACTACCATCTAAATTATTTTTAATACTAATACTAATGTATATTGGCTAATATTTTAATAGAATATCACGTGACTCTAGTGTTTAATTTTTAGTCTGATCGAAACTATGATTGTTATGAATGATTAAATACAATCCCCTACCTTTCGATGATATACCTCTGGTGCTTTCATGTTTTTCTTGTTGTTCCTGCTGGTGTTTTCTGGTTTTCCTCACTGTTAATGCCACTAAACTACTTAAAATATCTACTAATTACCTTCCAGCTTTTAAATTTTAGGCTTGTGATTGGATGCTATCAACATCTGTATTCAAATTATTGTCAAGAGAAAATGTGTATTACATTACATAGACGTAAATTATCAACTAAACCAACAATTAAAAGTTCAAAAATAGAAAAAATTATAAAAGAGTTAATTTCATTAAATAGAAAGTAGGATGTGGATTCAATTTTCAATTTTATAAAAAATCGTTCAATTGATTTTGGATCAATTAATTTTTATGAAGATTTATATTGTTTTCATAAGAAATTATTAGAATACAATGGTTAAAACTGAAAAATGCGCACAACAGAAGATTATTGAACTTGATGTTGAAGTTGATTAATAATATTGGAAACCTGTCAATAATATTATAAAAGCCAGAAAGTAATTTAATCCTAGCTACCAGTAATCATTAATCTTAAAATCTGAACTAAAAATTCGTATCATGTGTGATAATAATTCTTAAATACTGTTGATATGTATATATATATATGATTTTATATGTGTGGATTCGCACACCGCGATTTCTTTCTGATAGATGCCGGTTATAAGATTACTAATAACTAGGATTTAACTAATCTCCCAAGTTCAGCCAATTTCTGATAACACAAAATTTTTTATTTAATTGGTATAACTAATTGCACGTTAGCATTTTTTTTTCAGTAGAAAGTAAAAGAAAACTACTTGTAGTCCAACGAATATATGATGGAGGAAAATAAATAATTTCTGTAAATATAATTAGCAAAAACAAAGCGGAGGATTCTAATTGAAAAACAAGACAAAAAGGATGTATAAAATAATGTGATAAATTCGAGAAAAAAAATAAAAGTATATATGACCGTTTGATAGTTGATAGAATTTCCAAATTTCCCACGATTTCTTGCCCTTATTAATGCATTGGAATGATGATGGGTATTTTCCAAAGAAATTTTGTTGATAGAGCTAAATATTTCCAAGAATATTTTATTAACCGTAAGTTGTGTGTATGGGTATTGTATGGTTGTATGTAAAAAGAAAACTATAAAAATTAGTTGGAGAAAAAATTGAATTAAGCGGCTCTCTCTTTAAAATAATCATGTAGAAACATAATAGTTTATTATTCGTTATCACTTATCTCATCACTCCTCATAAATCTAGGATATTGATTAGATTAAAATATGAAAAATTATGGATTTTCAGCACAAATAATAAACGAAAATGATGTTTTTCATAGAGTTGTTGATAGATTGAAAAGGTATCAATCTACAATAATAACAACTAATTATTATTAATTGAGAATAATTTGAAATATTTTATATAAATGGCAGTTAATATATACGAGCGATACAGTATTGATATTAATTTCACGCACCCCACCCCATTTTAGTCTAATCAATACCCTAAATTGATGAGGAGTATTGTGATATAACGTATAACCGATTAATATTATCCAAATTAATGGTCGCGAATAAAAGAAATTATTTATTCATTTTAAGATACACGACAAAAAAAATTATTTATATTGGCTTTTGTCTTGGAAACTATCAGATAGAGAGCTGTCCTTGCTATATATGAGCATAGAGATAGATAAGAAAAGAAACCCAAACAATTGAAACTTTTCTATATAAAAGAAGGATATAATGGACCAAATTAAATGAATATGAGACATTAATTCTTAATAGGAATTTCACGCTACCCCGACCCCGAAAATAATTGGTAGATATCTACCTATTACCTACGATTATGGTATGGCTGGAACTTGTGAGGTGTTGTGATGACTGATACCTAAGATTTACCTTATCATTTTCCAACTTTTAAATTTAGTAATATATATAAGTATACGTAATTTCAAAGTTTTAACTAATTGGAGCTATTTTTAACAAGACAAGTCGGTTGAGTTTTGTTTTTGATATAAAGTGGCTAGATCTAGTTATTTCTTAACGTTTTTGAGCGAATAAATATTCACTAATAATATTCATCTACATATTTAAGAAATATGCTATGCTTTATAATAAAAAACTATTAAAATTAAACAGGTGAAAAGAATATAATAAAATAATATATAATATAATAAAATTTAATAAAAAGAATGAATTTCAAGTCAGAATATACCTACTGATCATACCACGTTAAATTCCAAAGTTCCGGGCGTCTGCAGACGAGCTCGATATTCACGAGCCGCGTCCGTCGTCTTCTTCCTATCCAGTTTGATTATTGATAGAAATTTCACGCACCCAACGAATTATTTCAAGTCTAATTGATGTCTTGGATTGAGTGGTACAATGATGCAATTACTCAGAGATACAAACAGAGTCAAACCGTAATAAATTGCGTATAAATTTTTAAAAGAAAATACCCAATTGAATATCAATGATTGGATAAGGTTAAACTTGAAAATATAAGAAAGTGTCAAATCTATTGAAAAGATGACAATCATTATGTAGATAATGTACGGACGTTGGAAAATAATTAGCTAGCATTCAAGTACCAGTCTCATAAACAACAATGTATGATTCTATTTTATTCATAAAAATTTATAAAGTCGCCTAAAAAGTATTTTCCCGTTTTACAAAGAGGATGCGGTGTTGAGAAGCAAAGGGAAAGGGGCCATTTCTCAATACAATAGAAAATATTGATGATGTCTCATAAATAATGTCCGTTTCCAATATTCATTTCGTTTGTTAATAAATCATACTAAAATAAAGCCTTAATATTCAAAATTAGAGCCAATCGTACCTACTCTATGGTTTTAACCCAACATTCAGCAGGATCCTTGAGAACTTAACATAAAACCTCATACTCTTGAATCAGCTGTCCACTATATACCTCGGCATAGATAACTCCGCCATCTGGAATAATTTCAAAGTACACTTATCATCTTTCATAATTCCACCAAACATACAACAAGGCTATTCGCTTGAATCGATCTCTTTTTACAGCGGGTTCTGGTAATTTTCCTTTGTCTAACCACTGATTTTCACGTTTTGGTCGTTTCGATAAAATAGATTTTCATTCGCAAGAGCAATGTGTCTAAATAATCGATCATCTTTTGCCAAGATAAGGAGCTGTTTATACACATCTATTCGAAGTTTTGCTTGAATATCGGTTATACCTGTAGCATTATCCCATAACTTTCATAGATCCTAGCCAATTATTTCAAATGACGATATATGATATCTTCAGAAAGCCTAAAGGAACCCGATTCTAACTTAATTTTCTCCTGCTTCTCTTATAACCAGAATATTCCACGCAAGTGTACAACCTGAGCGCGATCCGATCGATCTTTAAGTATAAAATCGCCAATAAACAAAGAGAGTTATTTAAAAATTGTAACGTAGGAATTTTGATAAATGAAAACAGACTGACTACTGCCCGTAGGCATTGGTCCATTGGTTACTATACTGACTAGAGCTTCCGGAGTTTGGCAATAGAAAGAAAATCAGGCCAGGCCTTACACCAGCATCCAAAATTAATTTGTTGCGTCGTATCGTATCAAATCGTACAGCCATGATACTGCAAAGTCTGACAAAAGCCTCAATGTACAAAATAAAAACTCGTCGAAAATCATGACCTCAAATTTATTCCCAATCCGTCAATGATATAAAAATATAATGTCCACAAATATCCAAGATAAGAAATGAAAGCGCCTATGTGTACTTACATAGATTTTAGGAAACAAATATTTCAACAAACTTTAATCGAGAAGGGCAAAATACTTTTTAGATGACTTTATACATTTTTTCATAATCATGCGGATAACTCAAAAAACTTACCTTTCGATCGGGCTGCTAATAAACGCCGTTGATATTCCTACTGAGACATGTTGATCACGATACTGTTCGCGGCACAACACTTTGTTCGATTACTCATTCACTCGATTGTGAATGAATCAAGACCGGTACGCGGGTTGTAACTTATTATTTTGTTTTCCAATTTTACATAAATTATGTTGGTATCTACTTTATCATATCTCCTCAATGATAATCAAGCTTTCAATTTATGTATGTTAAATAAGTTAAATGTTTATATCCAATTTTATTACATCTTGGAAAAGTGATCGATTTGGATTTCGTGTACAAATTTTCAAGAAAAATATTTATCCCGAAAACTTGAAAATATAATCTACAGAAAAATATGTTTGTTAACTTTATCAACTGAAAAATAGTGAAAATACTCCAACCTTGGTATCAGTTTTTACCTGAATTTATTTCCCACATCTAAAGATTAAATGTCAAGTTTTTATAGAAGTATTAAATGTTTGTGTATCCACTCAACCTAATAAGACATGAATAGAGAAGACTAAATATCAATAATTATATTATTGGTCCATTGTTACTAATTCCTAATCTGACTGATAAAATGGTGTACCCCACGATTCAATTTTTTGCCTTTATTCATGCACTAGAATGATGGATATTTTCCAAAGAAATTCTGTTGTGATAGAGCAGAATATTTCCAATATGTAAGAAAATTATAAAAAGTAGTTGGGAAAAAAGTTGAATTGAGCGGCTCTCTCTTTAAAAGAATCATGTAGAAAGATAATAGTTTATTATTCGTTATCACTTATCTCATCACTCCTCATCAATCTAGGATATTGATTAGATTAAAATATGAAAAAGTCTTTATTATGGATTTTCAGCACAAATAATAAACGAAAATGATGTTTTTCATAGAGTTGTTGTTAGATTGAAAAGGTACAATCTACAATAATAACAACTAATTATTATTAATTAAGAATAATGTGATATGTTTTATGTAAATAGCAGTTAATATATACGAGCGATAGAGTATTGATATTAATTTCACGCACCCCACCCCATTTTAGTCTAATAAATACCCTAAATTGATGAGGAGTATTGTTATAATTTGTATAACCGATTAATATTATCCAATTAAATCGACGCGAATAAAAGAAATTGATTATTTATTGTGAGGTGAACGAATAAAATTTTATTTATCGAGAGACACAATTAGATTGACTTTATATTGGATGTTGTCAAATAGAGAGCTTTGCTTGCTTTATGGATTCTGGGTATTGGAATAGATAAAGATAGAAACCTTAAAAATTGAGCATTTCTATTTAAAAGAGGGATATAATGGACCAAATTGAATAAATATGAATAGAAATTTCATGCGCCCCAAGTCTAATACTATTGATAATGTGATTTTACTCTAAGATGCGTGTACGATTCATTACAAAAATTTACTAATCGATCATATTTCCAAGCCTTGAAAATATAAGGAAAAACTGAAAAGTTCCATTGAAAATAAAAAATAATCATGATGTAAAAAATGTGATGAAAGCCAGATAATAATTGAATAGAAAGTAGATACAGTAAGTTATTCATAAATGCGACAGAGCATTAATAAATCTGTTTCAAGTCAAGAAATAGTTCTTTATAAAAATCTTTTTATTTATTTATAATTTCTTAGCTGCGAAATTTTCCATAGTGTGTTTAGTTCGATATCTAGCATCTAACTAATTATTTTTCGGTGAATGTCTTGTGGACGAATCTTAAAAACCTGAATAAAATGATTTGAATTATTTAAGAATTATGTAAGAAACATATCGAGGTTGAAAAAAAATTAGCTAGGTCCTAAGTAAATGGTCGAAATTTAACCCTTGATTAGACTAATTCGTAAGATAGTGCATATTTATTTAATATATATATGTATGCAGTTATTGAGGCCTCAAATTGAATATTGTAATTAATTATCATAACTGTATAGTTTTGCCATTGGTTGCTTCACAGACAGATCCTAATGCCTTCTGAGTATATATTCCAATTCCATCAATTAATGGTTGTGTAATAATAAAATAATAATAAAAGTTTTGAAAATTAAAAATGAAAGATTAAATTTGCCAAATCTCTTGAAAAAGATAATTTTGATAATCAATAATAATCAATATTAACGAAATAGTAGGTCCTAAAGAAATCTGTGTGTACTGTGTAAAAAATACCGGTATGACCTAATACGAGCGGTTGGATTGTTGATAGAAATTTCATGCACTCCACGATTTATTCTCTATTCTAATCAAAGTCTTGATTGGAAAATTAGTGAGATGATTATTTATTACCAAAAGCAAATTACTAACTTGCCAAGTTGTTAAACATGTATTAGTTTTGCAAGGAACAACGCTAACAATTATTACTCTGTCGCAATTATAAATACAGTGCGTGCATAAAAAATAGGACGTGCATCATTTATGAACTTTGTGAATATAAAACAAATTTTCAAATTTATTTCAACATAATTTGAGAGGTTAATTGTTGATAGAAATTTAATCTGTCTAATATAAATCCCAAATTTCTCCAATATTTGAATGACAACTTCAGCTATGTCAGCGATAGTTGGTTAGGTTTCTTCTGCGATCCACCATATTTCGTCCAAAGCTATTCTCGTATTTATTTATCACAAGCCGCTATTTATCGTCTTTATCTAATCTTAATTCATTATCCTCATTTATATGAAAATTCGCGTAAAAAATGCATTAAACAGGTACACCCTCCCTCATTCACGACATTTTTCATCCTTCGACCGTTTTCCAGTTTTTATTCCAAGATCCTAGTCACGTTTTTACGCCACGACATGATAAAAAATTCGTTTCACATACTATGCCCTACGATAAATGTTACAAAAAATGATGATAAAAAAACTTCCATCATCTTCAAGTCCGCACAATAGAAAAATTGAAACTATAGACCGGCTAAAAACTGCTAACCGTCGAAACGAGACGTCACCCGACACAATTACCCGACTATGCACCTACAAATCAAACCAGCACCAGCAGCTCAAAATCCAGAACGGCCTGTCAGTAAAGAAACGCAGTCAATGAACTTTTTTGCAGAGTATGATGCACCAGCCCAACCACAACAAGTTCAGTTTTTTTTAACGATAGATGGTTGTTTTTACTGCGATCCGTCATATTTCGTCCAAAGTTAATTCTCGGATGAATTTATCACAAGCCGCTATTTATCGTCATTATCCAAGCTTTTAATTAATTCATTCATTTATATAAAAATAAAACTTACTGCACCCCAATATTTTATGATATATCCCTAAATTTTTTATGTATAATAAAAATGGTCGACAAGAATTTCATAACACAAGTGAGACATTTAATTTTTAAAATGGAAATACCAGTCTAATAATAAAAAAAATATTCATTAATTCCTAATACCTAGGAATTTTCAATAGTTCAATTATCCCTATTTTTATTGGCTAGCAGGTAGGTAATTTTATAAAGGGCGGATAAAATCGGTACATTTTATAGCCGAAAAAGTACCTGAACTCTATTATTCAGAATAATAAACATAAAAATAACATTAAAAATTAGTTTCTTAGTAAGCGGTTCTCTTCTGTTCCTAATGCAAAAAGTGAATATAAAGACGAAAGTGTCGAGTCAAACGCGCCGCAGTTCATTTATGGTGAAAATATATAATATTTAAAAAACGTGAAATTATTTTTTTCAATAAATATTTTACAAATGAATATGATTCTGAAAATGTAACTTAAAAACTTAAGTGTTACTATTATTTATTTTTTTTCATATTTTTCATTTTATCACAATATGCTATTCATTCTTTTGTTACTACAAAAACATTTTTTTTTCGACCATTCTAATTATTCATATTCAGATAAATTTTAAACATTAGTAGAAAAAATAGAAACTATAGAAATTAAACTCAATATAGGGAATTTTTTTACAATTTTTCAAATTGAACGTTTCTATAACAACCACCTCTCAAAAATAAAAAAAAAAAGATATGAAATATGCGGTATGAGACAATTACTGAATTACGAGAAAATTTTGAATTTGTGAATTTACTTCTGGATTTGGATACAAGAAAATAATAAATTTTAATAGATTCGAATGATGGTTTAGAGTATTCTTAAGAAATTTCATACAAATATTATAATGAAAAAAATTGTAAGAACTCAAAACGAAGATGACAAGATCTTCTACGGGAAATAAAATTTATGCAAGAATACAGTAACAACGAATAACTAATTTCAGAGTAACAATTGAAAATCTGGAATTATACAGTGAAAATTTTAACATTTATCTACAAAATTACAATTGAAATTTAAAATATAAGAAAATAATTCAAGATTGAAAAAAAAATTAAAGAAGAAAAAAACAATTTTAAAATATCACAATTCCAGAAATAAAAAATGAAATAAGTCCAAAAGATAAAATATACCCAGAATATAATTTGAAAAATAAATTCAAAAATAAAAATAAATAAATTTTATATTCACAAAAATATTAAACATCAATAATACAAAAATGAAAATAGAAAAGACAGAAATTACTTACATTTGTAAATGATGCACTTCACAATTCACAATAATATTCAAAAGTATTTTGAATAATAAGTTACAACGTAAGCTTAAGCGCCGCGAAAATCTAAAATGGTATGACCTATAACTGAGAGAAACGACGTATTTATAAGAGAGGCCCTTCTTCCTTCACCCAACTTTGTTCTCGGCCAATCGAAACAAGGGTTCGAAAGATGTAGCCAATCCCAACAAAGCGATGAGAACATGTGGGGTGGGGCATTTTTCATTCTTCTTAGTATTTTTGTGGTGAAAGGTTCAAAATTCTGAACACCAAGACCGTTTGTCCCAAAAATTAATAGAGAATATTAAAATTCTAACCTTCAAAAATTGAAAAAAACAGTGTATAATAATTTTATCATTCAATTAAATGTTTCGAAGTTTACGTTAGATATTTATCATATGATTTTATATCTTCAAATTTCAATTTTTCAAGTCGATAATGGAAAAGAAGGATGAAAATTTATTCAAATGAAGTAGCTGTCGATATGAAGATTGGGAAACTTAATTTTTCACACAAGTTAACTTCCTATTTGATGGACTATGGAAAATTTCAATTTCGTGAAAGGTATTTATTATTATTACATACATACTTTCTTCTGTTAACTTCACCAGAGAATATTAAAAATGAATAGATTCAGTGTTTTTTTAATAATGTAAATTAGAAATAATTTACGTTTGAAAATTTTTTTCCAAGTCGCTTATATGATAAAATAGTCCAGAAAATAATTTTTGTTTCAAATGATTATTAAAAACATGGAATTTTCATTTCGAAAAATTCAATTTTATCAATTTCTGCATAAGAACAAAACAGCATATAATAATTTTATTAATCAATTATCAAAGTAATCCACAGATCCGAATTTTACAATATTTTATATTTTTAAATTTCAGGTCCAGTTTGGGAAAGAAAGACGAAAATTTATAACAAATGAAATAGCTGTCGATATGAAGATTGGAAAACTTGATTTTTCACACAAGTTTGCTTCCTATTTGATGGACTTTTACATTCCGTAAAAGGTATTTATCATTATTACATACATACTTTCTTCTATTAACTTAATCAGAAAATATTAAAAATAAACAGATTCAGTGTTTTTTAATGATTGATATATATTAGAAATAATTTACGTTTGAAAAAATTTTTGCAAGTCAATTCTATAATAAAATAGTCCAGAAGATGTTTTTTTCTCAAATGATTATTGGTAAAATGGAATTTCAGTTTCGAAAAATTTAATTATGTAAAGTTCTACATTAGAAAAAACTATATATGATGATTTTATTATTCAATTGTCTAAGTAAAATTCGAAGTTTACCTTAGATAGTTATTGCATTTTATCTTTTCAAATTTCAAATCGAAAATATATATTATTACACACATACATTCAACTAACTTGAGCAGAAAACATTCAAAATTAAAAAAGAAACAGATTCAGTTTTCTTTTTTAAGGGTTGATATAACTTAGAAACAATTAACGTTTGAATAAATTGTTCACAGTCGATTATAAAATAAAATGTACAGAAAATATGTTTTTTTTTCCGAATTATTATTAAAAAAATGTAATTTTCATTTCGAAAAATTCAATTTTATTAAGTTCTATATAAGAACAAAATAGTGTATAATAATGTTATCATTCAATTATTATCAAAGTAATTCACATATTCGAAGTTTACAACATTTTATATTTTTAAATTTCAGGTCCAGTTTGGGAAAGAAA
Organism: Diorhabda sublineata; assembly: GCF_026230105.1. Lineage (NCBI taxonomy): Eukaryota > Metazoa > Arthropoda > Insecta > Coleoptera > Chrysomelidae > Diorhabda > Diorhabda sublineata. Next base: position 45,282,127 of record NC_079474.1, on the reverse strand, counting down.
AACGAAAATTTATAACAAATGAAGTAGCCATCGATATGAAGATTGCAAAACGGCACACACATACAAGATACAATAATTATCACACACATACTTTATAATTTACTTAACTGAAAATACCAAACATAAAAAGACAAATTCATACAAATATTATTCTCCAGATATCTATAATTTTTTTTATATTTGTAAATTTAATTTGTTAAAAATTTATTACATATTTTTTTCAGACAGTTTAAGTTTTGGAAAGAAACGTGACACAGAAAAACGATAATAGAAAATAGAATTTTACATGTATTTATATATTCCTGATACAGCAGCATTTCCATTTTGGAAACACATATTTGTAGTTTGAAATACATATTTGTTATAAAAATTGAAGAAATATGTTTTTTTGTTATTTATTCCTTCCTTTTGGCAAACCACTTTATCGATTCGCACACTATATATATTTTTCGTTTCGTTAACGGGTTAAAATTTAGCGTCGAATCGCGCACAAACACCTGAAACAAAAAAAAATAAATTCAAACCTTCCATTTTTTAAAATTGTTTGAAAAATAACTTGAACGTTAATACGAAATCAAATAATTATAATACATAGATATTATATGTTTTTTTTTCAAAATTTCCGTTAAGCAATTTATTTAATCTATTTCCATGGATATTACTTTTTGTCATTAAAGTTTTTGTTGTAATGTCTAGTTGAATTAAGTACAGAGCGTTCTTTTATTTACCTACGATTCTCATATAAATTTACCCACACCACTCAAAAAACTAAAAAAAAACCTCATCCTCATTTTTTTAAAATTATGTTTCGCTTGTTCGAAATAATTTCAAATTATGGACGTCAAAGACATCTAATAAAAAATGTTTTTGATACGTTTTAAAATGAACCCCTAATATTCAACTTTTTAGCAGCATTGGCACACTCTGTATATCAATATAATTTTATAACGGATACAAAGAGAAGTAGGAACTTAAAAAAATGTTTTCTACTGAAATTATTACTGAAAAGTAATGAAATACAACTTTTCAATAAGAGGTGGCACTATTGGGTATTCGACCATCATCAACAGTTCGAAGAGTGTGTTTTTCAATTTTTAGACTTTTCTATTTATATTTTCTTCATAATTAACTTATTAACTCAATAAAAAATATGTTTCTACACTCCGATACAACTTTAGTTTTAATGAAAAAATAAATTATTGTGAAAATAGCGGACGCCATCTTCCTTTCAGTTTTGTAAATAGGTGACAAAAAGTCGAGAGCCGAGACATACGAAATAGTAGAAATTAATATTAAAATAAGCTCAGTATAAGCTTCTCTGTAAAGATGGCGTTGCTAGTGCTAAAAATCTGAACCAAAAATTATTTCATTATTTCTTTAAACTTCTCATAATAGGTAATTGGTTTGTGGTTATTAAATTAAGAAAAATAAACCGTCAAAACTTAAAGCTGTGGAAGCTGGAAAGCAAACTTTGTATTCCAAAAGCATAATACGAATAACCGTCCTAATCTTCAGATCTGGCATCTTTGGAATCTTATGAAATTATAATATAATTTCATTTATCATCGTGTAGTTTAAAATAAGTGGAAAATTCGTCCCGCTTTTGCTCGCTCGCCGAAAGGAAATTTCCATGATAAATAAAACAAGAAAAATTATGATTGGTTCTTGGTTATTACAATAAGAAAATCCTGGATACAATATAAACATCATAATCATTAGAAAATAATAAGCATTCTCAATATAGACCTAATAAGTAACACAAATGAAATCATTTCAATGAAAACTACGAAACTAACTGAACTTTCATTTCCCAAAATTGAACTTTTGTCAAACTGTTGATGGGATGGGTATCTCAAATTTTTATTTTGCCTTTATAATATATAACAATTTAATTTGGTGTAGAGATTATAAATATTTGAATCCTTTCTTGGTATTCTATTGCAAATGAAATTTTTTTACTTTATTTTTCAAATGATAACGCTTTGCAGTTACATTGAAAATATGAAAGCTACTGCAGAAAGTTCGTATGAAAGTTTTACATAAAAGAATGTTGTTGCAATCCAAATAGAGTTATAGAATTAATTGATATATGAAATTGTCCGAAAGAATCTTGAATATTTAAAATAATTTAACTTCACTATAAAAATTTCTTATAGAATAACCATTGTTTTTCTGAACATATACCTATTGGCTAAAATTACTAATCAGTGAATAGGATTTCATATTATAATACATCTTGAGTGATTTTTTGAAAAAATTGAGAGTATGGAGTACGAAGAGTAACATTGTTGTTGCCGTATATACAGGATGATTAGCAATTATATTTCAAAACATAATAGTAAAAGAATGACAGTATAATATTTATGCTGTGATTTGAAAATTTTTCAAAAATATCATGTGGTCCTCGTTCCTATCTTAGTATCACAAAAAAAAGTTTTCGCATCATTTTTCTTTCAAAAACTTACGGAAATAAGGTATGGACACGTATGTTGGAAACTATCTGTAACAATTGTCGGAAAATTCATAAACGGGAATTTTCCGTGAAGTTCGTTTTAATTGATTACCACTAAGATTACACCAAATTTGTTTTTCGCGCTACCCCGTATTTGAAACATCATAATGTGTTTCAGTTTTTATAAGTGAATTTAAATTCAAATTATAGAGAAGAAAATGGTTATTTTCCATATAAAGATACACCTCCATAATAATTCGGGAAATTTGAGGAAACCCCACTTTATATCAAACTTTATCGGTATTGTTTGTACTTTCATATCTTAGTTTTTCCTACTACTTTGTTTTAAAGCCTTATTTTCAATTAATGATTACAAGTAATTTTAAATAAAGATATTATTTGCTTGGTGAACGTAGAATTTAGACACATTAGTATCGGGCGGTTATCGTTCTTAAATAGCGATTGAGAGAATATAAAATTTTGTAAAATAATAAACATGAAAGGATCAAAAAGGTTCCATCGAACGTGATGTTTCTAGAAAATATATAATTTTACATTTTGGCAACAATAAAAGTATAATAAAGCTGCATTCCCTGAAATAAGAAAAAGGAAGTCCATCATAAAATATTAAATTCTTTTAACTAAATACCGACATCGATAGAACGAACCTATCCGTATACTAAAAATAATTTTGGGTATTTTTGCAAACTCTGAAACGTGTATTTTTGAATATGAAATTTTGTAAAATAATAAACATGAAAGGATAAAAAAAGGTTACATTGAACGTGATGTTCCTCGAAAATAAATAAATTTACATTTCGGCACCAATAAAAGTATAATAAAGCTGCAAACCCTCAGAATAATAAAAAGGAAGTCCATCATAAAATATTAAATTCTTTTAACTAAATACCGACATCGATAGAACGAACCTATCCGTATACTAAAAATAATTTTGGGTATTTTTGCAAACTCTGAAACGTGTATTTTTGAATATGAAATTTTTTAAAATAATAAACATGAAAGGATAAAAAAAAGTTCCATTGAACGTGATGTTCCTCGAAAATAAATAAATTTACATTTCGGCACCAATAAAAGTATAATAAAGCTGCAATCCCTCAAAATAATAAAAAGTCCATCATAAAATATTAAATTCTTTTAACTAAATACCGACATCGATAGAACGAACAACCTACCCGTATACTAAAAATAATTTTGGGTATTTGTATCTTTGAAAAAAATGTACAAGACTTTTATTAAACACTATTGAGAATAGCATTACTTGATATGGACATTTTAGACAGCAGATCATGTGTATAGGGTGAGTTACATGTTATAATTCAGTTGTTTCTAGTGCACAAAGTGTGCACAAATTCAGAGTTTATTCATAATACGGTGTATACCAAAATTAGTTGAACAAATGAAACATATGAATCACATTTTTGAATTTGAAGTCAACTCTGAGAAAAGTTTCATTTACCATCAAGTTTAAAAACAAAGAATTGAGAAATTTTTACCAATAGAACAAAAAAATCACGAGAGGAGACAGTTAATTATAGAGTACCTTATATCAGGGACAACGAGAGAAGAGTCCTTAATTGATTCACAAGAAAAATTAAAAGATGGGCTAAATACTTTGAAGGAGTTTTGAATGGAACAGGAAGAACATTGTGGATTTCGTGAAGGAAACAACAATAAAGACATATCAGTATGTGGTGCAGTAGTACAGCTAAGAGGTGGTGGAATATGTCCAATATTAAAGAAAAAAGAAACGAGGTGTGATGAAACTGAATTTTCATTAATAGAAATATTCGAATAGTTGTTTAGCTGATATGTTCCACTCTTTGAATACAGAGTGTCCTTGTATGGACAATAATTAGAAGTTCAATGCTGAAATATACAAGAATTTTTGTTTCGAGATTACTTCTAGTACAAATAACCTACATATTTTCTAATTTATTCTAATATCGTATAACCAAGTTATCCTAGTTGTAAATAAGTCATACCTATCTCTCAACTGATACTCCCTGTATGTCTTTATTATCATTGTATGGAAAAAATCATTAATAAAACAATATAAAGCAAGAGATTTCTTAAATAATATTTCAAACGACGTTTTAAATAATTAGTGATAATTAATACTTATACTATTACATGGCTATATGAGGAAATGTTTCGAGCAGCATAGAATAGTAATTTCTTTTTAAAACACTATGTATATACTTTTAATTTTCCTACGATATATCTTCGTTTTTGGAATTAGTAATTTCATGAGTGATTACAGGTACATGAAAATGTTTCTCAATTAAAAAACGTAGAATTTAGAACAATGTTACTGACTAAAACAATTTCAAATTTCAAAAGAGTGGCTGCATATAAATCAAAACATTTTTGTTATCTTGGTATTATTTTTGATTGTTTATCAAAAATACTGTGAATTGAAAATTTCCCCGATTATTTATGTAGAATACAGTGATTTCAAAATTTCTCATAGTGTAGGGTGGTCCTTATCTCCAAGTTAAATAAACATTCTGAAAGAATTCTGTTGAACGTTATCTCATATATATCAAAATAATATATACCAAATATTAAGTAAACAAGAAATTCTTGGAATAAAGACAAAGACATCTAAGAAGGGTCTGAACGGTCAATTTTCGTTTATTAGTAATAAACCCTCAACATATATAGTTATTTTGGTATTACTTTAGATTTATCTAGAATACTGCGATTTTAAAATTTCTCATAGTGTAGGGTGGTCCTTATCTCTTTAAGAATTCTGTTGAACATAATCTCATAAATGCCAAAAATAAGATTGAAATGTAAACACACAATTCTTCGAACAAAGACAAAGCATCCAAAAAGGGGCTGCACGGTCATTTTTCGTTATCGGTATTTAACCCTCGATATAATGTAAACAAACTATTCTACAAACAGATAAAAAGGGTTCCTAAACTGCACCGCACGTGTTGTTTTTCAAATATATTATACCTCTTGTAAATTTTCGATAACCAATGTAGAAAAATAAATGAAGGATACTTTTAACAAAAAAAAGGGTGTAATGATGGTCCGTAAAATATATCTAAAATAAACATACCAGACTCCATTACCTAAAGGTAGTAAACCATTAAAAACATTGAATTCTAAAAAATCTATTTTCACTATAAAAATTTCTTATAGAATAACCATTGTTTTTCTGAACATATGATGGCTAAAATTACTAATCAGTAAAAAAGAATTCATTCAGATTATAAAAATCCTTGAGTAATTTTTTGAAAAAATTGAGAAAATTTTCCAAAATGAGGTTTAATTTTACGATCTTTAAGTATAAATCTTGCTTGGATACTAATTATACAGAGCGTTCATTACTTTTCAATAATAATGTTTGAAGATGGTAAAATTATAAAAAAAATTAGTAATTTGACTTACTATGCAAATATTATTGAAGTTTATGATTTAGAGTTAGGAAGTTAATTTGATACGTAAAATGATTTGTACTCACATAACTTTGTCCGCCTCCATATCAATTTTCCATTTCCATGATGTCCATCACTTAAAACCGATTCGCGACACACCGAAATCGATACCGAAAATTACGAATCACTTTTCCATATTGATCAGAAGGATCCATGTACTACTATTTCGAATCAAAGTGAATTTGAGGTGTATTGGAGCAATTCTATCATATGATTGGAACTTTCTTTGTGGATATACCTCGTATATCATATTGAAATTGTATTACATTCAATTTTTGGGAAAAATATCAATTTCTCAGGATAAATTATATGGATAGAGAAAAATTTATTTGATTTAAAATATTGGAAAATTTCAACGTACGTTTAAATGAATTGAATTATCTAGCAGTACCAAGTAGAAACGTAAAATATGTAGTTTGAAATATTTGTTATGAAGAATAGAAAATCATTTTTTTTGTTATTTATCCAACAATCAACAACTTTTTGGCGAACCGCATTATGGAACGTGCACTACATTTACCTTTCGTTTCGTTAACGGATTAAAATTTCGCGTAGAATCGCGTACCAACACCTGAAACAAAAACATGAATTGTAATATTTTTTCTAAATACCCTTGCAATTAAAAAAGTACAAAAAAATTATGCAAATAGATTGTGTCCCCTTTATTTATTCACGTCAAACCATTCAATCAAACACTATATTTATAAACAGATTGCCCCTGTATGTATAATAAATGAAAATTATATAACAATATATTCAGAAAAAAACTTTTATTACTTCTTAAATCTGTCAGCCACTAAAATTTTCCCCCTCGTAAAAATCAAGCCCACAATTTTTAGATGGTACCCGGTATTATAAATTCAAAGTTATATTACCCAAGATGTTATAATTTATTCGACTTGAGTGAGTTAGTTATAAATGAAAATTATATCAATGAAATCAAATTTTCAGAATGAACTTCACAAAAAATATCCGTGTTGCAAGCAAAAAAGTAAAAAATCACCCAAGTAATCAAATTTGTCGAATTCGCCTTCGTGGTTTTCAAGTTAAACAAAATATAACAAGAAAATTTCTCACGGAAAATTACTTTTTCACTAAATTTGCGATTCTCAAATCAAAATTCCTACAAAATTATACAAAATCATTCTCACTAAAACGATATTTTAAAATAAAATTCTGTTCGCTTCCGAATTCCAATTATACAAAAAATTTCTTTTTTGTTTCAAAACTTGATTTTATTGGTTGTTTACAACTAAAAGTTTTAAGATTTTTTGTTATTTAACATAAGAGAGGACCACAAGTTACATGCGAAGAATTTCTGAAGGACATTTTTAAAACAATACCATTGTATCAAATATCATAAACATGTATCAGCATTTATTCTATTTTTGTATCAAATAACGTAAACATGTATCAGCACTATTTTACTATAAATAAGATGTTTGTAAACAATTCGATGATATTTAATGTTTATAATTAGTTCGATCTTGAGATTAATTGTATTCATATAAATATTCAAAAATAAAGTTTTTTAAAAATAAATTTCGAAATACGAAATTTATAATTCACATTATTTTATTTCTGAAATTATTTTCACCAAAATTTTTTTACCAAATGATATACAGGGTTTTTCTCAACTATTTGTATTTTACGATATAATATTAGAAAAATATCAATCATATATATGTTTTCTAGTAGTTTTCCAAAAAAAATTCCGTTCTTACAAACACATTTTTTTGTAAATGCTTTGCAAAGTAGATTATATATAAAGGGGGGGTTTTCCGGATTGATCACATTTTTTGAAGAAATGGTAATAATGACGGTTTACAATAAATTTTAGCAATTTTCTTATAAGTGTACGTATAGGGAATACTAAAAAAAATTTACACCAAGATAAATTACAATGTGATACATTCGAAAGAAGAAATATAATGAGAATTTCAATTTTGAGGTCACTTTGTATATAAAATAACAAATAATTACAATTTAATCGACTACGACGATATTGCATCTTATTAAGAAAGACACTTAGTTAAATTCTTTTTCTCAACTTACAATAAGTTACAGAGGGTTCTTGTATTTACCTACCTCTCATATAAATTTGTATACAACTCTCAAAGTACTCAAAAAATTTTAATCTCATTTTCAAAAAATTATGTTTAAAGCGTTCTAGATAATTTCAAAATATGGACCTCAAATACAACTAATAAAAAAATGTTTTTGATACGTATTAAAACGACACCCTAATACTCAACTTTTTAACAAAATTGGCGCACCCTGTATATCAATATAATTTTATAGTGGGAACAAAGAGAACTAAACATTTAACAAACAATGTTTCCTAATGAAACTAATACTCAAACTTTATGGAGCCGAGCTATTCAATAAGAGATGTCACTATTTGGCATTCGACCTTCAACCACTATTCGAAGAGTATGGGATTCAATTTTTTAGAAGTTTCCATTCATATTTCCGTGATGGTGGACACATTATTCAATAAAAATATGTTTCTTCACTCTAACACAACTTTGGTCTTAATAAAAAAATAAATTGGTGTGAAAATAGCGGACGCCATCTTCCTTTCAATTTTATAAATAGGTGACAAAAAGTCAAGAGCTGAGACATACGAAATAGTAAAAACTAATATTGAAATGAGTTCAGTATGAGCTTCTGTACATAGACAGCGCTGCTAGTACTAAAAATCTAAACCAAATTCACGTTTTGGAGTTTTTGTAAATGATAAGTGACGCAATTTGTTAATTTATGTCTCGAGTAAATACTATTGATTTCAAGATAAATTTGCGCCTTTCCATTTTGCAAATCCATTCGAGAGTATTTCGTTACTCGGTTAAATAGATAAGTAGAAGGAAGTGACCACAGAAATTTCCATATCTCAAATTTTTGAACTTTTTTTTTATTTGAATTACTTCAAATGCAAAATTTTTGAAAATAAACCGACAAAAGTAGAGGGTATGAAAGCTGCAAAGCAAACTTTGGTATTCCAAAAGCATAATACGAATAACCGTCTTAGTCTTCAGATCTGGCATCTTTTGAATTTATAATATGATTTCATTTAAATCAATCAATAAAAAGTAGGTAGTTACTTTTCAATAACACATTTATATTCTTGATATAACAAATGTAGCAAAAAAAACTAAATTCTTGGAAGGATAAAGAAAGGATCTGAGAAGGTTCCACAATTTATCAAAATATCGATCATAAATATTACATTTGGACTATAAAATAAACATAAAATTTTAAAAATAAAATAACAATCCCTCAGAAGATATTGAAATATCAACCCTAAAAAATATCTTCTACCTACCTACGAATTATTGTACCCCGAGAAGCTCATACAAGAAATTAAATAATTGATAAGTGAATATTGAAAGACTAAACAGTTTTCAAAATGCAAATCAGCCACCTGAAAAACATTCTTGATAATTTCATTAGTTCAAAATTTTTTCTTTTTGAAAAAACAAAGATATTGAAGCAGCAAAGCACAAATTCAAACAACAAATCATCTTCTCTTTCCTATACCTACCAATTATTGAACAAGACAAAAAAATACCAGAAAAAAATATTTGAAACCTTCACTTGGAAAGTTTTCTATGAAACAGAAAACTGGATTATTAGTTTAGTAACAACCCTCTAGCTAATTATCTATTGAGTATCTATCAATAAAAAAAATATGTGAAAACCGATTAGATTAAGTTTGTTTTATTAAAAGATCACCAGTTTAATGCGCTTGAAATTTCAAAGTTCCAAAAGAATGGCCGCATATTACCGATATATAAAAGAAAATAGTTTTCACTTCATAATCTGAGACCAAATGAGAAGAAATATTTTAGGTAGTAAATTTAAAATCAAATAAATAAGACAAAAAATCACTCACCAATTCACAAATGAGGAAATTACCATCTTGGTACTTAAGAATTTTCCGGATATCCATGATTTTCACCACACAATATTGTATTGAAACAAGGAAAATTCCTTTAATTTCTATTTTCAATCCGTTTCACGAAAATTTTAAGATAAAAACTATTTTCTATCGATATACTGAAAATTCCCAAAGTTTCCAATAAAAATTTTCAATATTAGTCACATTTTTAAAACTAGAAATCGAAAGATTTTTTTGTCGTTATTAAACAGATCCGGTATCTCTGTATTTTATTTATCTAATAATAACTATTTTGTACTACAATCGAAATAAGGTGTTTTAATATTAATATCTATATATATATTTTTATATGAAAAAATACATTACAGTTGAAAAGATTTGACGTGAACAATAATTGCGTCGACCTACAAAGATGGCCGACATGCTGTCTAGACAAACAAGGGTCACTATATTTTAGATTATCGTTTGTTTAATGTTTATAAGTAAATTAATGATTCACACAATTTAAAATTATCTGAAGAAAATGCTTAATTGTAATTACATTGAAAATATTAAAAGAAATTAATAAAACCTAAGCTTTCGATAAAATGTAATACACTGAAATCGTTCATTTTCCTGGAAACTGTAATTGGACAAATATCGTTAATCTTTACATAAAGAGAATTATATCTTACCTATATCAATAAGAAAATAGTTTTCACTTAACAATCGAAAACAAAATTACAGGAAATTTTACGAATAGAAAATTTAGCATCAAATATGTCTGCCCGAATTTGTAATACTGTCAAAGTTTCATTATCTAAATAATTAAATGCATTGTTTAAAGCTTGTGACTTCAACATTCACAGTGCGCAAGTCAAAAACAAGTCTAGACATTCGCAAAGAATTCGAAAGGGGTCAATGATCTGAGAAGATGTAAAGTTTTGATTTATTAAATAATAAGTAATTAAATATTACATATTTTGTTATATAATTTCCATATTGAATAAAATAGTGTTTTCAAAGATAAAATATATGAAACAAGATATATTTTTAATAATGTTTCTAAGAAAGTTTTAAATAATTAGTGATAATAGATATAATACATACAATAAAATATGGCATAGATTTAATTATTACAATTCACAATAACTTAATATTATTAAATGGCTATATAATTCGAGGTTATGGGCAGCAAATAATAGTAATTTCCTTTTGAGGAATCTGTATACTTTTAATGTTTTACGACATACCTTCTTTTTTCGAATTAGTACTTTCATTAGTGATTACAGGTACATGAAAATTTTTATATTAATTAAGGATCGTAGAATTTGAGACAATGTTACTGAAATTTATTCCAACTTCAAAAAAATTAGCTGCATATGTATAAAGTACAAAACAAAATATTGTTGTTATCTTGATATCGAGAATTCTGTGATTTTAAAACTTCCTATAATGTAGGGTGGTCCTCATCCCCAAATTAGACAAACGATATCAGAAAATATTCTATTAAACGTTATTTTTCTCATCAATATCAAAAATAAATTCTAATTGTAAAGTAATTAAGAAATTCTACCAACAAAGATGAAGGCGTCTAAAAAGGTCAATTTTCGTTATACGTATTAAACCCTCAACATGTATAGTTATTTTGGTATTATTACGAGTGTGTATCTAGAATACTGTGATTTTAAAGTTTCTCATAGTGTAGGGTGGTCCTTATTTCCAATTTAATTAAAAATTCACAAAGGATTCTGCCCAACGTTATCTCATATATATCAAAAAAATATATTCCAAATGTTAGGTAAACAAGAAATTCTTCAAACAAAGACAAGGGCATCCAAGAAGAGGCTGCACGGTCATTTTTCGTTATAGGTATTAAACCCTCGATATAATGTAAACAAACTATTCTACAAACTGATAAAAAGAGTTCTAAAACTGCACTACACGTGTTGTTTTTCAAATATATTATACCTCTAGTAAATTCTCGATAATGTAGAAAAATAAATAAAGTATACTTTCAACAAAAAAAGGATCAACTAATAGTTCATAAAAGATTTCTAATATAAATATACCAGAATTAAAATATTTGGAACCCTGAAGTTTTCTTTGGTACAGTTTCTTCAAAAGTAATGTTTTGTAGTTATCGAACTTTGTTGGCTTTTATATTCTTTTTCCAATTACTATCGATCTGCATTCGAAATTCTTTATATACTTGTTAGAATGTGCACATTTAAGCACTTTGAAGAATAAATACTACGATGTCGATTAAATGAAATGAAAATAACAATCAGCTTTGAAAATTCGTAAGAAAATTAAATTATTACTTTAGAATCAATCAATTTTTATACAAATATGAAGAAAAATGCTTCAGTTATTCGATTAATAAGAAGAGAAAAGAATTTTTTGTGTATAAAATGTGAAAAGCGATTTTAAACAAATGAAGGGGTGATGACAAAAAGTTTATTAAAGGAAGAGATAATTTCTAACAGTAACTGTTCAATTGAAAAGTCATATTTTCTCCGTGTAATTATCTTACAGAATGATTTGAGATTATTTCCATATTGTTTTATGTAAATGAAAAGTGTATACAAAGAATTGATTCCGCACTAATGCAAAATGATGATGGTTATTAAAAAAAATGATCTCTATTTCCTCCAAAATAAACATCCCCAATTTGTAGCATAGCTGCAATAATATAATCAACGATTTTCTCTAAATTGGATTTGAATGGAAGAAGAAGATGCTTTATTAAACCACTCAAAAGATCTCCAGTTTGTGAAACCTCGAAACTTGATTAATTATCATATTGTTTTTACAAGTTTGTGTTTACCAAGAAAATTATAAATTAGAGAAGAATTTTTGAGACTTATATTATTTTGGAGACACGGTAAAATATCAGCATTTCCTCAAAATTTGATAATCAATACTGCCAAATATGTTAGTGAACTATTTTCTTTTGGCCAATTCTGTACAAATTGTAAAACAGTCCCAACCCTTAATATTTATTACTTTATTATTGTATTATCTGTACATTTTGAAAGGGTCTTATTTGAAAAATGAATATCTTTACCTACTACAGCCATAAAACATCTGGTCCACAGATGTGAGAATATTTTTTCAAAATAGTGTAATGGACTATAACTATAGAAGCCTACGATATTTTTTACAAAGTATTAATATGAAATAATTAGGGTTCACGCCAGCATGGCGACATAGCGACAATTGTCGCCAAATCATCAAGAAATGTCGCCAAAATCATACACATCGACGACAAATTTGTCGCCCAAAATATTTTTAAAAAAACCTATGTTTTATATTTACTGTGCTGTTTTTGCATAAAAGAATTTTTATATGCTGTAAAAATATGTATAAACGTTAATTATATTAATATGTTAATTTTTTTACTTTTGTCTACCACGTTATATTTTTGGACCAATAAATCATAACTTAGGTGGTCCTCTTGGACCACAAAAGTTTCATTGCTGGCGTGAACCCTAGAAATAATATAAACTAATTTATTTACAAGTTTTAATAAAAATGAATTTTGATATTGCCATGTCTGGATACTTGACAACTTGTTTTATAATTTTGAATATACTCAAAAGAGAAAGATTTTCTATTAAATATAGATGAAATTGAAGAACGTAGAATTTAAAACAATGTTATTGAGATTTATTCCAAGTTCCAAAAAATAGCTGCCTATGTATAAAGTACAAAACAAAACATTTTTGTTATCTTGATATCGTGAATTCTGTGATTTTAAAATTTTCAGTTCCTATAGTGTAGGTTGGTCCTCATCCCCAAATATCAGAAAAAATTCTGTTGAACGTTATATTTCCTATGAATATCAAAAATAAATTCGAAATGTGAAGTAAATAAGAAATACTTCCAACAAAGATAAAGGCTAAAAGAGGCTGCACGGTCAATTTTCAATTTTCGTTATCGGTATTAAACCCTCAAGATGTATAGTTATTTTGGTATTATTACGAGTATGTATCTAGAATAATGTGATTTTAAAATTTCTCATAGTGTAGGGTGGTCCTTATCTCTCTAAGAATTTTGTTGAACATAATCTCATAAATATCAAAAAAATATGTTCCAAATGTTAGGTAAACAAGAAATTCTGCGAACAAAGAAGGGTCTGCACGGTCATTTTTCGTTATCAGTATTAAATCCTCGATATAATGTAAACAAACTATTATACGAACTGATAAAAAGAGTTCTAAAACTGCACAGCACGTGTTGTTTTTCAAATATATTATACCTCTTATAAATTCTCGATAACCAATGTAGAAAAATAAATAAAGGATACTTTCAACAAAAAAAAGGGTCTAATAATGGTACATAGAAGATTTCTAACATAAACATACCAGAAAATAAAATATTTGGAACCCTGAAGTTTTCTTCATATTTCCGTCAAACAATCTTCGGGTATTTATCTCACAGAACAATTTGAGATTATTTCCATATTATTTTCTGTAAATTAAAAGTGTGTACTGAGAATTGATTACGCACTAATACAAAATGATGATACTAATTACGAAAATGATTTCTATTTCCACCAAATCGAACATCCCTACTTTAAAACAGAGCTGCAATAATATAATCAACGATTTTCTCTAAATTGGATTAGAATACAAGAAGATGCTTTATTAAAGAGTGTCCTTGTATGAACAATAATTAGAAGTTAAATGCTGCAATATACAAGAATTTTTGTTTCGAGATTACTTCTAGTACAAATAACAATCATTATTTTCAACTATTCCAAAGTTTCTCGTCTCCCTGTAAATCCGAATTAGTAACAATTTCAAAATTTCATTATTTAAATAATTAAATGCATTGTTTAAAGTTATTGACGTCAACAATCACAGTCAAAAAAGTCTAGACATTTGCAAAGAATTCGAAAGGGGCAATGAACTGAGAAGATGTAAAGTTTTGATTTATTAAATAATAAGTAATTAAATATTACCGATATATAGAAGAAAATAGTTTTCACTCCATAATCTGAGACCAAATGACAAGAAATATTTTAGGTAGTATTTAAAATCAAATAAATAAGACAAAAAATCACTCACCAGTTCACAAATGAGGAAATCACCATCTTGGTACTTAAGAATTTTCCGGGTATCCATAATTTTCACAACACAATATTGTATTAAAACACGGAAAATTCTTTATCGAGTTATTGTAAACACGCCACGAATACGAACGTCTAAGAAAAACAAATCACTTTTAATGTATATTTTCAAACCTTTTCAAGAAAATTTTAAGATAAAAACTATTTTCTATCGATATACTGAAAATTCCCAAAGTTTCCAATGAAAATTTTCAACATTAGTCACATTTTTAAAACTAGAAATCGAAAGATTTTTTTGTCGTTATTAAATAGATCCGGTATCTCTGTATTTTATTTACCTAATAATAACTATTTTGTAATACAATCGAAATAAGGTATGTTAATATTAATATCTATATATTTTTATATGAAAAAAGATATTACAGTTGAAAAGATTTGACGTGAACAATAATTGCGTCGACCTACAAAGATGGCCGACATGCTGTCCAGACAGACAAGGGCCAACGAATTTTTTTATGCTATATTTGAGATTATCGTTTATTTAATGTTTATAAGTAAATTAATGATTCACACAATTTCAAATTATCTGAAGACAATGCTTAATTGTAATTACATTGAAAATATTAAAAAAAATTAATAAAACCTAAGCTTTCGATAAAATGTAATACACTGAAATCGTTCATTTTCCTGGAAACTATAATTGGACAAATATCGTTAATCTTTACATAAAGAGAATTATATCTTACCTATATCAATAAGAAAATAGTTTTCACTTAACAATCGAAAACAAAATTACAGGAAATTTTAGGAATAGAAAATTTAGCATCAAATATGTCTGCCCGAATTTGTAATACTGTCAAAGTTTCATTATCTAAATAATTAAATGCATTGTTTAAAGCTTGTGACTTCCACATTCACAGTGCGCAAGTCAAAAACAAGTCTAGACATTTGCAAAGAATTCGAAAGGGGCAATGAACTGAGAAGATGTAAAGTTTTGATGTATTAAATAATAAGTAATTAAATATTACATATTTTGTTATATAATTTCCATATTGAATAAAATAGTCTTTTCAAAGATCAAATAAATAAAGCAATATAATGCAAGATATATTTTTAATAATATTTCTAAGAAAGTTTTAAATAATTAGTGATAATAGATATAATACATACAATAAAACATGGCATAGATTCAATTATTACAATTCATAATAACTTAATATTATTAAATAACTATATAAGTAGAGTTTGTGGGCAGCAAATTATAGTAATTTCCTTTTGGGAATCTGTATACTTTTAATGTTTTACGACATACCTTCGTTTTTCGAATTAGTATTTTCATTAGTGATTACAGGTACATGAAAATTTTTATATCAATTAAGGATCGTAGAATTTGACATTCGCAAAGAATTCGAAAGGGGTCAATGATCTGAGAAGATGTAAAGTTTTGATTTATTAAATAATAAGTAATTAAATATTACATATTTTGTTATATAATTTCCATATTGAATAAAATAGTGTTTTCAAAGACAAAATATATAAAACAAGATATATTTTTAATAATATTTCTAAGAAAGTTTTAAATAATTAGTGATAATAGATATAATACATACAATAAAATATGGCATAGATTTAATTATTACAATTCACAATAACTTAATATTATTAAATGGCTATATAATTCGAGGTTATGGGCAGCAAATAATAGTAATTTCCTTTTGGGGAATCTGTATACTTTTAATGTTTTACGACATACCTTCTTTTTTCGAATTAATACTTTCATTACTGATTACAGGTACATGAAAATTTTTATATTAATTAAGGATCGTAGAATTTGAGACAATGTTACTGAAATTTATCCCAAGTTCTCAGCAATTAGCTGCATATGTATAAAGTACAAAACAAAATATTTTTGTTATCTTGATATCGAGAATTCTGTGATTTTAAAACTTCCCATAATGTAGGGTTGTCCTTATCCCCAAATTAGACAAACGATTTCAAAAAATATTCTATTAAATGTTATTCTCATGAATATCAAAAATAAATTCGAAATGTGAAGTAAATAAGAAATTCTACCAATAAAGATGAAGGTGTCTAAAAAGGGGCTGCATGGTCATTTTTTATTTTTCGTTATTGGTATTAAACCCTCAATATAATGTAAATAAACTATTCTACAAACAGATAAAAAGAGTTCCAAAACTGCACCCGACATGATGTTTTTCAAATCCTTTGTAAACCATTAAAAACATTGAATTATAAACACTCTACAAGCACCATAACAATTTCTTATAGAATAACCATTGTTTTTCTGAACATATACCTATTGGCTAAAATTACTAATCAGTGAAAAGGAATTCATACAGATTATAAAAATCCTTGAGTAATTGCTTGGAACAATTGAGAAAATTTTCCAAAATGAGGTTTAATTGTACGATCTTTGAGTATAAATCTTGCTTGGATACTAATTATACAGAGCGTTCATTACTTCAATAATAATGTTTAAAGATGGTAAAATTATAAGTAATTTGACTAACTATAGAAATATTATTGAAGTTTATGATTTAGAGTTAGGGAGTTAATCTGATACGTAAAATGATTTGTACTCACATATCTTTGTCCACAAAGGAAAGATATAATTTTTTTAACACTGTTTCCTGTATATTTCGATTTCATATTTCATTCCATTTCCCTAATTTTTATACAAAATTCTAATCACAACATAATCAATTCTATCGAGATTAAAAACAACAAATAAAATATTCAAATTTAACTTTATATTTCAAAAGATCCCTAAAGATTTCGAAAACATTGTTTGATAGGAATAATTGGATGTTTGTTAAAACTTTATGAATGTTAAAAAAGTTATTCAAAAATAAATTCAAATGAATCAGAAAATCTAATCCATACTCACATGCCACCATGCTTTATCTCCTGATAATTTAATAGTTGATTAAACTGTTGGTATAATTTTCGAATTATTAACACACTTACTTTCATTTATGTAAAACTACTAAAAGATGCTACAGTTTTGGAACTTTTTTTCTATATTAAAATGATATTCCAACTTATAAATGTCACTTGGTTTGGTGTATTCATTTTTAATACTTTATTTATTTTTTCAACAAAAGAAACATCAGGATATTGAATAGTAATGAAATTCACCCTTTCCATCCTTATCTTTGATAACACTTTCATATGGAAACGTTGGCTGCTTTTACATTGGAGGCATAAGGTACTCTTCAAATCTGAAATTGATAAAGGACAAAAATTTAAACAGGCAGATATATGATCAACTTTTAAGAGTTCAAAAACATTCATGACAGCAGTTGAAATATAATAAAACTGATAACTTGCATAAGAAATTTATTGATAAAAAAAGCAAATCTAGAACACATCTTTGCTTTAAGCATTTACGAAAAAAAAAAATATAACGAATCAAGTTCTGTTTTCATTTGTACCAAATACATTGAGATTCATTATTCTAACTATCATACAACGACTGCCAAATATATGAATATACAAAAAGAATTGTTCAAAGTTCAATGCAACATCGAATAAATTAGAAAAGTAATATATTGATGAAATTTGAGACATGCAGATACATACTCACTTTTTTTCAATTTAAGAGTTGTCAGCTCAAGTTTCATATTTGTTTTCAAATGTATTGCGATTCAAGATGGATCCAGCCGAGACTTCTCAGACTTCATGTTCATCGATGGTAACATTGAAGTGTCTTCCATAACTTGATCAATAACTTTAATTTGCCTGAAACAGTTGCTCTAGGTCCTTTAAATGTTTTTTTCCAGAATAAACTTTAACCTGCAGAATGATCGTTATCCTAATTTGAATTTAATTAAATAATTTATTTAATACCTGGTAAATTTAATGTTTAACTTCCAATCCCCATGAACGTTTTTTATTATACGTTCTATCAAATAAAAATGACAAATTTGTAGACACGTTTTGAGTGCAAATCTTCAAATTTCCCATATAAAATATATCTTAGTCTGATTTTAAGCATTGCTTTTTCTTCCCGTTAAAATATCATGAAAATATAATCAAATTATGTTCACATAGATATGAAAAATATGATTTACATGTACTACTACGAATTTAGTGTTAATGATGAATAATACAAGAATTAAAATTATAGTTATAAGTCATAAATAGAACAGAGTTATTGTTATAGCCCAATAACAAACCCTAATTCCAAAAATGAACCTAACCTTAATATAATCTTGTTCTATTCGAAAATTAAACATATTTAATGGAGATAGCTCCAAAATATTGAATTCTCGCCTGCAAATCTTAATATTTGAAATAATTTCCTTTATATTTAGTTTATTATTCCATTGAGGTTAATTAATATTTGACATATGAACCTCTAACCATTATTTGATTTAAATAAAAAAGACTATTTGATGTTTAATAAAAAAGAAGACTATATATCCGATCGAAAAAGAAGAATTTAATATTGAAGAAAAAAGAAAAATTGCTTAGTTCAAAAAGTTAACCTCTCTCTGTTTATATTTTCTCTTGTGTAAACTCAAAATAATTACATATTTTATGATGGATTATACTGAAGGAAGTATAGCTGATTTAATAACACTGATAATAAAATTAAAGTCAAGAGAATTTCAGTCAAACTAAACGAATAGAAACAAGGTTAAGGGTAGAAAGTTGGATATCAAACAATAAGTAAACGAGGGAGAAAACACTAATCTGAAAAAAACATGCTTATCAACTAGTAAAAATAATATAAATTAACACGATAATGAAGTGAGTAGCTCGAAATCTATTTTGAAAACAAAAGAGTAACAAAAAACGCAAAGAAAAAAATGGTATGAGTGATAATCAACAACGAGAGAATGTAGATAATGTTTCATCGATAATTTCTAATAAAATGAAAAATAAAAAAAAGCATCAAATGATGGATGGCAGTACAGTTGATGGTGAAAAAGAACAATTAAATAAGAATAAGGATAATACAGAACCAAGACCAAAAAAATTTAGGTAAAGAAAACAAAATTATCAGCTAGCAGTCATTTAAATGGATCAGTTAACAGTGAAGAAGAACAAGTAAATGGAAAAGATAGTTAAGAACGTAGTCTGAAAATAAAGAAGGCAAAGAAAGATAAATTATTAACAAACAGTGTTGTAAATAGTATAGTTGATAGTTAAATGTTTCTATAGATTGTAAAAATAAAAATATCAAAAGTGTTTTAAAAATATAAATATGGACCAATTGAGGAGACATTAAGGGTTAAAGGTATACCCGTTGTGATCCAAAAATACCCAAAAAATTGGCTGCCATCAAAAAAGAATTTCATCCTGATATAAAGAGTATCTATCTTTTGTTTTATAAGGTAATATTTAATTTCCAAATCAGATATATTATTTCAAATGATATCTAAATTTATTAATTAACAGATTCAACATAGGTAACTAATGGAAATTCTTATTAAATTTTATTATTGATTGCTTTAATATTGTCTCATTAGTATTGGCATTTTTTACCTTCATTTTTTACAGATTTGTCAAACAAGATGCTCAAAATGCGGTTCAACAAAATGGTAATGTTTTCAAAGAAAAGCATATGTGTGTTCGTTGGTGTGGATCTACTACAAAAAATGATGAGTGCGAGGCAATATTTGTTGGAAATTTGAATTTCTGTAAGTTTTATTAATGTCATACATATTTTTGAATAATCAATAAGTCTTAATTATATTTATTATTCCTTTGAGATCTAAGGAGATTAACAAGAGCAGTTATGGAAATTATTTGAACCTTGTGGTTTGATAGAATTAGATGAATTGTAAAAATTGAATGGAGATGTTTTGTATGTAGAAGCTGTCGGAGGTGTATTATATAAAATTGTTATGAAAATATTAACAATAAGGGAAAAAAGTATTATGAAATTAGATGGCCGCTCGATGTATGAACGTCCGAGGTGTATTATATAAAAGTTTTAAGAAATTAGTGATAATAATGAAAAACAAGTATTATGAAATTATATTCCGCTCGATATAGGAACTTGTCGAAAAAGATGAATTGTGAAAATTGAATGGAGGTGTTTTGTATGTAGAAGGCGTTCGGGGTGTAACATATAAAAGTTGTATGAAAATAATAATAATAACGAAAAAAAATTTAATATGAAAGTAGATTCAGCTTGATATATAAACTTGACGAGATAGAGGTATTGTGAAAATTGGATTAGAAAAAAGTTCGTGTTTAGTTTGACGTCTAGCCGGCAGGGGGCGGTAGTGTCTATAGAATCGTGTTAAGTTTGGCGTCTGGCCGGTAAAGGGCGCTAGTGCCTATAAAACCGTGTTACGTTTGGTGTCTGGCCGGCAGGGAGCGTTAGTGTCTATAGAATCGTGTTAAGTTTGGCGTCTGGCCGGCAGGGGGCGCTAGTGCCTATAAAACCGTGTTAAGTTTGGTGCCTGGCCGGCAGGGAGCGCTAGTGTCTATAGAATCGTGTTAAGTTTGGCCGGCAGTGGGCGCTAATGTCAATAGAATCGTGTTAAGTTTGGCGTCTGGCCGGCAGGGGGCGCTAGTGTTTATAGAATCGTGTTTAGTTTGTCTTCTGGCCGGTAGGATATAGGAACTTGTCGAAAAAGATGAATTGTGAAAATTGAATGGAGATGTTTTGGTTGTAGAAGTGTATATATATATATATATATATATATATATATATATATATATAGGAAAGGGAAAGGAGGTTTACTTCTAGTTGTTTAGTACTCATCTCCATCCAAATTTCATCCTGTATAATACACGTATGTTTGAGAATGTAGAATTGCAATGGAATTAAGGACTGGTATTTAGGTTTTCTTAATCGATTGATACCATAAATAACATTATAACTCCCATAGTTTAGAATTTATTCAATTTTATTCACAGGGATGACAACAAAACCGAAAATTTCTCGGTTTTGTGCCAAAATATTGAAAATATGGGTTTGTTTGAAATGATGTGAAAAATTATCAAATATCATGTATTCGTCTCCAGAGATTTCAGAAAAAATATTAGTTTTCAGATCGGAATTTTTTCGAAAATTCAATTTTTATGGATTTTCACGGAGTTTCCCTTTGTCATTATTTTTTTTCCGGAAACTGACAACTCTTAGCGAATCTCTATATCATTTAACCCCCATGTAAAAAATTTGGTTGAAATCGGAGTCGAAAGATTTTTTCTCCATTTTCATTCTACATTTGAAATCTCGAATTCCGTTGCAAAAGCTCAAATTCAAACCTCTGTAACTTGCCTTGCATAATCAAGAAAAAAGGAATATATTTTTTCTATGGTAGTACCTATGGTCTTCATTCGATTTTTCCTCATTACCACGTTTCAGCTGCTGATCTGTAGATAATATGAATTTTTATGAGGATTTTTTTGAGAACAAAATTTGTCTCGACTTCCACCCTGTATAATACGCGTATGTATGGGAATGTAGAATTGCAATGGGACTGTGGACTGAGATTGAGGTTTTCTCATGGCAATAGTATGGAGAAGAAATTACTTACAGGCTGTAAAAGAAATGAGAAACTAAAGAGGATATATATTTCATTCAGATGAAACATCGATCATACATCAAAAAAATTTTGACAAGATGAAATTGTTGCAACTCGAAGATCTGCTTTTTCAAATAATTTACCCACAGGTTTAACACCACCAACAGGAAAGGGGCGCAGACTAATATAGTAAACATCGGTAGTTGAAAAGGTTTTCTTAAGATGGTTAATGACCATTGCATCTACTCGTACTCGTAACTACCAAGAGGACATCAATATTGATGTCTTTGAAGAATGATTCGAACAAATGATAGATCTTCTTCCTTAGAACTATTTATTAGTAATGGATAATACAAATAATCACTAGAAGACTTTATCACCCACAACCCAGTGGGTGATATCTAAAATGGGTGAAAACAGATTTACAGAATTTGTCAAAAGAGGAAAAAAATATTAAGTTCCGGTTCTGTGAGAAAAGAACCGTATTATTCATGTTCTCTTCATGAAGAGAAATTCAGAAAATATGAAATTGCAGAAGATCGTAAGAAGACGGTGGTTAGATCTCCACCATAGGCAGGTAATCATCATATGATTAAGGAAGAGAAAATATGGAAGTAGGACAATATTACTGATACTCGAGCCATTCATTGTGTATATTGGTTGAAAAAATTCCGATTCTTATTTGGATTTGTAAGAAGTAGCTTTCTTTATACTGGTGATTTTTTATATTATAATTATTCTTTTTGAAGGTTGTTTAAAAATCGAAGTTTAAACCCTTATACCTATATAACCAGCATGACAAAATGTTCTTAACACACCTTGTGGAAAAACTTGGGAAAAATTGAATTTTTTTACCTTTAGCTGTTTAAAAATGATATTATTATACAAATGTTATTTCATATGAATATATTCCGGTTATAACTTGAAACTGTCTACTGAAAGAAGTGATACGTGTATGTACTACGAATGTTTCATCATTTTATTACTCTCTCATTCATAAAAATAGATACTAAATCTCATTCCTTTCGTTGGTCTTCAAAATTTCACTATTAAAAACTTTTTGGGACAAGGTAAGCATCAAATTTGATTGGCCCATAAAATCGCTCTATAATATGGGTTACTCTTTATAATTGTGGGAATCAAATTTACTTCTCCAAGATATAGGATGCGTTTTTCTTTTTTTTTTTTTCTTCTAATCATTTATTAATTACAGGCCACGATTTTTTTTCGTAGTAAAAAGCTCGTGTCCTACTTTTTTCATTTACATTTTGATAAAATAACTTTTTTGTGTGTGACTAAGTTAAATCAATAGATAAGCTTGATTAGTTTCATAAATGTTCGAAGTCTTCACGGTACTTTGTCGAGTTACACACTTCCGAGATTACCTCACAATTTAACCTATTTCGAAGCAACAACTATTCTGCTTAGTTGATTTTTTGGTCCTGTTTAGGTGGACTTGTTTCTCGTCATATGTCCTCCATAGAGCGAGTTCTTGAAGAATTTAACAGTACAGTGCCACTTTATCACACTTATGAAGAATAATAATAAGTACGCTATTTGAATTCTAATCATCGAAATGCTTTGGTCTTCCGTCTGATTTTTTTCATTGAACGTTATTCGTGTTCGTTTCCTTTAACAAATTTTTATGTTCAAATTATGTAAATAGATTAAAGTGAGTGATGATGTGGGGGTGGATTATTATTTTGATAATTCTACTTAAAAGTAAGTACTCATTTTATTTAAGTTGACGTAGCGCGAAATTAATTGGAGGTGAATTATTTAATTTTTTATTCAAATTATAATTCCTTCTTTAGTATACAATTACCACATTGACATCACTCAATAAGTTATGTGACTAACTAAGAAAAACACATTTTTCTGCCAAAAATCTATTTTATTCATCAATATAATCTCCTTCAAGAGCAATAATTCTCTAACTACTCGATGCCCGATTTGTCTTTTGCCTCAAAATTAACTTTCAGCATTTGCTTCTTCATTTGAACTGTATTTCTCACATGCTAGAACTTTTTTGAGATTAACGGATACCCAGTAGTCACTGGGGGCCAGATCTGGACTATACGGTGGATGATAAAGCAATTCGAAGTGTAATTCGCTAAATTCAACAATCGTTTCCATCGACTTGTGAATCGGTGCATTGTCTTGGTGACAATGAGGCCTTTTTCTACTGATTCTTGCATTCTAACAATCCAGCAACTCTATTGTAGCATACGCTATTGGAGATATTCCATAACCTACCCAGCTGAATTGTTGTGCATTTGGATGCTTCGAACGTGATTTATCAGCTGTATTCCACTCAGATGATGATCGTTTTGATTTCAGAGTAAAGTGAAATCCATGTTTCATCAGGAATGACACGTGACAGTTAGACATGTGCTTTTCTTTCTTTACTAGTAGTTATATTGTTATAATTGATATCAGTTACATTGATCCCTGTACGCTTTCCGGTTACAAGGCTGTAATTTGGTCTAGGAATGCTAATCTTGTAGATTAAATATAAAGAAATAGTTATGTGAAAGTACACGTTATAACTTGTCAAAGGCCTGTACTATATCCAGAAAGGCAGCAAAGTAGTATTCTTTATTTTTAAATGACTGATTTATTGTAATCTGAAGCCAAGTAATCTGGTGACCAGTTATTAATTGCTTAGTTCTTAGATTTGGTTCAGGTTACTCCAGTAGTCACTTTTCAAATAGTTTGGACATGGTTGATAAATCACTGATCGGCCTTCATTTCCTCATCTAGTTTTCCCGTCTTTGGTATCAGTATGACTTGAGCACAGTACATTTTATGTGCTTATTGGGGCTAGTTAGTTCATGTCTATTTACTTTTTTGTTTTGTGCGCCGCGCTGTTCTAAGAATTCCAACAACAAACATGAAAATTGACATGCGAAAAATAGCATCTCAAACGTATCCTCAAAACCAATTTATCTAATCATATTAATTTCTTCATTAAACAGTTTTTATGCGCTTGAAGTCTTTGTTATAAAATAGTTTTTGTTTTTCCCTCATCTTGTTTTCATTGTTTTAACATCACTTATAGTGCCTACCCTCAAGAGATAACTACGTAAGCGTCTATTAAGTATAAAGTTATCTTATAAGTACTGCCCGCCGTTATCAAGTTTTTGCACGTTGTGGCATGGCAAAAAAATTTGCCGACCGCTGCCCTAGGGCCGAAAAGTGATAGTAAACTTTTTGTAGCCAGTAACTAAGCAATAAATTTCTACATACATTTCTACATTATACATTAGTTCTACTGATCTATCCAGCTTGTAGTTCCAATAATCATTTTATTAATTCTTTTTTTTGTCCTATTCTCTTTCGGCTTGCTTCTTCATCTTGAATCACAATTCTATTTTTTTCGTGATGATTCATCCTAATTTTAGGTCTGTTGTCTATGAGAATAGACAGTTCAGAATAACATGTATATGTTGACGATTCGATCTATTTTGGTCTTCATCAATACATTTTGTCAAAACGTCAATTTTACATGTTATTTTAAACTGCTTTCAATAGAAAGGAGATCTAAAGTAGAGACTTATTATCACGAATATAAAAAGGCCTAAGAAGTAAAATGAAAATTTATTCTATTTTCATAGTATTGCTAGAACTTTCAAAAAATATTCTAAAAGGAATCAACAATAGAGAGATTATCTGCATTTTTTGAAAATGCCTTTCTCAATCAGTCATTTATGCTACAATTGGCATTGTACAAGTTTTGCTGGTCAATATCAACACGACGAAATTTAAAAAAAGTAAACACGACCTAGAATAAGACACTATGACGGACTGTTTCAGTTGGTTGGGCAATTCTCGCTGCGTCCATAAGATTTTATTGTTTTACACAACTCGTTTTTCACTAACCTTTATGTTTTCTAGAGTTAATGAAGTGAAACAGTGTTTGACACAACTTTTTATGACACAATTATATTGTATAAAACTTTGATAATCGCTTTTGAACTGGAAATAACATTTAGAATGTTATGAGAAACTGATTGAAATTCAATATTCTCCGTCCTTCCGTTTAGTAGACATACATAGATTTTTGTAAGTTTTTTTTTCAATTTTTGGTAATTCTAGCCACATGTCCTTCCATTTGTATTCAAATAAGCTCGATAGGATTCAGTTCAAAGTTATATAATGACAATCGAATAACAGTAATGTCATGGACCTTCAGGGGCGTATCTAGAGGTCAGACAAGGAGGGATTGGTAATGATTTAGCACCTAAACCATTGCAATTCAAAAACAAATACTACAAAGTGACAAATTTTGCGTTCCAATATTATGAAAAACCGATAAATAAAAATATTTCACATAACTGCAACATAAAATGTGCATATTTGTAAAGTTTCCAATAGGGTAGATAGTGAAATATTTTATTATCATTTGTTCCAATTAATTATTAAAGACGTATTTAACGTCCCAATCATCATTGTAATGTATCGTTGTACTAGCCAATGATGATTAATATTCGCCAGAATATTAAGACATCTATCTGTTTACAGACCGCTTACTGAAAAATCCTATCGTATGAAAAGCTATAATCATCTTTGGTCGTTCCAGTAACATCAATACAAATAAAGTACGTAATTTGATACCTTAATGGAACTTGGAAGTATCCAAGGGACACCTGGAAGCAATCATCTATGATGTGGGTCTCCATCAAGATCGTGTACCATAAATCTTAATGAATACGAGTATAATAAACCTTGATTTTAAGTAGCTGATTTTATGATTCTTCACAGTCACATTAATATAAGACAGAAATATGATAATCTGGGAGGATACGTTAATGGGGGGTAAAAATAATGAACGCTTTTTGTATTCTTCAACTAAATGACTAACAGATCCTAATGGTTCGTACCGGGGGTGAGTTAAGTTACACACAAGAGATTGTATCTCTGTCGGGGTTACTGTTTGTGCAATGTTTTTAAATTTAAATAATTTTAAATTGGGAATTATTATGTCAAAATGTAACTACAGGAATATTTATTGTCCATCCAACATTAGAATCCAAACCTAGTTGTTGTAAACGTAGTATAATCATTTGAACCAATTTAATTCCATTTACTGTTCGGTCCCGTATTAAATTTGAAATTTTCACTTCGTGTTGGGATGAGGATTCATTAAATTTGACTGTCAAGTATCAAGTTTGCTAACGAAGGATTAAATTCTCCCCAAAATATGATGTCAGCCATTGAATGCAAATTAAAGTATCTGGGTTCTCCAATAAAAGATAGAAGAGAGTCCACAATCTCTTCGCCGCAGCAGATTGTTTGGCGTAGGTTTTTTGATATTTTATAGAAGATTATTAGATTATTAGAAACTTACCTGTAGCACCAACTGTTCCTCAACTCTACAATTCCTTAAAGGAATCGAAGTTCTTAGATAAGAGTTCCAATTTCGCCTTTTCAATCTTTAGTTACAAATGTTGGTTCACAACTTGAGATTCAGTAAAAAATTCAGAGCACATTGTACCGAGTGTTAATTTGTTAAGGACGTTGTTAATATTTATTTCTGCTTGCTTGGTTGAGGTTCTAGAAATTACCGTCAAGCGCGCCTGACGGTTATACTTAATATTCGTTTTCAGTGCCGCTAGGACGGATTTAAATAGAGAGCTTCCCCTTCGCATCCACCCTGAATCTCTTCTCTATAAACCAGTTTTCTATGCAGTTTGGTTGTCCTGTTAATGATAGATGAATTGTTTAGAATCCTTTTTAATTTGTCTAAAATATAAACACAAACAACAACATATTTAAGTAATACAGAATGTATGTCTTTTCCTATTTCAGATGCAATGAGTCAGATAGTACCAGACAAAATTGATTATCAAAATTTTCCACTGCCATTCAGATTAATTACCAATGCTGTAGGTGGTACACAATTTCGACAAGCAATCAGTTTTGGAAGTTGTCGAATAGTATATAATCCGTAAGTACATCAACAGTATATGTGAAGAAGTATTTTCCACAAACTTATTTTTTGCTTTGTGTTTTGTTACAATTGCCAGAAATTGTTTTCATATGTTTGTGAAAAAAACTGACTTTGTATAATTCGATTCAAATACAATATTTTACAGTGTCCTCTTATGACAAGCTTTTAAAAAAGTTTTGCTGAATCAGCTTCCGAAGTTCCACTCTCGCTCTCGAGGAAAATAATCAATCAATCATACTTTGGTACTATATTGGTAGCTTTATTTAATCAAACCAGTGAAAAACGACTATATCCGTGACTATTTATTCTAAAGGTCTGTCTTTACAAAGCAGGAATTTCAATGAAATTTTCTTACTCCACCATTTGAAGCAATAGATTTACATATAAATCATAATAATGAGAAATTATTTTATGTCGATAAGAAATTGAAAAATGTAGGGTTTATTATTGTAGGATATGTCCAGATCCAGACGTCACATTTTTCTTGTTCACGAAAGAAAATCCAGAATATCCTGTACCGATATTGGTCGGATCGAGTAGATTGGTTTCGAATTTAAACAGCACTTTATTCGATGCGACTAAGCCAACAAAAATAATTATACACGGATATAATTCCAACATGAACATAAGTGCTTTAGTAGTAATAAGAAACGGTAAGAATCGTACACGTTTTTTATAAGAATGTTTTTTTATTAATGGACGGGATGAATTTAAACAAACGGTATTGCTGCCGAGTCCTAATTTATTCACACACTTCTCTACTCAACCAATTTGTGACATATTCTTCCTTATAGATGGAATTACAGTTGTTTTTATCTCGAGTAATGCTTACTTTTTTATAGAACTACAACCTTTTATAGGGTTTGCAAAAACTCATCAAGCCATGATCATAAAAACGTGGAATCAAAAACTTTGGTAAACATTTTTTTAAATTCTACTAACTGAGCACTTTTATAAAGCGAAGGTGAACTAAGAAGAGTACTGGTATACTTAATGGATACTATTCGATAAATTATCAACAAAAGAATATCGGAAGAGCTTCCAAGAGCTCTTGTCGTATCTGTAGACAAAAACAAAATAACCGAATACCTCCTCTGTGAGTGCAAGGTAGTTCATTGACCTCTTTATAAAGTGTTAGCTAACTCTATTAACGGCTTCCACTCCATAGCTCACCTAATCTAAGCTATGCTCGTTCAATGAAACCACTCTAAAAGATCTTTGGTAGTGTACACTCCATGCTAAGCAACTGCACTTCGATAAAACTATGAAAAGCCAAATTCCTGTGATCTCATCTAATATAATCTAGCCCTGATGGTGTGTAGAAATTTCGCAGAGTGGAAGTGGGATTGTAACCCAAAGATTCCACTGCAATTGTGAGACCAATCATCACATATGGGGCAGTAGTTTAGGTTACTAGAACTAGTCTGAATACCAAGAAGAACACTTTCTCGAAGGTACAAAGACTAGCTTGTATATGTGCAACCGGGGCCATGAAATCATACCCAACAGGAGCACTAGAAGTGATTCTTAATCAATCACCTCTCCACATAGTACTGGAAAGAGTGCCAGAAAAAACTTTAGATAGAATTATTCAGAAACGAAATCACCAAAGAAAAAGCGTTCCTAAATAATGTTCAAACTAAGGACATGGCTCAGGATGATGAATCGAAAATACAGAAATTCATGTTCAATCTAGAGAGGAACTATCGCAAAGAATTGATCATAATCCTGTCCGATAACCAAGCAGCCATTAGAGCTCTAAGTTCCAACATTATAAACTCCAAACTCGTTTGGGAATGCCTAGAAAAGAGCTAGGCTAGGTAGGGGCAAACAAATTATTTGGATAACCTATAGGGGCTGAAACAGATAAAGGCTCTTCTGGGAAACTGTAACCAGAGTAGATCTGCTGAATGTATAAACCTAAGAAAGAATAATATCCGAACACTAACAGGAGTCCTATTGGGGCACTGTCGCCTCAATGGATACCTAAAGGCGCTAGATAATGCGCCGTGAAGATTTTTTTGCACAGAGGAAGCGTATATGAAATAGAAGACGACAATCTCTGGCAGCTAAAACTATTCTACATTCTGAATTTTCCAAAAGGAATGGGACTATTAGGTCAGCTCTAAATACTGGGTTCCCCAGAATCGCAGCAAGAAGGGGGGGGGAATCGATAAATCCCGCAGTGTATGTGATAACGCAATATCTATACATACATACAATGTAATTTAATGTTTCTTCAATAAAACCATGCTTTAGTAGTTTAAAGTCCATGTTAAACGAACTGTATCAATTAACACTTCATGCTGAGCAACCTTCCTTTGATATAACACAAAGGCGAATAAATAAAATATTAATAAAGTCCAGTGAATAAACAATATATTACCATGAGAAATGAATCAAAAACTATTGGATAGGATAGGTTGAAAGGAATCAATGTATAAGATAGGAAACATTGGTAAGATGGAGAAAAGACAAGAAACGAAGGATAAAAACAAAATACTTAGTAAATTTCTTCAGTTTTTTCTTTTTTTGGCCCCTTTTATATGTTCTTGTTAGCAAATTGTTTTTATTTTGATTGTCTTGTGATTCATTTCTAACACAGGTAAAAAACTATCGTTTCAACCTAGTTTGAACTTTGTCAAAATATGTTTTGATAAAGAATACAGAACAATATTGTATGAAGACCTACTAATCACCTTCTGTTTCAGAATATTTGAGAACAAAAGACTTCAATATTTTTACCGTTGATTGGAGTCCTTTGAATCAGTCTCCTTGTT
Source organism: Diorhabda sublineata (assembly GCF_026230105.1). Taxonomy (NCBI): domain Eukaryota; kingdom Metazoa; phylum Arthropoda; class Insecta; order Coleoptera; family Chrysomelidae; genus Diorhabda; species Diorhabda sublineata. Next base: position 45,251,004 of record NC_079474.1, on the reverse strand, counting down.
ATTTGGGAGCTGTTATTAACATCCGCCATGTAGGTACTTGTACTGCTCAATTAGTTGAAAGACTTCTAGAATTAGGAAATACTGATATACACGTTTTAGGATTTAGTTTAGGTAGGTAAGATCTGCGTTCTTTCAAAGCTACATTAGAGATAATTTAAGTATTTTATCTAGAACTCTGAACATGATTATTATAATGTCTGATTTTGGATTAACTACAAAACTCTAACAAACTAAAAATGACATTAATCAGCTACTTTATTGGTAGATATAAATATTTGCTATAATTATAGACACAATAGCAAGCTGTAAACAGCTATTAGTTGTCAATGTATAATAAAAAAGTAGACCACATAAAAGTAATTTTTTTTAGAAATTTCTACTTATTTTGTGAAATATCATCGGAAATACGAATCCTACGTAAAATATTATATGAAATGGAGTTGTAGTAAATTCAATTAGCTTTCAATTGAGGATAGATCGGTACCTGAAGGCCTAGCGATTGTTGTCTAGCAACAACCAGCCTCATATTGCACCATGAAGAATAATTATATATAATGTGAAAAATACGGAAATCCATCGTAGACGTATGCCACAATGCGTTTTATGTTTAAAACGTGCCGAATGGCCTTAATACAAAAAGGAGTTGGGGATCGCCAACTCTAACCACTGACAGAGAGGCTTAAGGGACGTTTACAGCAGAAAAATTGAGTCACTATAGATGAGGTCTCCCTTAAACATTGGTCATGGCTTTACCTCTCAAATTATTCTCAGCGAACTCAAATTGAATAACGTGTGTATGTGATAGGTACCAAGATAGCTTATATCACTTGGCGACTCATTGTCAACATTGTCAACCGTTGATGAAACCTGGATTCATGACGTGAAAAAATTGGGATCCTCTAAAACGAAATAATTGAAGACCTCACCATCGGCTGGAAAGGTAAAGTTGACCCTGTTTTGGGGCGAAAGAGGCCTTGAACTGACTACTTGAACAAGGGCATTACCGAAATCAGTACAAGGCAGACTTGCGAACAATTTGAAGCCAGCGTTTCAAACCTAAACACCTTGGCATACTCTAAAATAAGAATTTGCTATTTCCCCACAACATCTGGTAGCACGAGGCACATTATACCATAGAAACAATCAACGACAAACAAGGGCAATTAAACCCATTCTAATGGTACAAATTTTCTTTCCTTAGATTGTCTGTTTGGAATGTCAAAGGAAGCTCTGATGCGGCTTGATGACCAACGAAAAACCTTCGACCAGGAAGACATGTGGCTAGCTGTATTGCTATTGCTATACATGGTCAACGTCCATATAACACCACTTTTTTTGCTCTTGATGATATGGCACACTTTTCCTTATATCAACAAAATGTATCTTCATGACTGATATACAAAGACAGATCAATAGTGAGATATTGTTTATAAACTGTGTTATAACCTTCCTGTACTTCATTTCTAGGAGCCCACGTTACAAATTATATGGCGATAGAGCTTCGCCCGTATCGGGTACCAAGAATAACGGGTCTTGATCCAGCTCTTCCTGGTTTCACGACGTGGAATTTAGATAGTAAACTTGATAAAACAGACGCGGAATTCGTCGACGTGTATCACACTAATGCTTTTTTTCAAGGAAAAGTTGAAGAAAGTGGCCATGTTGATTTTTATGTTAATGGTGGTGTTTTCCAGCCTGGATGTTGGGCACAAATTAGTAAGTCATTATTGAAATCGGTAATAATAAAATAAATAGTTTCATTTTTGCAGGATATTTTGCGTGCAATCACCATCGAGCTCCTTTGTACTATGCAGAATCGATAAACACAGTAAAAGGTTTCTACGGATGGCCCTGTCCCTCATATTTCGATTACCTTTTGGGTAGATGTCTTCCTAAAGATCCGCAAATTCTTATTGGGGAATATATCACCAAAGGGGTACAAGGAGTTTATCTGGTGATTACAGAATCGGTTTCCCCTTTTGCTGTTGGTAAATATGAAGGTCCAAGCGTGGAAATTTTGAAACAATTCGAAGCACATAGGATGGCCATTTTGGACAAATATAAAAATATTGTGATTGGGTATGTCGATGAAGATGATTTATTGGATCAATTGTATAATCAAAGGAACATCAAATCGAAGATCAGTAATAAGTTATTCGAAGTTGTATTGGATCGTGAAGAAAATGCCGATCTTATAAGTGTTTTAAACTGAGTTTATAATAAATTATTTTCATTATTTATTACAATCGGTGTATTGATTTTATGTAGTATTTTTGGTTTTATCTGTCAGTATCTGGAGGATGTTGTTATATAAATTGTTGAAAAATTTGGAAATTTATTACTCTCTTTTATAGTAAATTTTAATGTAAACTAATTTTTTATTGGTTTAGAGCTAAGCGATCCAGCTTCTTTATTTTTCTAATCAATTGTTAAGTAAGGAATTCGAAATTTGCATTTTATGTTATTATATTAGAATTGTAAAACTTATATTTATAAAATCCGATAATATTTCAGAATGTACTTTGTTGCAACACAAAAGATGGTTAATTCACTTATTAACTAAAACTAATCCCCAACTTTCAACTTCGCCACCTTTGAATCACAATCATACTTTCAATGATAAATTTCATTGAAGGATTGATACTTACCGAAAAATTTTTGCGTGATGGATTTTCTTCATTTATATCATTGGGGCATTTACTTTAACTGCCTCTTCAACCTATACATAACATACCTTATGATTTGACGCCCTAAATTTATCCTGATCTCCACGTTTATTTCGAAAGTTTGATGACTATTTGTGTTTCACAAAGTTTGCAACTTGTCTTTATCATTGTTTCAGTACAAACTTGCCACAAAGTCTTACAACCTCACATAGAAATTTTACAGAAAATGTGAAATTGATTTAGTTCTCAACATAAAGCTAGCAGCAGTACTATCAACGTCATCTACCTCAGTCAGTTTTTTAATGATTTTTCTAAATATATAAGATCAAATCAACGGCTGGAACGGAGTGCTTTAGTCTGTTTCTGAAGTACAAAAAATCCATCAGATTGAGCTTGGCTGGGTGTCCGGTCCCTCGAGAAACTATAGCAACCTAAGGCAAACATAGATGGGCCTTCTGCCTCTCTTACTCAACTACTCCACTTGAATAGGTGCTTGGTTCGACTGGTATGTGGATTATTAACCATGGGCATCATGGTCGATCCGGAATGCAGCTGGTGCATGAGTTGATTGCCCAAGAGCGATTGTTACATTTCGTCATCGGTGTTTGACAGTTTTAACGCGACTTCTCTATCCGCCTACTACTAAAGTATGAACTATGAATGTCAAATTGCGTGTGTATGGCTTTCCCGACCGTCTTCCATTAGTTGAATGTTTCTTAGGCTAATCGTCGAAATAACCAAGTGTACTATTGAGTCAGAATCAGTCGGAGCAGCAAGAAACTTTTGAAAATACCAACTGCATGAGTGGGCGAAAACTCAGGCATCAATAGTTATTTTCGACGACAGCCTTCTAGTCCCAGAAACAATAAATTTTAATAAATTACTATGAAATGTGAGGTAAATTAAGATATACAGTTTTTTGAAGATCACATTTATTCACTACACCGCAAAAAACACAATAATTTAAGCTTTTTCGACAATATAATAATTCCTTTATATATTGTAAGACAATGTTGACCAAAGTCTAAAAAAGTACATTTTACTGAAATTTGATAAAATTAGTGACTACGTTATATTTCATTCATTTTTTTTTGCCGTTATGTCTATTTGATAAGTTCTTTAATATCGTGTGACATTAAAAGATTAAGCGAAAAAAAAGTAAAACGGGGCCGGCATTTGCATTTTAGTCGTAAAAGTAATTAGAATTACTTTCAAATTATTCGCAAGTGCCTCCATTAATTATGATAAAATTTAGATAATTCAATAAAAAAATAATTAGAAGTTTTATTTGTACGGAAGCCTCACATTTGCTGTTATTTCCCTCTAAAGTTCAACAACGAAAAATGAATATTAGACCATCCAAATATTTTCAAGTATCAGTTATTTTGGCTTTTATAGGTGAGTATTTATTTAGTATAGAAATACAACCGAATTTATAGGTTTATCCAGATTATAATCGTAAATTTAGTCTATCTTATTCAAAGTCAAAGTGTCTTTTCTTTTTAATTCAAAATGAAATATATTTTTTAATAATAGGAGATAAATTAATTGTTATTCCTTTTATTTTATTATGAAAGGTGAATTTACACATATTATAGATTCTTTGTTGATTTATATAAGGCGCCAATTTGAAAACGTACCCTCTTTTATGACTTGAAGATAATATAAAAGACTTTTTAATAAATAATTTTGAGAGTACACAACCTCTAAAGTCGCTAAGATCTTTCAACTAACTTTTCCAAAATACTTGATGAACAATTCGCGAGAAATCTTGTTAAAACTTTACGAGTATACCTACCAATTTTAGGTATTAATTCTATTGAATCACTCTTTTTGGAAATTTATCAAAATTGAAATCAATCACCATGAAAAAACGTCGAGATGACATAAAGCAGGTTAAATAAAAACGATAATTCATTCAATTAGGTTTTTGATGAAACAAATTACGAATACTCAAATTATAGATAGTCTCATATATTTCTCAGCTACAATCCTAACTCAAAGCTGGATTATTTTCTTACCTAATACATTAAAATTGTAGTTCTTCCAAAGCCATATCGAAACGTATTTTATTTCCAAATATTCCGAAGAAAAGAATAATTTTCCTCTAGTGTTTTGAGAAAGACAACTACAGTAGAAACGGTGGAGAACTTCCATCACGTGATTCAATATAGGATTTATCGAACACATATCTTCTACATACTATTGTCTTCTGTCAATAGGAATCAAATATAACAACATTAGATTGACGTAACGTGAATAACTGACCGTATTAAAAGTTGAATTTAACGTGAGCTTTGTTTACTGTGTTACGAAATTAGTAAGCTCCAGTTAATCAATATTATTTTTGATGCAAATACGTTTTCTATCTACATCGGGATATAACACGAAATGAAATTGTAACACGTAACATCAAATATTTCAAAATACTAACGTGACTAGTTAATTTTAATTCCAGAATTAGATTCTACCTAGAAAAATATAAAAATTTTTCTTGCCTGTCATCTTTAAATACTATGCTTAGTTATTAAGTTTCAATTTTTTCATCAGGTGCATCGTATTGCAATAACTATAGTAGAAATCTTTTGCAAAAAGAATATCCCGGTTATGGGAAAGATTTTGTATTATTTCCCGGAGATAAAGGCGAAGAAATTTATGGATATTTAACTGATAAAAATTCTAATAGATTGGGATTTGACATTGTTCAATTGTACAATAGTTTCTTAGGTAACGCCGAAGAACTCATCACTTTCACACTATATACAAGGTGAGTCATTTGTGAATGACAATAATTCAAATATTCATTAGTAAACACTAATTTTAGAAAAAATCGCGAAGGTTATACTTTCGTAAATTTTCAAGAACTATCTTTGAATATCACCAAAAAAACTAAATTCATAACGCACGGTTGGATGTCTAGTGGAACAAGAAATCTAGCCATTGGTATCAAAAACGCATTTCTTCTCAAAAAAGACGTTAACGTATTTATTATGGACTGGGAACCAATTGCAGGTACAAATATATAATTTATTTTCTATTAATAACAGTAAAAAATGCAAATGAAATGAAAGCTTGGTAGTGAGAAGAGTAGCAGAACCAACTTAATCTGAAACAACGTGGCTTTTGAAGTTTCAAGATCCAGGAAAATTACCTTTTTCTTTTAACTTCACGAAGAAAAAAAAAAGAGAAAAATACTTTGGGACTCGTCAATGTACCTACGAACCGCGGATTACTTGGTTTTCATGTTTTTGCTAATTGTCTTCTATGATACCTACACTACTATTCAAAAATTTTTACCCATCCTATAGTTTGTCCCACAACAACTCAATCGGGTTGAGATCGAGCAACCAAATCATTATTTCAGTACATTCTTCCTTTCCAATTTTTTCACATACACTTTGCACAGCTTCGAGGAGTGCTTGGGATCGTTATGATGCCTTCTTTCTTTAAAATCTCTTGCATTTTTACCAGGTCTCCAGTTGCCCTTCCACCATAACATCCCCAAACCATCACCGAGCCTCCACTGTGTTTTATAGTCGGAATTACAGATGAATAAAGCATCCGTTATTCTTTTCACCTGCGCACAAACATCCAAGAACCTCAAACTTTGTTTCATCACTCCATAAAACTTTCTTCTAATTTCCTTGCATCCAATTTTTCATTTTTACGTCTTACAAGAGGTTTCTTCAATGCCACCGTTACCAAAAAGCTTCAATATTCTTTTCATTGTAGAAGTACTCAAAGGCAGATCCTTAGATTCATTGACCAGAGCTGCTATCTCTAGGTCCTTGAATCTTCGATCACGTTTACTGATCAATACAATACCTACGTCAGCGTTTGTGGTTTTTCGAGGTCATCCTGAATATTTTCTATCGTCATATCTCCTAGTGGATAAATATTTATCCACGTTGTAGTCGAGATATTTTTAATTCGGCAGCAATGGTAAACTCACCCATTTTAAAACTTAATATCTTGGTCCAAAAAGTATAATCACAGCACGCTGTGGCGTCTCACAAGGCTAGCTGAGACTAAACTACACTCAAAAACACTGAAGAAATAATTCACAGTTGAAGAATTATAATCAAATCAGTCTATATTTGCAAGTTATAACTCGTTGCACTCACCAAAAAAAATATAAACATGTGCTCTTATGAAGTACACAAATAAAGGACACTATTATTTTTGGTTGGTAATACATCTTTCGACGATCACTTCAAAATATGAAGGAGAATTTGTTTTATTTTGAATTTCAATGAATAAATTTTGGGGTGGGCAAAAACTTTTGAGTATATATAAGAGTAGAATGTCAAGAATCTCTAAGTTTATCAAAGACGCGCTGGACTGACCATAAAAACATTTAAAATGATTATAGGTCCATTATATTAAAACCATGCAATTATTTCCAGCGAATATCCTTTATCCAGTACCCATGTACAAGACGCCTGATGTAGGTCAAGCACTTGCTCAATTTATTAACAAACTTATAGAGAAAAAACACTTAAATCCAAAAGACGTTCACCTCATCGGCCATAGTCTAGGAGCACATGTTGTTGGTTTTGCTGGAAGACTGGTTAAAGAAAAAGTTGGTAGGATTACGGGTAATATATATTCTTATTTACAAATAAGTTTTCACTAAAATTTTTTTTAATATTGAAATACATTCTTGAAATTTTCGGAAATTTAACTCACAGAAGGTACTTCATCATTTTTTTCATATTGCTTTACTCCCACTACGTATGACAGTTTTTCATAAAATTATTAAATTGTGAACATTCCAAAAACAGTTTGATGTTGATAGAGATTTTTCTTAGGATTGGATCCAGCACTTCCTGGTTTCGATATTGGATTAGTTAAAGGAGGTCATTTGAATCAACAAGATGCTGATTTTGTTGATATAATACACACTTGTGCTGGTTATTTAGGCGTTAAACAACCTATAGGACATGTTGATTTCTATCCAAATGGGGGAAGTCCCCCACAACCCGGCTGTACCATCTTAAAAGTAATTAAGTATAATGTAAACGATTGTTTGCTTAAATGTTCCATTTTTAGTTTATAGAAGCATGTAGTCATGGAAGAAGCTGGATACTCTATGCAAATAGTATCAAAATGAGCCAACATTATTTGGGAAGGAGATGTAAAACTTTAAATGATGTTCTCGAATCTAAATGTGATGGGGAACTCATTTCCATGGGAGAACCTACACCATTCCATGCAAGAGGAATTTATTATGTGGAAACGACAGATCAAGATCCTTTTATAAAGAAGACAAATTTTATAGATGATAATAAATTGTAATACTGAATCTTTGTTATTATATAAATAAGTTTTATTTTTATTTCTCTCTTGATCGCTGGACACAAATAAAAAAGACATATTTGCAAGGAATTTTTAAAATCCTCTTTCCTTTCTTATCCATCCATACTTTATAGATAAATGTAATATTAAATAATGTTAAATAGGTATTCGCACAGTAAAAATCGTATTTTATTTTTTTTTAAATATTATCTTAAAATGAGGAAATACAACCGACATCGGATTTTACGACTGCTACGACGACTGTTATTTCTTAAAAAATAATAGATCATATTGAGACAAATTTACTTCCAAAAGCATTAATAAAAATAATGATTTTTAGGTTCTTAGCATCGAAATAGTAGACAATTCGTCATGAAAAAGATATAAAAAGGTGTAAAAAGTTACTACCTAATTTATTAAGAAAGCTATGAGTTAAATAATATGGATACACTTGGATAAAAATTTACCCGACTATATCATTTAATCTTCGAGATATACAATCCAAATGACGCATGTGTCTGTTGGTTGTATAAGCATTTTCTCACTTAAACTCATTGGTCATAATTTTAGCACTGTTGTCAAAGTTACAATATAGGATCTACTAGGCCCTAGTAGTAGGGAAATATTTAAAAAATTTGAAATAAATCAATAATTCTTAGGAATTGAATATTGTAGAGGATATATTTCTTCTATAGGCAGAGTATTTGCTGCTGAAAATGTGGAAATTCATAACAAGTGTATTATTTTAACTATGATTAGTCGTAATCAATCAAATAACTACTAACAAACAAACAAAAAAATGATTTACAAACTTTCTAAAAAATCTAAAAAACATAACTTCTACTCCTTGTTTTGACGGATTAGGATTTTTAGGTCTTTTTTTCTGTTCCGCATAAAAATGAATATTTCTAAATTAAAACTTTCGTAGAGTATCGATTATTTTAATAATAATTGTAACAAATTGAAAATTATTTGAGTATTATTAATAATGATAGTAGTTGCAGCATAGAGAAATTGGCTTTTTTTATTTTGTATTCCCCAAAATCCGTATAAATATGACAACATGGTGAGTTATTGAGACCTGGGGTGCTCTAGTTAACAAATAACTGCTTATTTGAACTTGTCCAATCTTGTCAAAAGTCATATTTGTCAAGTGATGATTAATAACAATTGTTTTTTTGAGAAAATATGAAATTTCAAAATTATTCCAAACAAATTTGAGTTTATTACTATTAATTACAAACAATGGCTTACGTTAACGTTAAAGACTGGTCGGTGGACCAGGTTACAGATTGGTTAAAAGGTAAAATAAAACAAGGATCAGATTTTGTAGATATGCATTGTGATGAACTGATTAAACAATATAAATAACGAATTTTATTATTTTTAGGATTGGATAACGTTATTTTGCAATACAACTCCTCTTTTCTAAACAATGGGGTAACTGGTCATCAGCTATTGAATTTACGATCTGATGACTTGGAACACTTAGGAGTAAAAATGTTGGGACATCAAGAAATTATTTTAGAGGCCGTAGAACAACTAAGAAATTTCGTAAGTGGTCTCAAATTCACGATATATATAATACTAATATATGAAATTTTAGCATTTTGAATTGGATAAAGAAAATTTACAAACTTTAGCTTTAAAACTGTCTTGTGCAGCAAATTCTTTATATAAAGAACTTTTATTAATAGATGACGATTGTGCTGTATTACACACTCAAGTAATGGCAGATGTTCACAATATAATTACTACAATTAAACCTTTGGCCTATTGGCTAGATAGGTAAGTGATAAAAAAATACTGTCATTAAGTTTTCGTGACTTTTCTGTTGTAGGTCTCCATTTGTTGGTGATAAAGATTATATTGATAATAAGACGAGCCTCTTGCAATTAGGTTTTGAAATGGCAACTAGTGCTCATAGAGGAATATTTTCTGAGAAACCAGTGTGTACTATTAGGAAAATTTGTGAAAAACTTGCAAAAATTTCTGATCATATTATCCAGGTTAGTAAATTATCGCATAACTTGAAATGTAATTAATTTCAAAATATGGAAGTATCTTTACCTATTCACATTTTTTTGAAATATTGTAAAATGGAGGATAATTATCATTGTTCGCTTTATCCAACATTTTTCTGTTAATAAAATGACTTGCATAAATTTCTGAAGTGTGCAAAGTAAAAAAAAATACACAACTGGATTGCATTTGTTTGTTTTGTCTTGGAAATCTTAGAAACTGTGCTATATACTATAAAAATAATTACCAACATTATCATAAAGCTCCCAGTTGACTAAAAAACACTGTTTTAGTGTCTATGGGAAAATGATGAAGTCACAATCCTCATTCATCCTTTTGTTGATTACTTCCACTTTTTTTGATGGGGGCTCTTCATTTCCTTCTAATTTTAGATGTTTCTCTACTCTGTTATTAGATCTATTGCAGTTTTATCACTACAGCTCTTCATGTTTATACAGGTCCTCCTCTTTTTCTTTTTGCAGCTGTGTTAAAACTATGGTTGATATCCTCATATATTGTTTTAGGTGTTTCAACCAATTTTGTTGTTGAGGGCTCTTCATTACCTTTTGTTTTTGGATGCTTCTGTAGCCTCTTTCCATGTTAGATTTATCTATTGCAGTTTTATCTCTAGCTTTTCTCAATGTTTATACAGGTCCACCCCTTTTTCTTTTGTCATGTTGTATTATAATTTAATGCTTATCTGAACCAGGGGATCAAGAGGCACATATCACTGTTTCAGCAGTTGTGTTAAAAATATGGTTGATATCCCCATCCATTTTTTTTGTAGGTTTCATCCAATTTTGTTGTTGAATGCTCTTCGTTACCTTTTGTTTTTGGCTATTCCTGTAACCTCTTTCCATGTTAGGTTCATCTATTACAATTTTATCTCTATAGTTCTTTTCCATGTTTATACACACCCTACTCTGTTTCTTTCGGTTGTAGTGTTATAATTTAATTCTTGTCTGGGCCAGTGGATCAAGGGGCACTGATCAGTGTTTCAGTAGTTGTGTTAAAACTATGTTTGCTATCTTCAATCATTGTTTTGCAGGTCTTTTCCAATTTTTTTGATGAGGACTCTTTTTCCTATTATTTATTTACTTTATTTTTAGCTATTCTTGTAGCGCCTCTTTCTAAGTAAAGTTTATTTATTGCATTTTTATCTCTATAGCTCTTCTCCATGTTCATACAGCTCTACTTCTTTCTTTTTGCCTGTTATATTATAACTAAATGCGTCTGGTTATACTTTAATTCTCATTTTCACTTCATAATCACTACCTCTATTATCTCTTCATCAGTTATGTTCCATTGTTACTTATCCGGTTTGGTCAAAAAGTTTTGCATTGCAAGTTTTAGAATTTGTTGATTACCTATTGAATTTTGTGGAACATCTTTCTACTAAACTATGAAACAGTCTTAGTTTTATTTTTCTTGAGATACTTGATGAAGATCATATTTTATACAGTAACTTAAAAGTGTTTTATATCTGTCTTCTACCCTGCCTAAATAACAATATAGCTCCACTTGTTTCTTTCATTTAAAAAAATTGTCTATCTTTTTTTGCTAATCATATTTAGATCAAGAGGTGTTGAATTATTATGTAACTTGTTAGTTTTCTTTTGCATGCGATTTCTACTTGTTAATAGACATATTTAACCAGAAAATTCAAGGTCAAAGTTTTTAAAATAGGTTCCAGTTGATTCCTGATTTTTTTTCCTCAATTTTTCCCATCTAATCTTCTACAATGATAAATAGAGATTGCAAAAGCACATATCCCTTTTAAATTTTTATTTGCTAGGATAATTATCCTGGCTGTGCAATTGTTATATTATTCTGGTGTACTTATTTTATAGTCCATATGTTTTTGTTCACATTAGTGTTCCATTTATTGAGTCAACTGCTTGCTTGGTGTATACAAAATTAACCAGATATCATTTTGCTCTTTTGTTGCCTCCAGTATTATTCTGATACATAGGGTCAATGTAAGAGTTGCCTTTTCTAAATCCAGCTTGGGTTTTGTGTAGTTTGAAGTTTAGTGGTTCTCGTATTCTTTCCAGAAGAACTGTAACCATTATTTTACTTGTCAAGTTCAGTAATGTGGTGAGTTGCCGGTTTCACAATTAAATAAGTTACCTTTTTTGATAGTTTTTGATCCAGTTTTTTAGGATTCTCATATAATTCCAGATTTTATTGAGGTGTGGATGAGAAATTTTTATTAAAATATATGTAGGTACATACAAAAAATTGCGAAAAAAATTTGGATTTTGAATGTTTCATGACACTTAACTTAATCTAGAGACATATAGAATTAATTTTTAAGTTTTTTTGTTATGATAATTATTCTAAATGCCCAAAACAATTCCTTCATACATTTCAGGAGATAATGGATCCTATGATATTACAACCTGCTTCTTTAGACTTAGCTACATTAAAAAAGAAAGAGCAAGAACTTGGTTTCTTTATATTGCCCAGTTATCATGCTGTACATCAAATAGCTGAAATTAAACACGGTTCTCCTGCTCACACAAGCTCTAAAATAGAAGAAGGAGATGAAATTGTTCAAGTAAGTTGAAAGTATTACATTTATTTTTATACATAAAATGTGTGTTTCTAATTTATTCATTTCCATTTATAATTTCTTATTTTTTTTAAGGTAAATTATCAGACTGTTGTGGGATGGCAAAGAAAAAAAGTAATGATGCTTTTACAAGAATCGCCACCGGAAATAGTATTAACATTGAAAAAACGACCGAGACATACCAAAGTTTACGGTCAGATATATATGAAACCATATCGTTTGCCAAGCAGAAAAAGAAGTGGTCAAAATTGGTCTTCGAGATGGAATGATAACATACCATCTCCCAGGCTACTTCCAATTATTAATTTACCACCTATAACTATTTCAAAGTAAGTTTCCACAGAGATCAATAATTAAGAACTTTACATTGTAAAGTTTGTTCAAGGAGTGAAGATGAAGCCGAAGTGGCAGACGCTGAAACAGAATTAAGCAGTAGTGATAGTGAACCACCGGACAGTCCTTTGGATTCAAGTTGTCGAATGTATCCCCTTAAACCTCGACCGATATTACAAAGGCGTAACACCATATCTGGAGGTACACCAACCAACAAAAGGGCTTATCCGTCCATTGAACAGGTTAGTACTTTTTATATCACAGTTTCTAATGTTTCGATTTCAAATTTTTGACTGTCTTAAAAGTATTTTCTCAAAAAGGTGTATTATTCGATTTCAACTTTGAAACACCGTTGTGATTGTTGTATTCTAACTGTTTAGATACTGTACCAAAGGGAACTTACTAAATCGCTTATAACTTTTGAACAGATAGGAATTTTCTCCCTCAAGTTAATCAAATGAATGTTAGAATGTAATTTTATTGTTTATTTTTTTACATTTTAAATCATTCATTACAGACTTCTTTTTGACTTTTATTAATATACCAATTTAAACAATGCAGAAATAAAAATTAGTCATTGTTTTAAGAATTTCGGTTTTATCGCATTTTTTTTCTATGGATTCAGACTCCTTCACATCCTGTATAGATAAAGAATATTTGTTTATCTTTTTTCTACAAATACTAACACATTCAGTTGTACAGCTAGTCTAGTTTGATTTAACACTTCCTTCAAAGTAACTGATTATTTATATTGTGAAATAACTCCGGAGTGATTAATCAGTAGTTTAATTTATGGGATTAAATATTATAAACGGTATGTCAATCAATAATTTTTTATCACATTTAATAAATATAAAGTTCTATATACAAAGTGATTCCAATTTATGTATATAGATATGTTCAAAAATGAAGGTAAATTATTTTCAAAATTGAGTAATATGGGTAAGATAATTTAAATCAGTAAAAAGGGTAAATTCAGAATTTTAATTTACAAAATATTTGTCAAACAACTTTGTTGTGGAGTTTATAAGAAATCGCACATGAATACAGGTTAGTTTTGGAGAATAATTGAGGGTTATTACAAATTTTTAACAATTTGAAAATTTTATTGTCGGTTTATTTAAACAGAAATATTTATACATATTCTTTTATAATTTAAAATGTGATGTAACAACATTTACTATCAAAAATTAGTCTGTATTTATATAAGATAGGGTAGGAAATGAAATTATTTATCCCAAAACCTAATAAAATGTTAACTGCATTATTATGGTCGACATTAGCACCATATATTTCATTTGTACTTACTACATGCATGTAACTTGATGAATCTTTAATTAAATTAAGGTTATCGACTCCCCCAAATAAGTTTTTGTTTATATAGACTTCAAGAAGACATTTTTTTCAACCCAATGGATCGATATTGACCACTTATGGAATATTTGATCTAAATATGAAAACTTTATGTAACATACTAGTATGACTCCAAGACAATTCGATACAGTTTCCAAAAAGGGTAGATTTTTATTGATTCTCTTATAACTTTTTCTTTTACTTTATTACTTGCATGTTTTTGATGATACATCATATTTATTCCATTCTTTTTAATATTTAATATTTTATTGTATTTGGAAATGTGATGTAACAACATTTATCCTAAAGTCTATTAATCAATCAAAAAATTTAAACTGCATCATTGTTGTCTTCATTTGTATCTACCAAATGTATGTATCTTCATGAATTTTAATTAATTTAGGATCATCGACTCCTCCAAATAAAATTTCGTTTAGGCAGACTACTGGGAAACATTTTTTCAACCCAATGGGTCGATATTGACTACTTTAGGAATATTTGCTCTAAATATGATAACTTTATGTAGAATACCAATATGATCTCAAGATAGTTCGATACAGAGCTTCTAAAAAGGGTATACTTTTATTGATGTTTTCATAACTTTTTTTTACTTCATTACTTGCAGATTTTGATGATACATCATATTTATTCCATTGTTTTTAATAAATATTTTTTATCTTGTAAAGATGACTCAGTACTGAAAATTTTTTCACTTAATCATCTAATTTTAGAATCATTGATATTGGCAGGTAGCCTTGACACTGATAATAAATACACTAATGAACTAATATAAAAAAAGTTGCATTTTTGTTTGGTTCCTACACCTACAACCATAGTTAAGAATTTAAAAAATATTAAAACGAATCATCCTGATTAACAATAAAAAAAAAATAAAAATCAGCTAAAAATTGTAGCTAAATTATTTGTAATTTTACAATTCATTCATTTGGCACTAAAATTAACTTGAACAGAATAAAAACAGAACTTGACCTTCATAAAAGTACCCATTCTAAATATTTGTTGTTTATAATTTGCATAATAGTCTTATAACTTGTTTCATTCACTCTGATAGTTGCCAAAAAAGTTTTAAGCTTGTAACAGATAGATTCTTTATCAGGCCAAACAAGTTCAATAGAAAAAAAAAATTATTCAGAAAATATTCTTGTTCCAGTAATTCATAGGATTATTATCTTCTTGCATAAGATCTATACTTATGCGGAAGAAGCCTGTGTTAGTTATTTTTCCATTTATGATTAATAGATACTTGATTTTATTATTGCTGAACGACATCTCCTATTTGATGCATATCTAACCTAACCACACTTTATCAAATTATCTCATTTCTGATGACTTTATGTTCAATTAGAGAATCAATAATTGAATGTTTGCAAGATATCAAAAGTTCAGTTTTAAACCTAAAAAACTGTACATCACACTAAATTTTCAAGGTCAATGGAGCTGTGAGGGTTAAACGATACAATTACCAAAAAACTTTAGTCTAAAACTCTCTTAAAGAAATATACAGTTCCAATTATAAATTTGTTTACATTGAGAATAGTGTTTATAAAAATAGGAACGTTTATTTTACTGAAATATAAACAACTTCACCTATTAGTCAACTTGTTGAGATTAATATACCATATGTAACTAAGGATTAACCAACTAAAAATTGTTGTGTTATTGAAGGGGAACAAGAATGTTTTGATTCTTTCTATTTCATCAATAAATATACTTTATTGCTCCAAAAAAAACTCAGGTACATAATTTCCTTATCTATGTTTACAATTACCTAAAACTAAATATGTTAATAATTGATGAAAAAAAATTAAAAACACGTTCGCTATGACATGGAAACTTGAATCATTTGATTATTT
Source organism: Diorhabda sublineata (assembly GCF_026230105.1). Taxonomy (NCBI): domain Eukaryota; kingdom Metazoa; phylum Arthropoda; class Insecta; order Coleoptera; family Chrysomelidae; genus Diorhabda; species Diorhabda sublineata. The sequence goes on along the minus strand of NC_079474.1, from coordinate 45,234,883 downwards.
TTTTCGTAATAAATTGTCTTAACTTTTGATCTTCTGTGATAGAAAATTAGTTTAAAAAAATTGGTAAAAATTGATGTTTTTACCTATTTCAGTTGATGTCGTCAACTTTTAACCATTTTTGAAACCTAATTTTCTATAAAAAAAAAAACATAAGAAGTTGAAAAAATATTATTTTATCACCTATTCATTGTTGGAAATGATTTTCGTTTCAGTATTGGGATTTTATAAAATCGCGCAATAACAACGCCCATTCGAGCTCCTATCACATTGACAGTTCAAAATTTGATGAAGACACAAAGTTTTTAAGAGACAAAAGCGCTTCATGCAACGTAGGTTTAGATTTGACACCTAGACCGACGACCGTTATAGGTCTTGGTCATACAAACAACGCAGTTCATAGGAAGAATTCTAAAGAAAAATCGCACAAAAAGAAAGTCAATTTTCAGGAAGAAAAGAAAACTGAAGATAAACACTTGGAGGAAGATAGCAAGAAGAAATTCAAAGAACAAAAACTATTAGAACCTTCTAATTTAGATTCCGAAAAGAGTATCAGTGTAGCCAGCTTAGCCAGCCTTAATAATGAAAGTATTTCATTTATAGATGAAGGTAAGAGTTGATTTTGTTAATCATTTTCGTTTGGTGATTGTTTATAACAAATGAATAAGTCGGTACAACAAAAATCATTTTATTTTCTTCCTTATAGTTTAAACGTTTCTTAAATTTTTGTTGAGATGATCAAAACAGGTATTTGTGGGATGTTTTCATTAACGGAGACAAATCTCTTTCTATCGAGCAATTTTTTTCAGGTTAACAAACACGAAATAGGTACTTGAGGCTAAATACTGGTAATAGGGCGGATGAATGATCGATTTGAACTAATTGAGGACTTTTTGCCAATCACAGTGTTTTTTTTTCAAATTTTAACAAAACCGTCGTAGAATTAATCTATAATTTAATGCTCATTAGTTTCCTAGAAAATTTTCTACCGCTTTTCTCATTATGTTCTCTAAAATCATATTAAAACAGGATTAGAGAAATCGAGTCGATTTGTTTGTCTCCTTTGTTTATTTTTATTTTTTCTGTTAGTGTTTCCAAATATCTTACTTTGGCTTTCGTGTTTTGTAATATAACTTTTATTAATATCTGGGTACCTTTAGTTCTTTTTGTCCATTTATTAAGTCAAATGCGTTTTTAAAATCTATAAAAATTATGCGTAGCTCTCTATTATATTCCCTTGTTTTTATGTATTATTTGATGGATTGCGTTGATTGTGGATCGTCCTGATCTGAACCCATTTTGGTAGTTTCTCAGTATGATTTTAGTTGGCGAGTATTTTATACATAATGTTAAAAAGTGTTATGGCTCTATAGTTTTTACAATCCTCTTTATCGCATTTTTTGTGTATTGGTATAATTACACCAGTATTCCACTCCTCTGGGATCTTGTTTTGTTTCCAGATTGTCTCAATAAGTTAATGAATTTGTTTTTTCATTTATTCTCCTCTTTAAAGTAACAGCTCGGCTTCTATTCTATTTTATTCACTATTTTTCTACTTCATTTTTAGTTGGGCATTTTGCTTCTTCCTCTTCTTCTTTTGTCATTTCTGGATTTTCCCCTGTTATATTGATTTATTTATTCTCCCCAGTAAAGTAACAGATCGGCTTATCTTCTATTTTATTCATTACGTAGTCTGTTTATTTCTTTTTCTACTTCATTTTTAGTTGTGTATTTTACTTTTTCCTCTTATTTTTTGTCATTTCCGGATTTTCCCCTGTTATGTTTTTTCTATCTTCCCATAATTTCTTTTCATAGTACTCTTTCCATATTTTCCCAATTATTTTAGGAACATCTTACAACTTACAAAACTTGGTGTCGGGATGCTGATGCTAATAATCGTTGTAACTGGTGTTGGTACTATGTATTTGGGGTAGCTTCCTTGGCAGTGTCGAAGATACCATTAGTGCAAACTTTAGTTAAATTATACTGTTTTTTTAATTCTAGATGTAAAAGTAAAACCTTTTAAATTTCATTTGTCAGGAAGAGAATTGACCGATCGAACAAGCATGACTATAGATTATTGGAAAAAAGAAATAGTAGATGAGATAATAGATTCTATTAAAAACAAAGCTATCTTAGACGAAAAACCAAAAGGTTCTAGAAAAGATAAAAAGATAGAAGACATGCCCAAAGAAGATGTAGTCTTGAATATCATACCAGAAAAAGATGAGACGTCTACAAAAGTGGAAGAACACGAAAATCAAGTCAACATAGAAAAAAATGACAATAAATCATCTAGCTTAGCTCTAATAAAAGATCCCATACTTTCCGAAATCAATGTGCATAATATAATAAAAAAATTCGACGAACAGAAATTAGAAACACCAAAAAAACCTGTAATTCTTCCGAGAACTCAAATAAAAAAATCTCCAGATGTACCCCCAAAGCCTGAGCCTAAAGTAAAACCGGCAGTACCTCCCAGAAGCGCCACTACGAAATTGAGAGGAAAATTAGATAAAAGCCACAGCACTCCTGCTTATGATCTATCAGAAGAACCAGAAAAATTTGAACACACACCAATATTATTACCTAAAGAAATCACAACAGATATCGTTAGAGAAATAAAAGAAAATAGGGAAGTTAGAGAGTTTAGAGAGACAAAAAGGGAAGTTTTAAAGGATGTTAGAGTTCCACCTTTAGAGGATTCTTTATATCAGTTGGGAATTCCAGTTGTTGAATTACCTAATCACCTAAATGGGGATATGCTAAAAGAGGTTAGTATATAATTATATTTTCTTTTAAACTGTAATATACTGTAATGAGGTTTACGGAGTTTGATTTAACCACTAGAAACGCTGGCATAGAAAAAAATCTCTCTGTTTTCTGTGAGAAAGGTTCGTTTCATTGTTTGTGAATAAACTGGAGACATTATTTATATGGGGTGAGGAATATTTTTTATTTGGCCCTGATATAGGAAAAAATTTCCTCTGAATGGATGGAATTGTGGTAGATTTAGGAAGGTAGTGTGATGTACGTTGAATTGAAAGGGGCAAAAAAGGCACCACAATGAAACCAACTTTTGTTGAATGTAAGAAGCTTCTTTTCTTTTTTATTTAAGTAAAGGGCTACATTTGCAATCATCAAATTTTCTACAAAATACTTCAAAAACGTTTTTCTGTACAATTCATTAACCTTTTCATGGCGACGCCCTTCTATAGTCGGTCCACTGAAGCTTTCCCGGCTTTCCCTAGTTCTAGACGAATATTCTGTGCTTGCATAAAATAGTCCCATAAACACACTCTAATGGATTTCAGAAATTATTGATAAAGTAATACTAGCAGTGAAAAGGATAATGATGAGGAATGAATTTTTTTCTATTCGTCTGAGAAAAAAAAATGAAAAACTAATGCGAAGGAGTAACCCTAAAGTCTAACTCAAGATTTTCAACATTTGACTGTCGCAATTGAATAAAATAGTCCCATAAACACACTCTAATGGATTTCAGAAATTATTGATAAAGTAATACTAGCAACAAAAAGGTTAATGATGAGGTATGAATTTTTTTCTATTCGATTGAAAAAAAAAAAAAAAATAAAAAACGAATGCGGATCTTCAAATGAAAATTAAGAGTTCATATTTGGTGAGAATTTTTTAAGGTGTCAGTTGATTTTTTTGATCCACCCTAATAAACATACCCTTCCAATTGCAAATGATCTGATTTATTTCAAATTGAGCTCACCTTTGATATGGTGGGTAAAATGGAATGATAAAGTGAAACATTTATTTAGACTTGAAAATCACTTGTAAATACAGAAATGGAATAAAATTTACTCGCAAAGCTTCAACTCCCGATTTTAACTGCTAGCTACTAACAAAACGTAAGTGTAGGTCTGTATCGGCAATCAATTCATATGATTCGAATTAAATAGAACGTAGAATTAAATGAATTCAAATTATCTGAGGTTGCAAGCAAAAGGAACGGTACTAATTATAGGCTAGAGATTAATTGTGGCGTCATATTTATAACTGAATAATCCATTATATCCGGTATCTGTAACAAAAAAAATTCTTAGAAAAACAAAAGTTTACAATTTCATTTTATATCTAACTTAAATGTATAAAAAATATAATAAAGTTTCAAAAATAGTTTAATGGTATCTTTTAGAACTTACCCAATGGTGTGTTTATTCAGATAAAATTAATTTATTTATAACTTCCCACTTCTATTCCATATATTCACTGTCGTAATTTTCTTTGAGATGTACGGAATGTGCTAATGGAATCTATTGAAATTTGTGCCCATTGTGTAGTAGAACATATTTCAGACTTTTAGTTAAGCTGTCAATAAAAAGACATGCGATACCGATTTCTTCAAATATATCTTTCACGTCATGGCAAAAACAGAGCTAATTTTCCTTACTGAAAAAACAAGAAAATTCTTCATGACGTTTACTTTGACGGGATATTCGAACATCAGATATAATTAAATTCAATTGCTTTAACCGCGATGGTAGTAACTCGGCTTTACTTTTTGGGAGATTTAAGTTTCTTATTAAGTCATTGAGATCTTGAGAGTTGATGAGGTGTCGTATTTTTGGTTCAGATTCAAAAACGAATTCAGAATGTACGGATGCAGATGAACTTCGTGATTGCGGGCTGCCTTGAGAGAATATTTGCTGTTCCAACGATGGCGGAGCAGGTACAGGATTTTCTTCTGTTTCTGTATGTGATATTGGATCAGATGTGGATGGTAGGTCAGCATAAGTTACATTCTTTGAATTTGTACCTCTGATTGGATTCCCAATATAAAACTAACAATCAATGTAATGATCACTGGGTTCCCTCCAAATTCTCAGCACTTCTAACTTCATTGCTCTTTTCTCACCTCAGTACCAACAAACAATAAAACGTAAAGTAACCTAAAACTAGTTCCATGTTATTATAAGATAGTTAGTAGAATAAATAAGAGAAAATGAACTTACCGTCAAGATTGTATCTGCAAGAATTACATGATACATGTGGAGCCCATGTTTGACTGGTAGATTAAATCTTGATATGTCTTGCAAATCTTTGAATTTGTACTTAAATCATATTTTTTTCTCTCTCACTTCAATAAATTGGCCGCAAATATAATAAAATGAATCAGCATTTCGTTTACAACTTCTTGTAGCCGCTTTGCACAGATTGATACACTGAAAAATGATATGAAAGACGTTATTTCTCTGTAATATTCAAACTGCCGTACACAACCAGCTATGCAAGAAACACTGCTCACATGCCCTCTTGTTTCTCTTTCTACACTAATAGCGCCCGAAAACAGACATTGATTGGGCGCAAAAATCAAACATTGCCAAATCACTGTAAGTTCTTAAAAAACAAATATTTTTAAATTCTTATAAAAAATTTTTTTCTTGGCTAGTGTTATTTACCTTGTGATTTTTTTGGTGTGATATATTGACGATGGAATTGTGAGTAAGACTAAAACTACCATTCTTATTTTAAAACTTTTAAAATACACTGAAATGAATTTAACAAAAAGTTGTTTTTAATATTGACTATCTTTTTATAAATTGATCGTACGTCTTTTTAATACTAATCAAATAGTGTTTTATAATCCGTTGAAAGATAAGATAGAAACAAAAGTCTTATTAAATTATTCCATGTACAAGGACGTTTCAAATATAAATATATATAAATACCTGTAGATGACTCGCGCGCGTGTGTTAGTTGGGTCCATTACTAACAGTGATGCATGGTGGAACGTAAGTTCCACGCGTCTGCTACAACCATGAGTGTACGTCAAGTGCTTATCGCCGTTGCGCAACCTATTTTCATTTGATTTTTTATGCGGGAAGGCATTAAAAACACTGAAATTCTTCAGCGTTTACGAAATTAGTTCGATATAGAGTGCCCGATGGATTCCAAAACTATTCAAAAATTCATGCGCTTGGAAGTTTGTCCTCGCTTGGTGTACGAATTTTCGCATTGGTACGCTATTACTTTCCCTGAAGACGAGGTGTCGTCTGAAGAGTGGTGAAAGAAGGAGAAAGGGGCGCAAGTGAAATCAAAGACAACCAGGTACACGAGTAAGAGTATGTGTACTGTATTCTTGGACAAACGGAGAATGTTGTACGTTGGTTTCTAGCGCACACGCTTTCCATAAATGCTGCATACCACTCTACCGTTTTGAAAACGTACGTGAAACACACTTATCGTTTGTAACGGAAGAGCACTCTAGATTCTTTTTCAGGATAACACTCGCCCTTATAGCGCGTGTCTCATACTCGATAAAATATCAGAAATGAGTTGGGAGATATTAGAAAATCCCTCATTCAGTCCGGACTTATCACCCTGCGACTACCACATGTTTGGACCACTAAAATAAGCCTTCGGAGTTCAAAAATTCAACACAGATTGTTGTTGTTTTCCGAGTTGCTCCAAGAAGTCTTGGGTACCGTCATGAAAGAGCTTCCGGAGAGATGGCAAAATTGTGTAACTGGTGAGGGGAAGTACTTAGAAAAACTGTAAATTTTTATAAATATTTTCGAAAATAAAAGTGTTAGAGCGTTTGTGTCGATCATATTTGAACCGCCCTCGTATAAAATATTGCTTAAATAAATACGTGTTATATTATGTGTGAAAAAAAAATGAAAAATTAAATACTCTAATGAAAATTGAAATACAATTTTCACATTTTATTTGAACTTGATTAGTGCTCGGTTAATTTGAAACTGCTCTTTGACATTATAGAGCCGATTAAATCCGTTATGAAAGAAGCATTTCAGAGAGAACATTATATAAGAAGATTTTACTTTATTTAAAAAAATATAATTCACACTTGATAGTTTATAATCTGATTAAAATGCCAAATAAAATAATTTTTAGAAACAGAGAATATAAAAAAAACTCATATTTTTTTAATAAGTTTCATTTATACCTTGTATAATAAATTTAATAATATTTAAAAATCGAATATTATAATTGAGAAAAAATGTCATTATAAATTTATTTGTTAATAAACAATCATTATTTTTAGGAGAAAATATCTGATGTTCCGCCTAAACCTCCTCCAAGGAACATGGTTGACTTCCCGAAACCAGCTTATCCAGCAGATTCGCCAAAACCTCAACTCAATTTAAGCAAAACAACAAACGAACCAGCGCCATCCAAACCAGTGTTTGATTTTCCCGAACCACCATCGGCAAGTTATGCACATTTGGAAGTTAAAAATATGTTGGAAGAAAAATTGACAACAAAGCATTTTGAGCCGAGAATGGTGTCTACGCCGCTGGCTAAGGGAAAATTAGAGTACGATAGCGATCCAAAATTGGTTTCTAGCTCTAAAGGTAGAATAGATTACGAAAGCGATACTGCGAATTATAAAGCATCTCCAAGTTACGAGATTCAGAAGAGCTCAAGTGAAACTAAAGTTTCTCCAACTAATAGCATTGTTAAGGGATTGATTTCTGGAAAGAAGTCTGGAAAGAAAAAGAGTTTGCTCACAGCAAGTATGTATTTTTCATCTCATATAAATTTATATTGAATAATTTCAATTTTATAACCGATATAACATTTATGATTGCTTTAGAGAGAAGAAAAGTTACTCTTAATGACCTTAGTCCAGCTGATATCCAAGGTTACCTGTTCCAAAGGTTGCGTGGAAAACATAATCAGATAGTTCATTGGGAAAAGCGCTGGTTTGTTCTATTGGGTAATTGTTTATATGGTTTCAAAACAAAAGAAGATCCGAAAGCAGCATGTTTAATTTTTCTATCTGGTTTCACAGTTGCTGTTGCCAGTGAAGTGAGTTTTACATCAAATTGTTATACGAAATATAAGTAGTATAAAGTATAAAACAACGTTATAAAAATATTTCAGCGGTTCAGAATTAAAATATTTGTGATGGTTGGACAAACATAACAATATTTGGAAAATAGGTTAAAGTCCATTTATATAAATCGTTGTGTGTGACATTTATATGTAATTAAAGAACGTGAATCTAATTTTTTATGGAACTAGTACCGGTTATAAAAGTAAAAAATGACACATAATTTAATATTTTTTTCTCGTTTTCTTTCAATTTTTTTTCTTCAACATCATTTTATAGAGGGCTCTAAAGTTGAGATTGTGAAAATGATAGCCTCCTACGGGGGAGGGGGAGGTAAAGAAATAATTCAAAAATTTTCTCCTCAAATTCTATGCAATATTTTTAATGATAAAAAATACTAAATTATGTATTGCTGAGAAATGAATTTTGATGAAGACCACAATTATGATATTTCTCCAAAGAACACGTTTACACAACACAACACAATTAGTCATGGAATTGAGTGTTTGCAGGTCAAATCCAGATCACATTCGTTCAAAGTATACCACACAGGCACCGTCTTCTATTTCTCAGCCGAAGACCCAGACGCTTTACAATCTTGGATAGATCTGATCAGATCGGCGACACTTCAGAACGATACACAAAAGAATCAAGATTCAAGTTTGTACTCCGAAACCGATGAGTCTGATACCGAAAGATTGAAACCACCGGTAGAAAAATCGGATTCGTTGAAAAAATTTGGGTCGTTAAAGAAGTTCACTTCGAAAAAATCTAGTGGAGATTCCAGTCCGGGCGGTAGTACGAGTTTAGATAGGAAATGGTTTTTTAATAAATCTAGTAGTCATAAAAAAGACTCGGTACCTGTTCCAACAGCACAGTTTAGGTGAGTTAAAATATAACTATTCTAGTCGGTACCAAATCTAAAGTATTCAAATATTATAATTTCTGATTTTAATTTATTTGTACTATTTATTGATTTAACAATGTAGATTTGTTCTATGAAATAATTGTAAATATAATTAGAAATATAGAATTTAAGTTCAATACTTATCTTGTTTTATTAATAATGTCCTAATTTTTATTTTAACATGTGCTTTTTCTATATTCACCATAAAGTTCAGTATCAATATTAGGGTTGCTAACAATTTTGATATTTTCCCGTAAAAAAAAATGAAAATCTATAACTAATTTGTACATCTGTAGCTTTTTAATGATTGTTAAAATTTATAGAAATCATTAATTGAATTGAAATCCTTGAAGAAGGTTCATCTATATAATTTATCGAGGTTATCTATAAATTGGTTGATGATGATAAGTTTCAAAATAAGTCAAGTCACCTAGGAGCTTTCACAAAAAATTATGCCTCACTCTTATTGAAGTATATCATCTTTTACTCCATACAAATGAATATCTAAGTTGCCGCAAAAAATGAAAACGCGCGAAAATAAATCCAAGAGCGTATAACTAATTAAAATGTAAACGTTTTTAAACGTAATCATGCGAGTGTTATCAATGTTGTATATAATTGTTTTACGGCTTAGTGTCATAATAAAATACATTAAAATAGTTCAAGTATAACAGAGATTATATTATATTTAAATATAAACCGCATCTTCGATACGTTAAGCTGATGAGAATCACGAATGATAAAACATGTATTGAAGCAGGTAGTTAGTTATAATTCATTATATAATAAGAAGCTTAACGATGGGTACAATTTCCTTAACGTTTGCCTCAATATTACACTGAACTTTATTATATTATTTAATCCTTGTAGGTAAATGAGAATCCGTTTTTAAATATCAATAAAATATTTATATATTTCAGGTCCTACAAAAAAATTCGTACAATTGATAGTCAATCCAGTGTTACTACAGGTAATTTCACATCTCATGTTCCGTTATTCTGTTCTCAGAATCTGACAAATCCCCAAAATGCTAGTGTGCCTAATTTAACGATGGAAAGTACTAGACCTGAGTTTAATCAGGGAATTCCAAAATGCAGGTGAATTTTAAAAAACGTAGTTACTTTTTTGGATTATCATGGTTTAATTTTCAGACCGAAGCCTATTAATTACATCCATGCTAGTAATCCAAGCTTGGGTAACGTCATTTCCGACTTTGTGTCTTCGAATATTAATAAAAGCCAGTTCAAAGCTGCCAAAGAAAGTTTAGCAGGGTTTGTAACACTAGAGGAATTAATGATTAAACAAACTGAGGAAAGAAAAATGAACCCACATCACATTTTTGAAGAAGTTAACAGAAATATGCAGTTTATTAAACCAGATATTGTTTATGGTAATTAATTTTTTCAAAATTAATAATTCCTAATAATTTTTTTACTTCTAACAGGAGAAATACCTATTCGTTCTCAACCCATTGATGATACATCGGATAATAATTCGTCGTGTAGTTCAAAAACCCAAACTTCGTCTTCTAGCGATAAAAATAACAGCAGTAGCTCGTGTTTTGGTAAACGTTTAGGATCTCTAAAAAAAAATCAAAACAAAAATGACGATTTTGAAAATAAAATATCGACGTATCCCAAAATTAGTAAAGGCTGCGATCAAAAATTGAATAGGTCTCTACCAAGGACGCACAAAATTCAAGAGAAATATTCAAGGTAATATTTTTTCTCTACAATTGTTATTCGGGATGTAGAATTATGATTTCAGATATTGTGTTAAAAATTATTGCTATAAATGAGGCCTAAAGAAAACACCCCGCTCGAATGAAAATGTAGGCTTGTGAATCTCACGTCTACAAAAAGTAACTTTGGCCGACCATCTTTTCTTTTAACACTTTTCTAATCATTGTAATGAAATATAACACTAGATTAATGAGTAATGAGTACAATCAACCGTATATAAAAAACCTGGCAGCTATTGAACTGCGGGAAAAAATAAAATGAGGTTATAATATATAAAATATATAATATATATATATATATATATATATATATATATATATATATATATATATATATATATATATATATTATATATAATAATATATAAAAAAAACTGAATTTATATTTTTTAAAATATAACCAACAGGAATCTGTTCTTTCTACTCGTTCCTTCTTCAGAAATTTCTATCTGTGTTCCCGTTTCCTTTATCATTTTATTTTTTTTTTCTAACGTAGCCCTCAACTGAATTCCCAGTTGTCGGAGTTTGGTTAAATTTGTTTGTTTGTGGTGTACTGGTTGAGTACTTCTGGTGTGGTTGAAACTGCAACCTGACAGCTGGGAACAACATAACATGAGGAAGGAAATAGGAACACAGATGGAAAGTGTTGAAGAAGAAATGAGTAGATAGAACAGATTTGAATAAAAAGGAGCTTATCACATGTAAATATATATTTTTCTAAAATATAACCAAACAGAAATCTGTTGTATTCTTTTCGTTATGTTCCCCAAATTAAAAGCAAATACGAATTTATATTGAAGTTATCATACAAAATTTGCTTAAAACAAAAGGATATCCGTGAAGATAACTGGAATTTTTTGTGAGCACAATAATTAAAAAAACAAGGAAAAACTTTCCAGCGAATATAAAGAATAACCACAAATTTACTAAAATTTACATTGATTTAAAGTGTAGATAGGAAGAGAAAGATTTCGAATACATTCTGAGGTTCTATAGAATTTCTCAAATGAAGTGGGAGGTCTTTAATAAATTAATTTCTTCAAAAACTCGAATGTTAGAATAAATAAATCAGAGGTGACTACTGTGTCACAATATGTGAACAAATGTTCCATATATTTTTAGCCTAGATAAAGATCAAATAAAAGATCGAAACGTTGGCATTTCAAAAAACTCTTTAACAGTTTTATTTTGAGTCCTCAACCCGCAAAACCATTCGAAATTACATACAATAATATCAAGAATCAATCTTCAATGTTAAGTCTGTTTATTGCACACTATTACGGTATACGCATTGATCGGTGTATCAGTCCTAGTCGTATTCACAATTTTTGAATCGTATTTTTTAGGTATGATAATGCTCCGCCACAATGTATATATGATAAAGAAATGTCCGTGAAGCACAAGGAACGATCTTATGAAATGATATATTGTCCAGAAACTGTGAACGATGTACAATTTGCCACAAACAGAGCATTAGATGACACAATGTATAATGACAATCCAAAAAAGGTTAGCAAAATTAAGAAACAACACAGTTTCACTTCCACTGAGAAAAAAAGCAAATTTGGTAGTAAGGTGAATATTGAAATGATGAGTTTGGTATTGGAATTAATTTAATTTTATTTAAAAAGGTACAAGATTCTTCGTCGACTATGATTAAGTTGAAATCGGCCATTCAATATACACCGATGTCACTACCTTCTGGTCAGGATCCTAAATCAAAACCGAAATTCGCTTTTGAATTGAATCTCGACGAAAAATCACAAAAAACCGGAAAACTGAAACAGATGTTTGGAGCAAAATCGGAAAGTAAAAAGGAAAAAACATTTTTAGGTTCCCCGAAATTACACAGGGCCATATTTAAGAAAAATAGCTCAGGATCTGATATTAGTTGGCCTTCGGGATCATCTTCAAGTAAGGTAAAGAATATAAATTGATGCATCATAAAAAATAAAGTATGTATTGTATTGGTTTCCTTTTTCAGCAATTTTCCATGTCTCAAAATATATACTCCTTAGAAAATTCTCCTCCAGTGATAAATGAACCGTTCGAAGTGGCCGTGACTCCTAATGCCGATTATCCAGGCCTCGAATACCCACCAATCTTCGAACCTGAAACATATTCTTTAGCAAATCCCCAATCCAGCTTAAGTGTATTAAGAAAACAAGGAAAAAATACTCAATAGTAGATATTATTGAGATATTCATCAATAATTCACATCTGTATCGGTGGAATAGTTGACTAAACATTTTAGAACAAATTAAACCGAACCGATACCTTTTAAAATGGTAAAATGTCATGACACAATCCACTGACGTAATTACAGCTGAATATTTGAATTATTCACTGATTTTATACAGGGTGTTCTGATCTATTTGTGAAATGGTGCTAGTTTTTTTGTGTTAATATTGATAGCAAGTAGATACGGAGTAGGAACTGTACATCCTGTATTTTGTTTTAGATTAACTCATTTTTGCAATACTTTCTTTGTTGAAGATTTTTAATTATCCGACAATTTTAAGTCAATATACTAGATGTTAGTTTAGCAATCCTATTGGATATATCTATTATTTGAAGATTAAGTTTTCTAATCAAATAATGTATACGATATGAAAAATGTCCGTGTTTAAATGTATGTTCGTTTCATGAATTAAGATTTTATCCATTTCCGTACACTACTTTCAGATTTTGTTCTTATTATACATGATGAAGATAGGCGAAAAAATTACGGACAAAATTTCAGGAATTTGAGAAGTCAGATTCAGATTGGTCTTTTTGCAATCATTTTTTAAAGTTATTTGAAACAATTGTGCTTTGTCCACTTTTTCTTTAACTAAATTATATTTTTTTGATTTGATAGAAAACGAGTTTTAAACAAAACAGATCAAAATTGAAATTTCGATCTGTTTCAATCAAATATATCAAAAAATATCTAAAATTAGAACGATTTATCAAGTAAAACATATAAAAAGGTCTAAGAAGAGAAAAACTACATTTTTCTCAACTTACTTGCCATCCGGAAGTATTTTGAATCGTAGATTATCGGCAACCACCATTAGGGGACCTGATATACTGGAATGCTCAATATCTAGAAGTTTTGCAGTAAAATTCGCGCAAACAAACATCATATTACGAATTGTTTTGAATCACTCTTCTTGATTCTGACATCGGCTACCATTCTCCCCTCCGGTATCAACTGCCTTCGGATATAATTTTTGGTTCGTTTCCGTGATTTATCAAAAAAATTCGTTTTGATTTGTAGACAGGTTTCTTCGAGTTTTTTATGAGGTTAATATAATACTGCGCGTTCACAGCTCGTTGTTTAGTGAAAAAATCACTCGTAATTACTCCTCTCATGTCCCAAAACACAGTATACTACACCACCTCCGCTTTAACTCCTAAGCAGAACACCATTCATACACTTAAGTCCTCATCCCCTAATTTATCAAGTAATTTTAAATAAAATTGCGTTGATTTCACATTAACTTTACAAAAAAAAAGAATAATGGTGCGTTGCGCTACAGACAATGTACATCCTTATCGCTCATGACTATAATTACACTGAAAAGCGGGGTTACGCGGTCCCAACTGTTCTCTAAGCTTCGTAATAGACCAGTCTATCTTCCAGTGCAGCCACTTTTACGATACTAAAATGTTTATTTGTTACGCGTTTATTCAAAAATTCTGTTTCATATTTGAACTGCCCTCATATTTATGATGATTTAATTTCTATGTACTCAATATCCATCACATATTCTATAATCTTTACCATAAATATTAGAAATATTATTATTGGAGTTATTAATAAGTTTAAAATCATTAAATGGGTTGAAACAATTGTTTTTTTTCTTCAAATTCCTTTATAAATTTACAATTTTAGTGGAGGTGGTTTTTTTTACTCATTATATTCAATAGATGGCATTTAGATTTATTTTTCTGCGTGATGCAATTGACACATTCCCATATTTCACTTGAAGGGCTTTAAGTTATTCGAGCCAGATCAAATTTATATATTTATATTTATTAATATATACATGCTAGAGTTTGTAAGAATTGGACTGCATATATTGTGATGAATTTGTCAGTTTTTTAAATGGTATTTTAAAAATATGTATTCAGTATTATCTTGTATATATAATAACTAAATAAAAAAATGAAACTGTTAATTTTAAGTGCCAAAACATTTGTTTTGTTATAGTTGAATAAAAGTGAAGCGTTTATTTGTTTCTTTTTGTTTTATTCATCATTGCCTTCAACAATTTCAAACATGTACTTCTAATCTAGTCCAAATTTGTGAAAATATAGATGAAATTCGTGAAAATATGTGTGGTAGCTAGTACACTACGGATAGATAACTAGAAGAATGTTACATCTTATAAAATTTCAAAAACTATAAATAAAAAAAATATATTAAGTTGATTGCAAATTCGGGGTAACGCAATGGAACGTGCACATTCCATCATTATTTTTGCGGGGTGGAAAGTGCGCGGAAGGGAAGAGCTTACTACCGTTGAGTAGGCATGCTCATGGAGTTACTTCGACAGAAAGCGACGCGCATTTTAAGAGATTTGTAGATTGTTTTAAAGCCACTATGCACCCATATTTAGAAGATATTTTGTACAAGACTCTACATCTCATTCTTCTGCTTCCAAAATACATAGACTCCTCCCTAATGAGGCTATTCTTCTTAGGTTTTTGTGTCTAACTTCACAAGACGCTCTTCTTTTTCTCCTTAAAGGTACTTAAGTCTTTTAGCTAAATGAGGAGGATATTCGCAGAGTAGATGCTCTGGTCATTATGAGAAGTTCTTAGGACTCAGTATCACTTTAACTCTAACTTTTATATTTTTTTATCTACTTTTTATTGCGTCATCCTGTATATTAAATAATACCAGTTAGTTGAAGAAAATATTCTTAACAAATCCAAAACTCCATTATTTGTGATAATGCTGAAAATATATTTCTGCTCATTAATTTCAAAAACTATACGAGGCGTTTAAATCATATTATCTCATAATAAACAGTCAAGATTAAATTACCTTTTTTTAACAGAAATAAAACTTTTTCTTTATCATTATATCACAGCTTGTGTATTAACCAGATATTTTTTTAGAGTTGAATAAAAAATTTCTTGCTCATAAATTGTTTATAAACAAATCGATTACTTCAACAATTTTAAGAATATTTTTTAAAAACAATTATCTTGACCATGTTCTTCATAAATTGATTGACTACTTAGTCAATACTTGTTTTTTCTTTTAAAAATTTTATAATTAATATTCAATAACGGAACAATTTTTATTACAAATTCTACATTCCTTTTTTAAACCTACTTATATTTAGAAAAGCGAAAATATGTCTCAAAATTTCTATTTTTTATAATATAAAAACTTTATGCAAAATTCTTAAATGTTTTTCTAATTTCTAGTATGTAATGAATATACGATAAAGTTATAAAATTGTTTTTTTAAGGTAAAAAATCACCCTCATTTCCAGCGCAAAGCTATTAAATCCACGGACAAGGTTTTGACGAAAAACAGTCGAAAATAAGAATTTGCATTTGAAACTATAACCTTTAAACAATTCAAATTAATCGACCACCATCACATATACTTTATTGAAGGGAACCTTTAGAAAAATAGATTTTCCACAGAAAAAAAAACATTGTAAGAAAAAAATTTATTTTCATGAAGTACATATGTATCCTAATGTTTTTTTATGAAGTAAGACCTTCCATTTGGATTAATAATACCAGTTTTCACTGGATTATGCAAACACCATTCGTACCATACTTTCTCATCTGAATCTACTCTCCAAAAAGACATTTCAATCCAAGTTCCTTCTTCTACATGTACAGGATTTTCCAGAGGAAACACAATAGGAAACCAGCTGACCATATCTGGTGTATATGTTTCAGGATGGATACTGAGTGTAACATCTTTATAAAGAATTGTGTCAAAATACCCAACAAATCCTGTAAGTAGACAGCTTTGCTCGGCACGAAATTTTAGTTTTTTGTATCTTTGATTGTTGATAGGTTCTATCCAATTGGGGTGTGTGAATGTAAAAAGAGGCAATGATGGAGCTATTTCGTAAAAGTTTGCTAAATGTGTCACATATGGAGTTTCATAACAATATTGTAAAGTTTTATCCAAAGGACGGTTTGTTCTTATTTCATTAAAAATTTTTATACTTTGTAAAGGAGCTAAGTATGAGGTATATGATTGAGGAATGGATATTCCAGATTTTTTTAAAAATCGTTGTGCACCATCTATGCACTCTGGTGATAATTCGTTATCACCAAAAGAACCTAATAACTCTGATACCAAAATATCAGCTTGTTCTGGGGGTTTGTATGTTCTCATATCTTCATTTACAATTGTTACTTGATTTCCCCACTCTTCCTTAGAACGATGTATTAATGTATTTATAGCAAAAGGATTTTTTTCAACGGCATATATTTTAATCTTCCTATTTAAAATAAGGCCTACATTGATAACAGCTTGTACCAAGGGTCCTCTTCCTGCCCCCACAACCATGATAACAGGAGTTTTTTCTCCAGGAAAATCTTCTACAGCTTTGTAAACAGCTCTCTGATAAGAATCATATTTAACATCATCCTTTTCAAAAATTTCATAAATATTGGTTTCTAAATGCTCTGTTAAAGGCTGTAGAGGATTCTGCAAAAAGTCTTCAAAACCATGAACAAATTCACTCACAGTGTCACCAACGAAAAGTTTTTTTCCCAAGAAATGTATGTATCTATTGTATAAAGATATATCATTGGTATCCACATCATTTTTTATTATATATTGAACATCGAGGCTCATGAATTTTTTTATAACTTCTTGATGTAATTTTGAAAGTACAGGTTTTCCATGTTGGTTGATTAAAAAATAAGAAGTGGGGATGATAATAGCTCTCACTGGTTCTCCAATCCATCTTTTTAATTCACTTGGAGGTACTAAATGTTTAGAATCACTTAGATTTAGAGCTAATCCTAATCTTTTATCATAATTACAATAAGTACGGAATTCATTCCACCAATTCCAAGAATCATATTGCGTTTCAGCTAAACAACTAAATCTAGATGGATGTAACATTGGAATATTTACCCACACACTGTAAGTGAAGCCTCCCATCAACTTTTCAAGTAAAACACGAGCTAACTGTACGTTGTTTGGTTTAGTTAAACTAATCCAGATTGCTGGAATTCCGAGATGAGATGCAAATCCTAATTCTTGCATCAACATTTTTTTACTATGTTCTCTTATATGTTCAACTTCACTATCTAAATCAATTGTTGGTGTAATTTGAGCTACTACTAATCTATTCCAATCCGAGCTGTTCATGACACGATCTGTTCTACCAATAACTGAGCCAATTTTACTAATTTCTCTAGTATAATTTGGATGAGTTAATTGAGTAACTATGAAATGGTATCCATATTCTATCGATCCGTTAACTGCTTGTTTTATATTTGGTGGACAGCTTACGTAAAGTCCTACAGACATTCTCTTCCTTTTCTCAACTCCAGATCCATTTCCTTCCTCGGCCATTCTATAAAAAAATTATAGTAAGCAATTATACAAGACATGAAATATAAATATACATACATTCAAGAGTTGAATAAGTATATAAAGCTATATAGAAAAATTATCTTAGTAATTAAAATATATAAATATCTAAACAACGTTGTTTACCCGGTATAATAATTTTAGGTTAGATTATGGCTATAACTACACTTGTAGCTTAGCTCCCTGGAATGTATGCAACTTTTAATGCTTCAAAATCTTATATTTTGGTACTCTCGGAATTGATGGTTTTAATACATTGTTATTAAATGTTTCAAAATATTTTTTATTGTACCAAATCACGATAATTCTCTCGATTTTTTGAACTTTTAATAGTTATGTAGCAAAAAATCAGTCTTCGATATAAAAAATAACATTTTGTGTGAATATTAATATACGTCTCTTGTACTGTTAGTCATAGCGTAACTCTCTAAAAAACCATAATTAATTTGCAGGATCAATTTTTGAAGATATCTTAAATCGATTGGTCCTTATTAAAACCCAGTTACAACAATGATAATTTTTGGTTTCAAAAAATAAAATAAAACACAAATATGAATGAAAATAATAGTGGCTTCACCTCCGCATTCGACAAAAAAAAATCAATTTACCATCAAAACAGGATCGGCCTTTTTTTCAGTCCCATCAATAGCCAAATAATAAATTTAAGTACCTTAGACTCATATGTTTGATATTCTCAAATATTCTGTCGGATTTCACTGGTTAATTTCTTTAGATAAGGTATCTAGTAAAAATAATTATAATAACTAATTATAATTATATTATAATTATAATTAATAAAACCTATGGATTGAATGAAAATTCTAAAGAATAATGACAGTGTTAATAATTTATATTAATATTGAAGCTCTCTAAATCCGCCTCTGTAAAATAATTGTGTAAAAGATAAAACCTTGCCAGGTGAAACGCAAAGTTAGATATAGGAAAATGAACAATACAGTTTCAAGAGCTCGATGAAGTGAGAAGTGCCATTTACCATATGGTAGTTGGCATGCAATACCTAAGTTTTCGAATAACAATTAACAAAATTTGTTGTGGTGATATAAAAGTGACCTGTCTTCGAAGATGATCCATAAAATGGAAGGGGGCAACGTGCGAAACGACGATGAAAGTGGAGACGAGCAATTAAGGTACGGTTATCACAATATTTTTATTTTTAATTGATCAATTATAGGTGAAAGTTTTGTCGAAAATGAAGGCTGAATTCTTGACATTGATTTTTGAGATAATTAGTTTAAAAATTATAAGGAAGTAATTTTTAGTACATATTTCATTTAAAGCAATAATTCAACAAATCTACATATTTTTTCGATTCGAAAAATTAAATCTAGCGAAAAATTTGGGCACTGGTTATCTAGTTATTGGTATAGCAGTTCAATCTTTTTTTGAAGGAGCAAAATATACGGACACTAAAAAATAACAAAGGATTTTATCTTCTTCAGCGGTGTTCATTTTTGGAATAACAATATAATTGAAAGTATGGAGTAGTGGAGTTTGATAGGACAACTTACTGGAATTTTAATTTAAATGCTTTATTTCGGTTCCAATAACATTTGCTAGAAAGGAAATATGGAATTTAAATTATTCGCAATCACATTTTATTTGACGAATTACATCAATAAATAAAGCAACTGTATATTATCACTTCAATACCTCAAATCATATCGTATGTGTTCGTTAAACATTACTCATTACGAATTAGTTTCGTATGAATAATTTCGTTTCTACAATATGATTTATAATATAAAAAAGTGATTAAAAATAGTATGAGCACAATATTAGAATACAAATTCTGTTCATCGAATATGAAGAAGTTTTCGACAGTTTAAAAATTATCTATAAATGGAGTGGAAAAACTGAAACTACCCCAAAAGTTAATACGATTGGTGTTCATTACATGACAAAAGAAGGATCTTCATCTGAAGAATTTGAAATAAATGCTGGGATAAGTCAATGCTATAGACTCTCAGCGGTATTCCTTAGGATTGTTGCGAATGGCATAATAGGGTCATGTAATATCGATGGACGTATCATTAATAAATCAAAACAAATAATTAGCATATGCCGATGATTTAACTCTAATAGAAAGGGACCGAAAGGTAAAGGCACATCAGAAAAAATAGTAAGGGAAATTGAAAGAAAGAAGTTTACAAACCCGAAATAGTAAAGTAGTCCACACCTTTAAGATGTTGAAGCCTTGGAATCAACAAAAAAAGGGTCTTTAGTTAAGTAGGAAGATTGAGACCATGGAATCGTTTCTCTTCTTATCAATGAACGAAGTACCACCCTGACCACTTTCTATTGATAATGACTTCAAAGTGGAAGAAGAAACGTCGAGAATTTTCAAAATTTCAGCGCGATTCAACCCAGGAACCCATTTGTTTATATATAGATATACGAGGATATATTGAAAAATTCTTAGCCTACTATAGAACCAAACAAAATTTCAATATCAAAATATTTTATTCTTCTTTTAATTGGATACATTTATTACAGCGAACCTGAAAAGTCTCTAGACCTTCCAAAAAAATTAGACCCCCCACAGCTTTTATTACCTCCTCGTTGAAAGAAAATTTAAGACGTTTTAAACTTTTTTTTCAGTTGAGTAAAGAGATAAAAGTCGGGCGGAGCCAAATCTGGTGGATACGGGGGTTGTTCTAGTAATTCAAACCCTAAATCACGAATTTTTTTCATGACAACATGAGATTTGTGTACAGGAGCGTTGTTCTGCAAAAACAAAACACGTTTGGATAGCTGTCCGCGTCTTTTCTCTTTAATTTTTTCCTGTAGAGTGGTCAGTAATGTTGAATAGTAATCTCCAGTCATTTTTCTACCCTTATCAAAAAAATCTCAAAAAACTGAAGCAAGAACTTTTCCAGCAGATTTTTGGACACGAAACTTCTTAGGTCTTGGAGACCGCCATTCCATCGATTGTTGCTTTGTTTCTAGATCGTAGAAATGTACCCAAGTCTCATCCATAGTAACAATTCGGTTTAAGAAATCTACATCGTTTTCAAATCGAGCACAAGTCGAACGCGATGCTTCTACCTTTGCACGCTTTTGGTCAACATTTAAATATTTGGGGATCCATTTTGCAGCAATTTTTCTCATGTCCAAATTGACGTGAACTATATGATGAAATAATCAGTGCTTCATATATCCGTTTTAGCCCAAAACGACGGTCTGATAAAATCATGTCATGAGTTGCATCGATATTTTCTGGGACTGACACAGAAACTGGCCATCCCGATCGGTCATCATCTTCAATGGAAAATTTACTTCTTTTGAAGCTTGCAGTCCAATTTTTCACGGTCGCATACGAAGGATATTGATCACCAAGGGTATTAATCTTCGTAAATCTGCTCACCTCTTAACCCTTTTAAATACAGGTACTTGATGATGGCTCGATACCTCAATTTTTCGATTTTCACAATTTCGGTGGTCATCTTTTTTCTTTTAATTTATTGCGTATCTCTGGTTTACTTTTTTGACGTCAAACTTTACACTGACACTTCTAATAAGTTATTGTCCGTTGCTATGGTAACGCAATATTTTGTTTATGCATTTAACTGGTCTAGGCTAACTAGATATCAATACATCCTTGTAAATTTCTTTAATTTCTTACGTTTTAGTCAATTTTTATACGGTTTTGTTGATACATTGTGATCTATCTACGCTATGTAATATTTCCATAGAAAATCTCACAAATTGACTCACAAGTCTTCATTCAAACCAATGAATTCAATAATATTGTCAAGCTATATTTAAAGTCCACAAAGTCATAATCCCTATCTATACGTAATCTAACCGCGTTAATAGAATTTTGTTAAAATCCATACTAAAAGAGTTTGGCGACAGGAAAATAATATATAATGATGGATCTAAGACGAGCAATGGCGTTGTATGTGCAGAATACAAACAAATCTTTGCGAATCAGATTACCCGATATATTTAATGTATAAGATACCGGAAATGTATGTAATATGTTATTTCTAAAATCGCACGAAAATATGTAAAATAAATAATCTAGAAAATCTATACATTGTCTAAATAGCAATCGGAAATGTAAATATTTGAGATATCAATGGTTATACGGGGATAGTGGGGCGAGTATTGTTTTGTCTGATCAGAGTGATCAGGCTATCTCGCCAGTGCCGCGTTAACTGTTAGTGTGTACGTACGTCGCCGTTGTTCAAAATGGCTACCGAATCACTCATCGCGCTTATGAAAGAGCGATTTTATAGTACTTTAAGAGTCATTAAGAACGTTAACAAACGCTAAGAAGACTGCTTATATTGAAGATGAACTTTATAAAGAGTTAATTGAAGAAGTTTCCACGGCAAAAATAACAGCTAGAAAGACTTTTAGAAGTTCGCAGATAATTGATTTTCGAAGCTTTAATTAGTAAGATAATATGAAGATTATTAAATTTTACGATATAACTGTTACCTGAGCGTTGTTGTCTAAACGAGTGCTTTAATAAAAATTATTATTCTCTTTTTAACAACGTGTTTTATTACATTCCCTAAAACAATATTGGAGTAATATACAATTCCTAGGAATTGTGTACATTTCCTAGGATATTTAAGTAATAAATAGTTTTTGGAACAATATTTTATACATTTCCTAAATAGCTTCGGAATTATATAAATTTCCTAGTATTTATATACAATTCTTAGATGTCATACATTTCTATACTATATACATATACATATACTATAGTATTGAATTAGAGTTCGACGTTTATTTGAGAAAATGGACGTAATGAAATATGTAGTAGGTAACGAAGAAAAGCTATCGATGAGCGAAAGATTCAGTATTCATTGGAGTAATTTATGTACAGAAAAAGATGCGATTAGTTCAATAAAAGATAAAATGTACGTATCTTGGTAGACACTCGGGATAACGCTTCACGATCCTCAAATAACACCTATTTTCAAATTTATTCTACCTTAGCCTCATCTCCAAACTATATTTTTAATTACACTTTGAAATTTTATTAAGACTAGTCATGGGAGATAAGAGGTTGGTACAAAAGTTTTGAGATATGGCAACACTGATGTGAATATGACATTGCCATAATCAAATTTGACATTTTGAATGGTGAACTTACTCAGAACGTGTTGTCATGCGAGTGCTGTTTGGGTTATTTTCAAATACTTGAAACATTCATTTTGGTAAAAAATTGGAATTAAATCGTGCGATAACTTTCTATGACTTTCAACGTGTGTTGATCAATTCGCTTCGACTTTTGGTGATGAGGCACCATCTCGAGTTACCGTGTTTCTGATTTTCCGAACTCAATCGTGATCGCACTTAGGATGAATTTCGTGAAGATCGTCCAGAATCGGCAGTTTTACCACAAAAACCGATGCTGTGAATAAACTGATATCACAAGATCGTCATGTGACATATTATGCGATTGAGATATACTTTGGCATAAGATCTCGACAGGCAATTGGATCAATGTATATGAACCAGAAACTAAACAACAATACAAACAATAACCGGACATTAGAGCAACGTGAACTGTACATTACCATTTGTTTGCCAAAAGTGCTAAAAAAATTAAGGGAACCAATTGCAGAAGACAAATCATCCTCCACCACGATAATTGGAGCTCTCATACACCAGTTCAAACTAAAACGCTTTCGAACAGTCAAAATATCGAATTGATGGATCAACCGCCGTATAGTTCCGCAGACCAAAAATATATGTCGAAGTCAACGTTTTTCTACATCTGAAGAAGCGGTAGATGCGTGCAAATCACATATTTTTGTGGTACCTCAATCGGAATTCCAAATGTGTATTGATCTTAATCGAGAATATTTTGAAAAACAAAAAAGCCATACTCCAATTATAAATATTATACATCCTGTCATGCTGAGTATTATCAGCCTGTACCTGCGATGATAATTCTTAATTATATTTTCTTTGGATGCAGTAATCACAAATAAACAATTCATTGCTGTCTCTTGTTAAACAAAATTACTTCCTACCTTTTAACCTCACTCAACTTCTAATAATAGATGTTGAGAATTGATCAAATTGACAGCTGACATGACCTATTCCAACCTTGACCCTATCCTTACCTCACACTTATTTTATATAGAGTCAAAGTTGGTAACCAGGTTCACGTTAATTTTTAATTTAGTTAAGTTGGCAGGCGATAAGCACTTTTTGATATGTAATTGTAATTTCAAGAATTTTCAATTATTGAGCAACAATCCGACGATTGTTTAGCAGGTACTTTTTGAAACTGAACATTATGTCAACTTTGGACTTCACCATTTCTCAACAAAGAAACCAAACTCACTGAAAATAATAACAATAAATAACCGTAGTGTTTATCGTTGAAAAAATTCTGTCTCTTCCATAAGAGCTTGAATCAGTTCTTGTTGCAGCTTTAGTATTATCATAATAGATGTAATTATACTAAACATGACAGAAATTGATAGAACTACGATTCCTTATATTAAAAAATGAGGCTTACGTGACTTTACATATTTTTTATTTTAAATTCTAGATTTAAGTCTTTAAATTATCAATCTGTATAATAATTCTCGATGTTTTGTAAGTAACAATAATGAACAATCAAATTATTGGCATACATTTGAATGTTTAGTTTGTCACGCAAACAGTAACATTCTTTTCTGTAGATAAGTATTTTCTCTGAATACATATTGCGAAAGATAAAAAAACTTTAAAAATATCATAATTGTCTTATTAAAGCTACATTACAAAAATATTTTGTTATTTCATGTCTATATAATTCTACATGAATAAGTTTGTGTTTATATAGATGTCTCTAATTCAGGGCCGGATTAAGCTGGGGGCTTTGGAGGGGCTATAGCCCCGGAACCCACGTCCAAGAGAACCCCAGAATTTTATTCATAAAAAATTATTACTTTTTATGTTAAAATATCTATTATGGATAATATATTAGAACTAAACTTTATATACTCGTTGTTATTTAGAGTTCTGCCAAGCCTGGCTGACTATAGGATAGTCAGAAATGCAATGCACACACACACACACACACACACACACCATACCTACCTACATATTTTTACACTGTTTAATGGTCTTTTGTTTTTGCAAATCTGATATAGTCGTGATGAAAATTGAGATTTTAAAAATCTTAATGTCATTCTGAATATGCCAATATTTTCTACAATATACATTAAACCTTAATTTGTCATGAGATGCGGAATTGCTCGCACGGCCTTAGGACTTTGTTCGCTTTGCAGCTAACTACATTTGATTTCTAGGGGGGACAACTGCCCACTGCCCCCCTTGGGGACGCCCTTGGTAGTCGTATTTATTAACTCAAAATAAAATTTGAACATAATTCATAATCAAACATATTTATAATAATTTTTCAGTTCTCTAGAATCTATGGGAAGTCTATGGACCTTTTGGAGAATGAGAAGATATATTGTTGCAGTACTGGCTTTTTTAGGATTCTTTACGTCTTACGCTTTGCGTGTAAATTTGAGCATCGCAATTGTAGCTATGACTGAATATAGAAACTTTACTTTAGAAAATGGAACCGTCATTAGAGTAAGTAATAATTGCAGAATTTCTTGTGTTTTGTATAAACTATAGAAATGAAAAAAATAAAAAATAGGAAAGAATGGGTGTTAACCTTCGCAAATGGTCCACATTTTACCGTAAGAACATCTACCATATTCTATTCAACTTCTACTGGGGTTATCAAAAATATTAAAAAGGGCAGACAAACAAAAAGAATGAAAACTATCAATTGCTTGTGGATTGGTAGTATTAGATTTTTTATTTAAATCTAGAAATGCTACACTAACATTATTTTATTTCTTAATATCTCAAAACTATTGGACAGTGAATTGGTATCTTCATGCACAAAGACCTTTATCTCATTGGTAATACCTCATTTTAAACAGCACATACACACAAAGCTCATTTAGCCCTTTCCAAGGTTAAAGTAGCCCAATTAACACACTTTCACAAGTAACTTGATTGGATTGACGAACGAAATTTACGACTAAACAAGTTGCATTTTGAATTTCTTTCCTTTGTTTGTGATATTTTGTATCCTCATTTAGGGAAATCATAAATGCACCTTGAACGTATTTCCTCGAACCTTCTTCTATCTATTAAGACTAGCTCCTCCTTCAGTAAATATTAAATTTTGTAAAAATAGAAAAGCAACCATGAAATATTTACTTTTGTCGACGCCTAGACAAGTATGATATATTTAAATAAAAAAAAATTGTTGTTAGGTGACAAGCAGAGATGATTGTCAAAAACCGAGTACTAAGAATCCATATTATTTATTATGGATTTTACAAAGCGGGGGTCCGTAAGAAATAAAACCATATTTGTAGATTCCCAGCTTTAGCTCCGTTAATCAATATTATAGCATTCAATAAATTGTATTATCTGTCTTTCTGTCGCTCTTGGAGGTATATATAAACTTATGGTTGCTATTGCTATAAAAACATGATTGATCTGGCAGGTAGATTAGGTAAGACTTAACTACGAGACCGCTCTCAACTAATGAAGCAGTTATGTCCTCGTGGAAGTCGACTGAGCGATTTTTATTTAGAACACCTACCTAGAATCAACTAGACTAAGTCTCATAGAGATAAACAATTTGTCTTTTTGATTTAAAGAATTCCCTAATCAGGCATTAATAGATCTTTCTCCAATACATAATCTGGGACGATTCTAATGTGATCATATTTATATCTATTTTTTCATCTTTGAAATTTTCTCCACAATGAAAATGTCCCGTTATGTACCTTCAGATTCATAATAATTCTACATATTGTAACAATTTCAGTGTCGCAAATTAATGCTATTTGTATGATTCATAATTCCATGAATAAATATTCCCATATTTCAATAATCTTTTTAACTTAGTAATCATCTTTTGCTTATTCTTTTGCTATAACCTTTTCACAGGTTATCTATTACAACATCCACCTTGTTAATACTTTTAAATACTTTAATATATCCAGCTTCGTCAGCTTGGCGAATAATTTTATTATCACATTTTCACTTTTGTCTGAAATTTAAGGTTTAAAACAAACAAAAAATTCTTTACGCGACACTGACAATCGCAAAACACACGTGTAGTTGAAATACCATTAACAATAAATTTATATGGCGACATCTCCAATCGCTCAAACAAGTGCTTAAAGCAATTTCGAAATAATGTGAATAATGGATTGATTTAATATTTGAATATCGACGAAAAATATAATGACGAATCAAAATGGTTTTGTTCTTTTGGTAACATTGATCATATTTAAAACATTAAACGGAAATACTAGAAATACATGGGGCTTTGTTCAACCAACTTTAAATGATGTAAACTGGAGTGTATTCAGCCAAACACAATATTTTATTATTATTATTATTATTATCTGTTTCACAGTGTACAATTAGTAAATCGTAGTGGAATGACCATTTCTTGGTAAGAATAATCGTTGGTGATGAAAAATGGATCCTGTACAGTAATATAGTTCGAAAACGATTATGGAGCAAAAACGATGAACCAGCACAAACCACATCGAAAGCTGAAAAACAACAAAAAAAGCTCCAGCTGCCAATGGAATTTCATGTTTGTTTATTACAACAAAGGGGCCGTTTTCTCGTCTGTTTATGAAGTTGATGGAATTATACTAGTTAACTTCAATTCACCTTATTTTCAACCATTGTCTATTAAGTTTTATTTGAAGGATTTGTGGTGATGTATGGCTATCACGTTAGCAAAAAATAAAGTCGTTGAAATCACCGTGTATTCACACCTGCAATCTTACTAATATAGATCCACACAAAGCGGAAAGTTTCACAAGTCACTATCTTTTCAATGAGAAATATCGTTGATGGAGCATAATCCATATATGTTTGATAGGTTTGGTTAGTTTGTAGGTCACATTCTCATTATCAACTCAATCTCTTCCTGCTATCGCAATATAACCTTGAATCTATATATATATATATATATATATATATATATATATATATATATATATATATATATATATATATATATATATATATTAGTTCTGAATTTTTCAATCTTCATCAAAATTTGTGTCAATCTATGTCGTAAAATTCCTAATTTGTAAGATGATTTCGTTTTGTTTCTACTTTTGAAAAAAGTGGGCACCTACCTATATAGTTGAAAACGTTATATAAAATAGTCGTTTTAGTTTAATTTAGCCTTCTTTGCTATATTTACTTTTTGTTTAGGAAATTGCCGGACTCTCCATAACTACTGAATAATCATTATTTCCATCTATATATACTCATCCAATTACCAAATAAGTGTAATGTATTCAATAAGTTGAATATAAACAAATGGTGTTAATCAATCTGTGGGATATTTATTGACATTAAAATGCTATATCAAATGATAAAAAACAACGACTGTCAATAGCAAAGCAGTAACGTAGTTACTTTTTCTGAACTGAATTTTAATAGAGATGTACTTGGACTATAATAAAAATTCTACTTCTTTTATTGTATATATTGCCAGTGATTATACAGGGTGTTTCTATATTCGACCCACAACGCTTTATCACAGAGAGACCTCAATAAATGATCCATTTTGATATAGAAATACGAACCCTTACGGGGTTACGTAAGGGTTCGATTCCTATATCAAAATGAATCATTTACTGAGATCTCTCATTGGTGAAGCGTTGTCGGTCGAATATAGAAATGAAAAAAATCTGATTCAAATAAAAAAATAACGAAAGTTACGCAAAAGAAAATTCCAGAACTTTCTAAAAATTAAAACGCATAAGGATCAAAGTCATCATTTATTTTATTATAAATGGGATTGTGGTAAATAATAAGATAATGAATTGCAGTTAATTCGCTTGTGAAATTAATCCTGTTCATTCAAACTTCTTGAAATAATTGTAATTTCGAGTTTAATAAATTTTTAAAATTAAATTTTCGGACGTCGAAAATATAACTCGAACACTGCCAATGAGAATATTTATCACATTACGATTTGAGTATTTAATAAACTAACTTCATACACTTAAAGGTTACTTGTGGGTTTTAATCATAAAAATTTTATTGAAATTGTTTTAGAGGAGAATGGAGACATTAAAAGCTTGTGATTTTTTGAATAATCGAAACCTACAATGTGAACAAACTACTGGAGTAGAAATTAAAAAGGTTTCGGGCCCTTTAAAAGCTAAACCCATTTCTAAACAATCCAGTCAAACTGTAATTTCCAATCGTTTTGTTTCATAAACATCGACTTATCATATTCCATATTCTCGTACTATCTAAATAATTTTGCTTATTTAGATATTCAGATTACGGGCGAACAGTATACATTTTTTTATTATTTATGTACAAGGGGTTGTCTGAAAAGCTTCTTATCTCAATCTACAAATGTCGGTAACATTATAAATTATATAACATATAAATTTCAGACATTCTGCACGCTAAGTTTCCGTACGACAATATGAATGAGTCGTTATGAAGATTATTCTGAAAATGGAGAAAATGTTGAACGGGCTATCATTAAATATTAGTTTTTGGAAGACAATGAGCCTCATAAGAGAGGAGCTAGATACTATGTAGGAAGTTTCTACATCAACATTCAGGATAGACAATTGAATTCAAAGATAGACGTAGTAGTTACTGAAGACGAGCGATTGGGACGGCCAGCGATATAATGGAAGAAGTTCACTGAATGATTCTGAATGACCGTCAAATTGATGTTGCAGAGATATAAAAGGCTCTATCGGCATATCATTCGCCATAAACGAGTGCCGTATTTGCTCACTTTGGACCAAAATGAATGGACAATAGCAGGAGAGTAATGCCCATTATTGCTTGATAAAGTGAAGGAAGGAATTACAAGGAAACAACAGCATTTTAATGATAAAAAGAAGATACTTTTTCATTAGAACAAAGCACTTTCTTACAATTCGGTAATAACCATGGTTCAAATTGTTTGACCACGCACCGTATTCACCAGATCTGGCTCCAGCAACTTTTTCCTAACCTGAAAGTTTCGCTTGCAGGAAAAATATTTTGTTCAGACGAGAATTTTGTAGCATACGTAAACGTCTATTTTAAGGAGAAAGGCGGCGACTATTATTTGTATATGTTGTTCAGAACTGTACCTTGATAAGGTTTTTGTTTTCAGTCAGAAATTATAGCATTGCCTACTCTAAACTCTACTGCCACCGTTATTGCATTCTCGTCTTTATCTAAGCAATTCAAAACCTCGAGTTTTTCTTTTAAGGTACAAGTCGTATATTTTATTAATAATACAAAGATAGTCTTGGAAAATACTCGAACACTGCAATAAAAACTGGCGCAAGTAAAAAAACTGTAATGTCTGAACGGAAGAAAGGGGGGGAGAATTTTTTGAACATCAAATTTATTTTATAATTGTAATATAAATATTATCTATATAGTACTTTATAACCTAATTAAAACGTTCGCTATTTTGGTTGATAGTTATGTATTTGATTTTAGACAAGAGATTTTGACTGGGATACACAACTACAAGGTTATATACTTAGTTCATTTTTTTACGGCTATATAACAACTCAACTTCTTGGTGGATTGTTGGCGGCGAAATATGGTGGAAAAAGAGTGTTTGGTGTCGGCATTGCCGTTACGGCGGCTTTAACTTTAGTTACCCCTTGGATTGCACAAACAAGTGTCTACTTTTTGCTAGCTGTAAGAATAATTGAGGGAATTTTCGAAGTAAGTACCAACTTCGTTGTTTTCAGTTTTTAATTGAATTACTACTTTGTCTTACATTAAATGATATAAACCATGGTACTACTAATTATGTCTAGATTCTTCTTGATAAAATGATGATTGGTTTCTACAAAAAGACGATCAGAAGTCACAGTGCAGCCACAAATAACAGTCAATCAAATGTATTCAACTTTTGAATCAGAAACAAAAATCAGGATTCAGCCACTTTAAATAATTTGAAGTTTGTTTGGGTTTGTAAATACCCAGCTTTGTGTATGAGAACTATTAAAAATATTGATCTTCACATGTTAGTCTTGATATTTTTTTGATATTTCTTGTCTTGTCAGAAAATTTTTACATAAAACCTAATAAAGTTTAATTTCCTCGTTAATTCTCTCATGTACATCTACTTGATTCACATCGCTCTGTATGTCCCCGTCTCTTCTTTACTCCCGTTATTATTATTTATCCATATTGATCACACTTCTTAATTTTAATACCATGTTATTAAAATTATGCTTCAATTCCATATGGCATATTTTTTAACCTATTTGTATCTGCTTCATTATTGATTCTATTTCTTTCATCCATTCCCTTTCATCTTGTCATTCTTTTGCCGTGAAATCCTCGGATTAGTCATTTTTGTTCTCACCTGCTTCATCGTTCTTTTCACATATACATTTGATAATGTTTCTCAAATTGATTCTAGCTCTGTTGTAAACTTTTCCATATTTGATTTTGATATTGTCTTTTTAAAAATATGAAATAATAATAATAATCATAACAATGATTCAGTGGAATTGAATTTCAATACATATGTGAATACGTTTTTGCTGCTCTAGATACTAAACGTGCCAATTTGGCAGTAATGAGACAAACTATAATTTGCCATCTTGCCAACAGAAAAAGAACCCATAGAACACAATTCATTTGAAAAAAGCAGTATAGTAAATCAGTACTTCATGAGAAACAAGTTTTTCAGAGGTGGACTTATTTCAGGGAAATATAAAATTTGGAATTTAAGCTTCAATTATATTTTATAGTTTTGTTGTTAATGTGCAAGCCACACATTGAGGAAGTTACAAGGTAGTGAAGGTAAAATACCATAAAACTATACACAATATGTACGACCTTATTGTTATTGCTTCCATTCAGATCATTTGCTTCACTCGTTTAAGGAATTCTTTCATATAACAATTGAGTAAATGCAATTTTTTATGTACTATAGCCCTTATATTGAGTATTAGTTTAATAATTAGAATTTTTAATAAACTTTAAAGGTTAGATACATAAAAAAATACCTTGTGAGTATTTTTCAGTACACACTATACATGTTTGTGGCACTGGAGTGTCGAAGGTTGTTGTTGATTGGTTTATTTTTTGAAATACCTTTCAATACTTACTACTATTGTAATTAAAATAATTGTTTTATAAAGGGTGTCACTTACCCATGTATCCACGCAATTTGGGCTAAGTGGGCGCCTCCAGTGGAAAGAAGTCGTTTAGCAACAATCGCTTTTTCTGGTAGTTATGTAGGTACTGTAGTATCAATGCCTTTATGCTCAATATTAGCTTCTGCACTAGGATGGCAGAGCATCTTTTATTTTTTTGGTAAGAACATTTTCTCTCAAACCCTCGTAGTAATTCATCACAGAATGACGTTTCAGGTACAGTTGGTATTATTTGGTGTCTTTTGTGGATGACTTTAATAACGGATTCTCCCGAAGATGATCCAAAAATAACAAAAAAAGAATTGAGCTACATCATCAATTCTCTTGAAGCAAAAAGTAATAAGAAAATGAAAATTCCTTGGTGCTCTTTCTTAACATCAATGCCTGTTTGGGCGATAACTGTGTCGCATTTCTGTGAAAATTGGGGATTTTATACCATGTTGACGCAATTACCCAAATTCATGAAACGTTAGTTTTTGAAATATTTTCGTTATTCCAATTATGTTATAATAATAAAGTTTTTTAGGTGTAATGAACTTTGATCTGAACGCAGCTGGATTTAATTCAGCTTTACCGTATTTACTAATGGCTATAATGACTCAATTTTCCGGCCATTTCGCCGATTGGTTTATAGTCAAAAGAATTTTAAGCGTCACTCAGGTCAGAAGAATTTTCAATTGTAGCGGGTTTCTCGCCCAGACTGTATTTATGATGACCGCTACCTATTGGTTGACACCTGCAGGTGCCACGTTCTGTATTACCATGGCTGTAGGTCTAGGTGCTTTCGCTTGGGCAGGATTCAGGTATGTATCGATTTGAAATGAAATAGGACACTTTGGAAAACGTTGCCAAATCTTGTAAAATTTCTTGATAGGATAAAATTTATTCGTCAACGTATTCTATGCCTTTCACACCAACAGGTACGCGTTGTACTGAGTACAACACAAGTTTATTTTATTTAAAACCTTTATGTTCATGTTTATTTTTAGATTTAATTTTGCTAAAATAGATTATTTACTCTTACCTGTGCTTTTTACAATGGATTAACTGAATTCTACTCAAAAATTAACTCCTATTTCTTGTTTTACTGTAGCTCCATTTCTTCTTTGTTATTTTATTATATATAAACTATTAAATGATATTTATAAAGGATAATTATTATTAAGTACTAGAGGAACAAAAATTGAAAGCAAGTTTTACTTGAACTACATAAAAATATTAAGGTATAACTTAATCCTCAATATTTTCACTTTCTTGGTTGTTTATGACTAAACTGCTGCAGATTTTTTTCTGCTTTCTTTTCTATTGTGTAAAAGTTATAGTTGGGATGGAATAATGAGAGGTGAGAACTCTCGTTAATCCTTCAGGTATAAGGAAAATCGAAACAAAACACCTGTAGCACTCCACAAACAGTTCTGAAAAAATGTATTGATATATTTTTTATGCAGCCATCAATGTGGAAATAATATATCCGGATTTTGAATAAATTTTGTCGCCCTAGGAGAGAAAAAAACTGATTTTATGCTTTCAAATCAATTTATTAATGAAAGAGAATCCGGAGAACTGTTAAAAACGCTTCCACTGCTCTTATTGCCGCTTTTTTAGATGGAAATAATTTCAATTTTTTCACTAAAGTCATCTTTATGTAGATCTGCTGTTTTTGAATATTTATGGTTTGCAGTTTAGTTACTAAACACATTATTCATTTTATCACGAAACAAATACTATATTTGGTTCATTGTCTTCTTTATCAGTTGTTCAGGTTGAGCTACATTCATAATTATGATCTATTACAAAAAAATTAACCACTACTCTCTAAAGGGATTAAAGAGACCAGTGAAGCTGCAGACAAAATGTTTTTTTTTTATTCTGATCTCAAGTAAAAGAATTTGAGCATAACTGTCAATCTTTACAATTTACACACTCAGCTTCCTTAATATATGTTCCTACAGAAACTTGATTCACTCCGATAAATCACGCATAGTGGGAACGTAACATGAGAATGAGGTGATAGATCTACAAGAAATTTAACATAAAGATGTACGACTTTGAGAAATCCGTCTCTTATTGAACGACAGAACTTACCAATAGTTTTGAAAAATTGCCTTTATAAAAAAAAATCATTTTTTTCATTGATTTCCGGTACACTTTTGATAAAGTCAACACGATAAACTTATAGAGAATTTTACAACTATTAACTTAAATCCAAGCGATAAAGAGCAGTAGTGCGTGTTGAGACAGACGAAATCGAAATTCAAAACGGAGTTCACCAAGGCTGTGTTCTTTCTTCTCAACTATTCAATATATATTTTCAGTTTGTATTTCGGAAAGTGCTAGAGGAGGAACATGAGGACATCGGAGGAAACGGATGAGAGTGAAGAAGATCTAAATCCATGGTTATAAGTATTAATATTACTTCTACCCTACTCTCACACTGAATGGAAAACAAATAGAATGGTTCAGTCATAAACGCTCAAATGGATACAGACGAAGAAATCAAGATCAGAATTGAAATGACTCGAAAGGCATTTCTCAAGTACTCCTCAATGTTTGCAAACAGAAATCTAAACCTCCACGTCAGAATAGGATTTATGGAATGTTATGTGTGGTTAGTACTGCTGGACGGAGTGGAAACTGGACCTCGAAACCTCAAATGATAAAAAAACTTGAAGCATTTGATATGTGGCTCTTGTTTATACTGGTATTATTCCAGATAATGTCCCGGAGTGCGCTTGAAGTAAAAGAACAATCAAAACAATGCACTGAAAAGGGAGAACCGGCTCCAAAGAAAGATCGTTCCATCTACAGGCAAGTTTATTTTGAGGAGCTTGACGATTTTTATTATAAAAAGGGTATCGAACGTATTGATTACATAGAAAAATAGATATATTGTTGTCAATTTTTTTCCAAAATGTATTCTTTGTTGAGCCAGGTACTTCTGCGACCATCGTATTACATACTTTTATCTATACTTCTACATAATATTTCAATATTCTTATCACAATCATATGATTCAGTGATGGAAATAGAATTTACGAAAGTTATTTAATAAAATTTTTCAATTTACAGTATCAACCACTTAGACATCGCTCCTCAGTATGCTAGTATATTGATGGGTTTTGGAAATACCTTTGCCACTATACCGGGTATTGTTAGTCCAATAATAACTGGGTATTTGGTTACAGACGAGGTAAATAGATTCATAACCTCAAAACTATATCAGATCGCGTTCGATCATTTCCACTTAATTGTTTAACTCAAAAAGATTATAATTATAATAATATCTAAGTAAGATACTTCCAATTCCAATTGTACTTTAATATTTTCTAATTATTAATTCATTTACAGTCTAATTAAATTTTTTCAGACTAATGTAGATGAATGGAGGATAGTTTTCTATATTTCGTCAGGGCTCTACTTATTTGGAGCCATTTTCTACGGATCCTTCGTATCTGGCGAACTTCAGCCATGGGCGAAAGAAACAGAGCCACTCAGTACCAACAAAGACAACTACGGTGCATCTAAAACACAAAAAGAGCAATCCTATTATGATAACAACAGTTTTGTGCCGGATAAATATAATTAGTATCACTCTGAGAACAATATTTTTAAGTTATTCACCAACTTCACCAACGTTTAAAGGCCGGGACACACCAATCATGCATCCTTCAAATCCAACTACGATCATACGGTCGAACTAGTGTCTGAGAGGGAAATGACTCTAGAGTTTGAACAGTGTAGTTCCCACCTTTACGACACGTGTCCGATCCGACTCCAACACGACTACGATCATTCGTTGAACGGCTGCAGAACACGTGTCGGTCGGAATTTGTAATAAAATGTTTGAGTTTTTGCAGTGATTTTTTACTAAATTGGCAATAATGTCGGGTATAAACCAAAAAAATGTTATTGAGGAAATGAAGACGTATCCAGTACTATATGACCAGTCAAACGAGCAGTTCTGAAACGCCGATTACAATCTGAAAAAAATATGCGAAGGAATTAAATGTCAATGGTACACTACAAATTAAAATATTATCTTAACTTATTACTTACAAAGTAAACGCATAAACACAATCAATTAAAAAGGAGATACACACTTTTATTAAATGGATACTAACTGAATTAAATGATAATACGAAAATTAAACAAAATTATATCATAAAGGCCCACCCTACACTGCTATCAAATCAAATTAAATGCTTCGCGATTCTTTCTTTGGAGCAAAATCGAAACCGAGTCGGATTGGAGTGGTATATGACAAGTGTGTCCAGACCTTTAAATAGAGACCTTTTCAAACAAATGTGGATTGGGTTGCTGCTTAGAAGATCTTTTACACAGTGGCGGAATTAGGAGTGGGTGGGGCCCATGGCGAAATATATTTGTGGGCCCCTCACCGTATCTTTTGGCTATTCTAAAAGTACGTTGAGAAATTTCTCATGGGTACATTGAGTATTTTGTAAAAAGTAAGGAAATAAAAACATTTCTATAATTTTGTATCATTAAAAGTACCGAAAGAAAAACATGTTTCATTTATGAACAAGGCTACATAATCCAAATGCCTTGATTTGTTCAAAATTGGAAATTGTATTAATCGTTAACAATTCAACCATTAATATAAAGTCGACATCAACAGTTTTCGACGACTTTACAGTTTGTAGGGTACACCAAAGTTAAAGTATTCGGGTGTTCAATATATTTTATGCTCAAGTCGTCTATAGTTTCTGGGCTAGATATTTACTGCGAGTAGAATGTCATTAAATGCAATCCTGTGGCAGAAATAAAAATATTATTATCGAATATGATTTATTTCGTCCATATTTTGCTTGCCGTACAATTATTAAACACCCCAGTGGATCAGGATTTCCAAGAAGTGAGCACATTGGGGCTATGCCTATGCTCTGGAGGAATCAGCCTTTCGCTTCAGTTACTTGTACGAGCAGCTCCATTTTTATTTATTTATTTTTTGTTTGAAGCTTACAAAAACGTATGAAGAAACTATTTTATTAGAATCATAAGAATTAATTTTTGAATAATTAATATGAAAATAATACAAAAATTGTAAAACTTCTGATAGACAAAAAAACATACGCGCGCGCTGTGTTTCATACAGCTACAGCTGATAACGTGAGGAATCTCTAGGTCGTTAGAAATGTTATTTTTCGATGGTTTACTTGCACAACTTCTGTGATATATTCGGCATTATTAGAATTTCATTTACTAAATCATCTGGGAGGGATAAAACCGTATGTTGTACGTCACAGGGATACGAGAAGGTATCCAAAAGTAACCGGAGTAGCATTGCTATGAATGAAGCTTTTGTAGTACTGATTTCTGCCGCTAGTGCCTGCCTAGCGCTCAGTGCTACGCGGGCCGTTGACCTGCCACTTCTGTTCGTAACTATTGTCCGTTTTTGCTAGTGCTGTTTTCTACTTGGTAAAAACGCTGCTGAAACTGTTTTATTGCTAAAAACTGCTTACAAAGATTATGCTATGGGGAAAACTCAACTGTATGAGTGGTTTCCTCGATTTAAAAATGGCGACATGTCGATTGATGACAAACCTCGCTCTGGACGTCCATCGACTGCCCGAATCGATGAAAATGTTGAAAGAATTCGAGAACTTGTGCACACAGGCCGTCGACAGACAATTGATCAACTTTCTGATATCAGTGGAATATCTTGGAGCTCAGTTCAGCAAGCAGGTGACTGGCTCTTCCGCCATGACAACGGACCTGCACACTCAGCCATCACTGTCAGCCTTCTTTTGGTTAAAAATAACATGGTTCCGCTGCCAACGCATCTTACTCGCTTTATCTGGCTCCGTGCGACTTTTCCTTATTTCCACGCATGAAAAGGGGTATGAAAGTGAACGAGACAGAAGCTTGCAGCCATCTCTAAAAATGAGTTCAAATAATGTTTCGAACAGTGGAAGCACCGCTGGGACAAATTTTGGTGGCTATGTACAAAAACTAGCTGAAAATGAAAACAATAAATATATTATTGAACTTATTTTCTAGATGTTCCTAATATGCAGAGTGTTTCGAAATTCATGAAACTAAATTCAAGAGGTGATTACTCGGATGAAATTAACATGGATCTTTGTTATGACAAAATTTCCTCATCCCTCCCATTCCCGAGATATAATAAATATTGAAAAAATACCGGTAGATAGTTTTTGCGACTACATGAAAATTACACAATTTCAAGTTTCTAGTTTTACCTATCTTAATTTCATACGAGTAATCACCTCCTGAATTGAGAAGCACCCTGTATATTAATTTCTTTTTTTTTGCTATTTCTATTGTGAAAACGTCAAATCTGTGCCACTACTAGAGCTTACATGAAATTACGTGAATCTATGTCGAAGATGCTTTTCCATTCTATTCTTGGATCGACTTTAACAGAAGCTACCAAAGAAACTTAAAGAGAATTATAGATCAAAAAGGAAATATTGGGTCTATAAAAATTTGTTTTTATATTTTTGTTGAGTGTCCTCTTAACAAACAATCATATCACCAAGTAATGAGGTCTATAATATAATTATAAAAACATTTCACTCGTTAATTAAATATTTACAGATAATAAAATAAATAATTATAGACTTGTGCCAGTTCATTGTTTGAACTGGCACTTTGATGGTTCGAAATCTGAAAACAAGATTTCATCTACTATTTTTTGAATTATTGACAGACAGTTCCAGTTGAAGCATATAATGTTCAAGTGTCTTTGGAATTGCGGTTGAAGTAAGAAGCGTGAGTATTATTATTATTATTATTATTATTATTTTAGAAATTTAAATATATCTAACAACATGTTTGACATACTGAATGACCGATTTCCATCGCATAGCCGATACTAATAAAGCTACAATAATAAAATTCAGACTATAAGCTTCTTTTACCACGGAATCTCCCAATTTCAAGAACGTTTGTAAATTTACACTGTTAGCGGGGTTGATTTTAAAACTATAAGTGTTGTGGCTACAAATTAAAAAATACTTAACATTCATAACAGTATTTTGAGAATATCACCCCAAAGTGTGTGGAGTGTGAGTGGAAAGGGGATGAAGTTGTGTATGAAAATTCCTCAAATATCATTAAATAAATCATTCAATTTATTCCTTACAATATTCTAAGGGACAAATGGCTTTCTATATCCTTTAAGATAACCGTTAATTGGTTATCAAATTCTTATTCGAGAATTCGCGTTCTTCTACATTTAGAGTAGCCAACAGTCTCCAAAAATATCTCTCTTGAAATCTGTCCAGAAAAAACTTTTTTATAAACTTACAAATACCTCTTAGTAATTTTTATGTTATTAACTCTGAGGATTATACAGATATACTGCACAATTAAAGCCGTGGACAACAGCTATTACTTATTTAGTTATAAAAACGTTAGTTTGAAATTAGTATGGTAAGTGGAGTGAGCTTGACACTCAATCTATTTCTTAGTACCTCCCTTTACTAGCAATCTTCTTCTTCCTTCGTGTATGATAGGTTTAAAACCTGTTTCTTCTTCAGTTTCAGCCTCCTGGATCCAGATTGTCACACCATCTCTTTCTCGGTCGACCAATACTTCTTCTGCTAATGTAACTATTCCATTCTTGTTTTCGTTTCAGTACCCAGTCAATAACATTTTCTGAGTACTTTAATTTCCGTTGTCTCTAATAGTTTCTTTGTCTTAGTTGTATCGGGTATTGTCTCTGCTGTGAATGTCAGTATAGGTCTAATTGTTGTTTTATATATTCTGCTTTTTGTTTCTTTTGTAAGATGTTTCTTTTTCCAAATAGTCCTGTGAGGCATCCTGCTTCTTTATTTCTTTTGACGACCTGCTGTCGCACCTCATTCTCGACATCTCCATAGCTCGTTATGTCTATTCCTAAATATCTAAATTTTAGTACTGTTGTATTACATGACCATCAATTTCTATTTTGGAGCGTATAGATCCCTTAGACGTTGTCATGTATTTTGTTTTCTCAGCTGAAATTATCATATTGTACTGTTTATCTACTGTGTTGAAGGTGTATTCTAGTCTTGGATTCAGCGAACAGTACGGCATCCTCCGCATAGCAAAGTATTTTAAGTTGTTTGTTACCCATCTGGTACCTTTTGCCTTGTCGTACTTTTTTTATAACTTATAACTGATAAATAAAAGGGGGCGAATAGATGTTCTCGATGGTCTGAACTATATTTATCGAGCACAAGCAATCAAATTATCGCAATATTAAATCCATAACTGGAAGCATTTTTGTAAGAATTCTTTCAAAATGAGTTTCTTTTGCTTTGTCCTGGCCTTCGAATTGTCCAGGAGAGACAAAATTGAAACCTTTTCGTCCAAAAATTCGCGAATCAAATGCGACTTAAGGCACGACGGGTTGCCATGACAAAGAAAACAGGATTTTTGTCTAATGTTTATATATATAAAGATAACGTTCGTTTCTTGCACAAAAAAAATACTTTTTGACAGTAAACCACGGAGGTTGTTCTGTATTTCTTAATAGTTACACAAATGAGTTTACACGATGTTAAGTACCTTCATTCCATTGATTAGCCTTTAGCTTGGCATAAGATATCAAAGTTTTCTCCCCAGTGAATATGCGAGAAAGATAATCATCTCTATCTTCAACGTCAGTAAGAATTTGTTGCTTAGAAAGAATTTTAGGATCGGAAGATTCGCGGAAATTCCATTGCAAGTAGACTAATTATAAATTCAGGGTTTTTCTAAACCTTTTTTTTAATTGCACGAACTAGTTTATCAGTAACCAAAATCGTTCTTCATTGTGCTTTTGATTACATTCTTCATTGATCTGTTCGACTCATCTTCTAATCATTAAATCACTCATAGTGTTTTATCTGGAAATCTCGATAAATTTCACTCGTTTTAACTTTCGGCGGCATTTTCAATAAAAGCAGATATTATTAAGGAGCACTACAAAGAACACATCGGTAGAATCGATCTGATTGAGTAAGAGAAACTGCCACGCATGCTGAAAACTGCGATCGTAGTGGTGCTGCTATAGGAATGAAAACGAAACTTACATTGTGGATATACTATGTATAAAAAATTGTGAGAGGATGTGTAAGTGGCACCAGCTATCATCTGCTGTTAGGTGTGTACCAAACAGCGGATTAGAAACTCTGGTGGTCCTGATCAGACCCAAGTAGGTCGAAGTCGGTCGATACATTATCCATCTCTCCTACCAATTCTAATCGGTAAAGAAGTTAATCGGTATCACATTCTCATATATATCGTGTATAATTAGAGAAGTTGATATTTCTTTCGTCGTCGCGTCAAAATTTATTAAATTTGTTGTGTGAAACATTTTATTTCAGTCTACTATAATCTATATCCTCCAAGTAAATAAAAATTTGAATAAACATTAACTTACGTTGCATATCTTTAACTTTCAAAGGTAATTCGATTATCTTCTTTGTTATTGATGGAAGATTAAGAGCTTGATGAGATTATTTGACAAATGTTATATTTAACTATTTGTTGTGTCTCATAAATCTGAACATTAAACTCATAATAATAAATAAGTATCCAAATAATAAATATTTATATTTATTTGTCTTATCGTTAATTCCCTTTCTGTTAATTCCAGCGTTAAACTAATACGAGTTAGTATACAAATAACTTTAGACTGCCAAGCGTAATTTTTCAAATATGGTGTTAAAACTTTTTCAAATATTTGATACTGACGAAAAAGTACCAGAGAATGAAAGTACTAGGTGAGTATGACCAATATTTAATAAGCGAATAAATAGTTTGTTGATATTCGTTAGATGCTTAAGAATTGTCATACTTTTTCTGCAGTTGACAAACTTTTAGTATACAATGCGCTTCATATGTAATGGTTATTTTGTCAATTTCTTCCGTTATCCTAACTTTCAAATCAGCAATTTGTCTGGTTCATTAAAATATACTTTATGAATAATCAGGTACTTTCGTGAATGTTTTGTTAAACAATTATGATTGGTTGTGGTGATAAAACAAGAACTCGAAAGGAGGAAATTTTTAATAATAAACACCCTGGTCAACACATTTCGCAGTCTACAGTTAGCAAAATTGCAAAAAAGTTCCGTGAAACTGGACATGTAGAAAATATTGAAAAACTAGGTAGAAATTTTCAATTTACTGAGATATTGAGGAAAATCCTCGAGAGCTTGCCGGCGACAATGATGTAAGTAGATCATCTATTTTTAAGTTTCCCATGAAGAAAATACCACCCCTAAAATGTTCAGTGGGCTCAGGAGTTAAATGAAGATGATCCTGATGGAAGGCAAGAATTCTGTGAAATGATAATGGGCAGAATTAACGCAGCTTTGCAGTTTATAAACAAAATAGTATTTTCTGATGAAACGACGTTTCATTTAAACAGAACGGTGAACAAACAGAACTGTAGGTTATTGGCCCTTATGTCTTTGAGGGCACAGTTAATAGTGAGGTTTATCTAGATTTTTTGATTAACTTCTTAGTGCTTACATTACAAAGACTTTTTCTTTATGTTAATCATCCACATGAGATAGATCGATCTATTTACTACCATCAAGACGAGCTCCACCGCATTTTGCACGTACATCTAGAAGCGAGGTTTTTGGATGAATTGGAAGACGTGGAACGATCGAATAGCCGGCTAGATCCCCCGATTTGACTCCTCTCAATCATTTATTATGGGGTTATTTATACTCTAAAGTATATTTCACTGAACCAGACAATATTGCTGATTTGAAAGTTAGGATAACGGAAGAAATTAACAAAATAACCTCTGAGGGTGAGGTCATATTAAATGTACGAGAATTTCAAAATCGTCTTGGTTATTTTCAAGAAGTGACTGGTGGTCATTTCGAACATTCAATGTGATTGTAATGTACATTGAAAAATTTATTTTAAATATTGTAAGGCATTATTATCTTTATTCTACGTAAAGTTTTGTGATAGAGACATCAAAATTTTACATCTCAAAAATTAATTTTCTCAGTTATAATTGTACCAAATTTGGAAAAATTGTGTATTGTTGAATAGAAGGCTGAAATCCCTTTCTAATAAGGTGCCACACAACCTCCTTTTTTTTTAAATTTTCGAAGGGGTGCTTATAATTCAGAGGGAGTGCTGGAGGGGGATATTCTATTCTGTAAATTGTCAATTTGAAAATAGAAATCGCCCGATTCAGATTTTTTCAAACAGTACATAATAACGCTAAAATTGAATTTATTCCATACATATGGACCGCATTGTAGATCTCGAACAGGGAAGGAAAATAAAAGTTTGAGGTGGGAAGATTCTGGATATTATTATCATTATCATTTTTGTTTCAGCTCGAATCACAGTCCTCCAATATGGTTGTTTTGGAAGGCAAAAAGATATATCGTAACCTTGATGGTTTTCTTGGGACTTATTAATACTTATCTTT
This sequence comes from Diorhabda sublineata, assembly GCF_026230105.1. Lineage (NCBI taxonomy): Eukaryota > Metazoa > Arthropoda > Insecta > Coleoptera > Chrysomelidae > Diorhabda > Diorhabda sublineata. Next base: position 45,191,217 of record NC_079474.1, on the reverse strand, counting down.
TAAGAGTTAATCTGAGTGTAGCTATAGTTGCAATGACTCAATATTATAATGTTACTTTACCAAACGGAACTATTGAGCAAGTAATTATTTCGTTGGTAGATTTTTTATCGAATTTATTTTTTATTATATTTAGGTTAGAGATTTTGATTGGGATAGTAAAGTTCAAGGATATCTTTTAAGCTCTTTCTTTTACGGATACGTCTTTACTCAACTAATTGGAGCATACTTAGGAATTAAGTATGGTGGACGAATAGTAATTGCTACTGGAATCGGATTAGCATCAATTTTAACTTTACTCACGCCAGTTGTAGCTCAAGTTAATGTTTATTTATTTATAATAGTCAGAATTTTGGAAGGATTATTTGAGGTAAGCACTCAGATTTGATTATTCATTAATATGGTTGTGCTAAAACACCTCACAAAAATTACCGCATCACTCATTATTTTTTCAATATTTTAAATGTGTTGTCTGTTTTTCGAATTTTATTATTATTAGGAATTAAAACACCAATAGATATGTCTTTAGCAACATTTATTTTATATCAGTTTAATCTACAGAGGATAAAAAGTTTGATTTAACAAAACATCGAAAATATATTATTGTACAAAACATCTATACAAAAAAATGAACGGTGCTTAAACTAAAACCAGCCAATTAATTTCTAATAGCGTGTGTTGCCGCCCCTAGCTCTAATTACAGCTTCCATTCGTCTTGGAAGGTTCTGGACGTATCTTTGCGGCATGTTTTCCCAGAAGTTAAAAAGAACATTTTGAAGATCATCTAGTGTTCTTATTGGTGACGGATGTTGCTGAACTTGCCATCCTGGATGGTCCCAGACATGCTCTATTGGGTTAAGGTACGGGATACGTGGAGGCCAATTCAGGGTGGGTATCTCGACCTCTTCTAAATACTGCCGAACCACTCTAGCAGCGAGCATTATCGTGCATTAGCACATAGTTGTCATCGATATGAGGTATATAGGGTACTACATGGGGTTCTAGGATATTGGTTATGTACCTGTCAGCATTTAGTCTTCCATAATTCACTGGTACTAACTCCGTAACTCGTATACTTGCTTCTGTCAGCCTATTTCGAATTGTTTGTAGGCTTATTCGGACATTACGAGCAGCCAAAAGATCTGTTTGCAGCCTTCGAGCGGTGGTATGCCTAATTCTTAACGCCGTTAATCTCAAATAACGATCATCTACTACCATTCGTCACATGTCTTGTTAAACGTTGAGGGACACCCATTATTAACAAAATGGATTTAAATTTTCACTATACAATAACACAATTGGCTTAAAAAGTTCTCGATCTCAATGCATTCTCTAGGACAGAAATTATTTACTCGAGCTTCCAAAAAAATTTGTAAGAAATTGTGATATTTTTTTGCTCATAATAAGAAATCATAAATATATATTAAGTTGATACATATATAGATTGTCCCAAAAAACTAAAATTAAGTATTAAAAATATCCTAAAATACCAGTGATGCGATAATTTTTGTGGTCTGTATATTTACATTATATCTGAATTGCGATTTAAGGGTTTTATAGTTCCAAGTACTTTAATTTTGTGGAGAAATTGGGTGCCACCATTAGAAAGATGTCGCTTATTAACCATATCCATTTCTGGAACATACCTGGGAACAGTAATTTGTCTACCTATGTCTTCGGCACTAGCTTCTAAATTTGGTTGGGAGAGTATTTTCTATGTAACTGGTAAGATCATACAGTAAATATTTTTTTAAGTTCTTATTTAAGAGATTTTTTGGTAGTTCGCTGGTTCTGGTTTGGTTTATTTATCTATGTCTGCCGATGAATCTATTTGACTATGGTTTAGTCATTAATTCGGAAGGCAACACATCAATAAATTGGCCAAATTCTATAAGCGTACCTAATATGAGAATGCGAAGTAATTTTTCATTGTTAATATCTTATTTTTTAGTGCCAAAATGCTATTTTGACATTTCCAAACTTAACCTAGTTTCAAGCGTTCTATGTGCTATGTACTATGTACTAATAAAATATACGAGACTAAATATAGTTATTATTCCTCTTATTTCTATAGAATACTTGTTCAAAAAATTTCGAAAAAAATTACCTGGGGTTTTAAGGTGTTTATTACGTTAACGTTTCTAAACGACAATGAATTCCAAAAAACTGTATTTGAATATGAAAATTTGCCTGCTCTGCATTGAAAAAAATGACTGCATGGAAAACGACGTAGAAGTTTTTCTAGTTGACTTCTGGTGTCATGGAACATTTTAGGGCCTCCAAAATTCATAGCATACAGATTGCACTTTTTTGCACAATCTTTAGCAAAGATATTGCCTTCCAATGATGCCATTGATATGACGATCAGAGCTTATCACCAAGATATACGATCAAACAGAAGTGATTACACAACGAACAATGAGGAGAAGGCAAAAAAGATAAGAATTACGAAACACTAAATTGAAAATACCATCCTGAACTGTTGACTATAGAAGTGTATCTGCTCTGCCGGTGTCCTGCCTTGTCGGAGTAACTACGTTAAATTTCGATAGACAATACAAAAAATAGAAAAAGGGGAAAAATCAACTTAACTAACTTTCCAAATTGTGTAAAACAAAGAGAAACACAATGGGTCTCAGGCCTAGGAATTAACCACGACCAATCTACGTCGAGATTTCTGGTACCAAACTAACATAACCTAGATAATTTTACAAATTTTCAGCACTGCACCTCACGTAACAAATTGCATATTCAGCACCGCTGTTGAAGAACTGTGTATGATTATTGAACCATTCTATTTTAGGAGCGTCTGGTTGTTTATGGTGTTTATTTTGGCTACTATTAGTAGTCGACTCGCCTTCAGACGATAAAACAATATCTAAAGAAGAATTACATTATATCACGTCTTCTCTTCAAGAATCACGGATGGAAAATAATACAAAAGTTCCGATTTGGTCAATTTTAACATCAGTTCCAGCGTGGGGTCTACATATAGCTGTGTCTTGCGAGCTTTGGGGATTCTACACACTTTTAACCCAAATACCGAAGTTTATGAAATGTAAGTGATCAAATTTTTTATTATATATTGACATAATTCTACAGGCTCATCAATTATTTTTAGATATCTTAAAATTTGATTTGAGCTCATCAGGACTGGTATCGGCATTACCTTATTTATCTGTGACAGTAATGGTGCAATTAGCTGGCCGTTTATCAGATTACATACAAGCTAAAAATAAATTTTCAAACGGTTTTATTAGAAAATCATTCGTAGCCTTCGGTTTTGGTATTCAATTTTTATTCATTATAATATCTATTTACTGGTTATCACCAGTTACTACCACTTTATGTCTCACGGTAGCGGTGGGCTTTGGAGGATTTTCCATGGCAGGATTTTCGTGAGTATTATTTTTAGTAGAAAACATTGAATTATGATACTCCACTAAATTTGATTGAAAAATATCAATAATTCCATTTATTTATAAATTTTTTCTCATATTACAAATCTCATAATAATGGGTTTAAAAAATAAAAAATGACCTCAAATGTATTGACCTCAATTAAAGCAAACCTCGTCATTTGATAATAATCGATGGTTATTGACGTCGATTCACGTGAATTATTGTCATTTGAGGTCATTTGTGCAAAGGAATGACATTTTGGTTTATTTAATTAAGTTTTTTTTAGTATAGCCTAAAATTTCTTTCGTTTCGGCACACACAGCTATACAGGAATTAAATGCTAGAAATCCCAGCTCGCTAGTAATAGCGTATTTTTTTATAAAAAAACACACGCAAATAATTACAATGTCAATGTATTGGTATGAAATTAAAATTTGTATACACCACGGTTACTAATAGATATTTACCCTTCGGCGACTACGAGGGTCCGTACTTACGAAGCTTAAGCTTAAGGCCCTCGGCTTTGTAAGACTGTTGCCCTCAGGGTATAAATATCAACTCAATATCCTTCATATATAAACTATTATGATATTTTTTAGTGTTAACAGTTTGGATCTAAGCCCACAATTCGCTGGTATTATCGTTGGATTATCGAATACTATTGCGACACTTCCTGGAATAGTTAGTCCCATACTAACAGGATACATTGTAACTGATGAGGTGAGCATGGATAATACTCTTCAATTATATGTGAAAAATTCGTCACAATTAATTTCTTTTTCATTATAATATATTATAGAAGAATTCGATAATGTTTTTGTTTCAGAAAAACGTAGATCAATGGAGAATTGTCTTCTGCATAGCTGGTTGCGTTTATTTATTCGGTGCCATACTTTATTGTTTAATCGGTTCAGGAGAATTGCAGCCATGGGATCAATCAAAGGAATCACCAGAGCGTGAATGAAATACAGTTGACTGAATTATAAAAATCTGTATAAGTGATTTGTGAATTTATAAATAGTGAACAATGGAAAGTTGAAATTATTTTTTAAAAAAACGAATTAATAAATGATTTGAGTCGATTTAGTTTTATTTTCTTATAAAATCCCACATCCTTAAACAATTCAAATTGAGATATATAAGTACTACTAGCTGACCCGGCAAACGTTGTTCTGCCATATAAATTATATCTACGAAACATTTTTCTAGTTCAATAAAAATAACTAACTTACTATAAGTGTATAGGGATGTATTATAATCAAAACCGTTGTATAGACAATGGAAGTATGATTTATCACATCAAAAATAATTATTCATATTTTTACTATCAATTGGGCGAGAATATGCCACTTATAGTTGTCCAATAACCACTTTGAAATGAGCCTAATATTTTACATCATTCTATGTCGAAGAAATAAATCTGATGTAAATGCTCGAAGAACTTGTTGGCATTGTTGGTCAATTTCTTTACGTCTGTTTACTATGAATCTACGCGTTTCTTTTTGTTTTAATCGTCTCTGTTGATCTTGTACATATAATATGTAAATAAATCAAATTAAAATACTTATTTGTGAGAAACAGTGACTCAATATTGAATTCGTTTGCTTATTAGTTGACTTATCTTTCACAATAATAGAGCACGTATATTTATTAAACACGTACAGGTTTCTGTTTTGATTTAAAACCATTTGCTTACGTATTTATTTATATGAGAGTAAAAACTGTCTTTTCAGTTATTAATAGATAATTATTGCACTGGAACTTAATGATAAATTTACGGTAAGAGTGAAATAAACATGAGTGCTGCACAGAAAAATTAAAATTATACGTATAACAGTCACTGCTACGATAGATACAAAAAAGAAATTGAAATTAAAAATAAGAATTTATCGTACTATAATTATTATATTCTATTGTCATCTTGCAATCCTAATGCGGATCTGTGGATACAATAAAAAATAAACGAGATGGAAAAGTAGGGGTTGATCATAGAAGGGTAAAAAATTGAGTTTATAATTGACAAATAAAAAATAGGTGTGGATCGTAGTAAAAATTTTATCTAAAAAATTTATGGTTGGACTACCCTTAAGATTTAGGGGGATGAAAAATAGATGGTCGAATCACAGACCTACCCGATATGCATACAAAACACCACAACACGAGAATTTTATATATTAGATAATCAACGAGGAAGATTTATTGAAGCTTAAGAATTTCGGGTTTTTTATAGGTTATGCTGTTTAATTTAAGACTTCCCGGAAATTATGATCGACTTGTTAGGAAACTGAATTAAGTAATCGGGACGCTATTGCCATAAGATTAGTTCCTCACTTCCACACTTCCCGAAAGCTTGTAGTTTTAGTTCAATAAAGAGTTCTCATTTTCCAAAATTTGCTACAAGCTCCAATATATTGGTCTTTGGTTCTAACTAGTCAGCAATAGAACTAGATTCTCGTGTTGACACGTTGAACCCTTTATTTGATCCGTCTCTATGAGGAGGACTGATTTCCCTTGACCAAATCCTATAGTACACTCCTAATTCGTAAACACCGTTTTTCTTTATGACCTCAAATTTCTCTCAAAATTTGTCGTGACAATCAAGTTATACCCAAATCCCTTCGACTCAAACATCACACCAAATCATCATCAATCTCTCATATCCTCAACAAAGACAGTTTCTCTCTTCTTAGAAATTTCCTACATACCACTCGAAAAAATCCTCAATCTTCGGCTTCTCAATATTTTTCATCACATCCACTCCTTCCATCTTCATCCATTGATATGGGACACTTTCGATCGTTTATCAACCAGAAAGCCCAGCATATATGTGACAAAAGGACCCAAACCCAAAAGGACAAACTATCCAAAATCATTTTGCTCCAAAAACTATTGATATGGACACAGTTGTCCTCAACTATTCCGACACCCATATCCCTCAACTGCTGCTGGTGAGTACTCAATACTAATATGTTAGTGCAAGGTTCACACACTTGAGAAAGACTTACGGTGATGTTAAAAGGTTCAAGACAAGATCGTTTATTATTTTGAAGTTGATATGGGAAGATTTGGGGTATGGGATATGGGAAGATTTTCCTTAATTTGTTCATTGAATTTTGATTCTTCACTACATCTCCAATTGATTCTCCAAAGCTAATGCTGCAATGCCGTCTACAAATATAGCCATTTTCAGTAGTTCAGGTCTTTTGACATGATTTTCGTTTCCTTATTTCTTTGGGACAATTGTGATCTTTTGTTTTCCTTGAATTTCATTGATATTGTTTTTAATTGTAGTTAAAAACTTTTCCAGTCAGTCCTGTTATTAATTGAAGTGTGTTTAGATCTCCTTACTATAATGTGTCCACTAATTGTTAGTAATATAAGAGAATGATGCAAATTGGCAGTCGATAGCGGAATAATGCAGCAGGTATCCAAATTCAATTACCTGGGAATGAATATATCTAGTGAAAGAAACCTGACAGAGGAGGCACGAACAAAAACGGTGAAAGCATCAAAAGTCAGCGGCTATCTGAGAGATATAGTGTGGAGAAACAAAGCGATGAGCTCACAGAGCAAGACCAGAATCTAAAAAACCTGCGTGAGACCTATTTTCACATATGCCTCAGAAACCAGAGCCGAGACATCAACAACAAAAAGACTAATGAGAACCACAGAGATGAAAATACTGCTAACCATCAAGGGAGTCACTCTCAGGGACCGAACAAGGAGTGATGACATAAGAGAAGAATTGGGCGTGGTGAGATGGGTCAGGGCACAAAAAAGATTCTGGAGGGATCACGTAGAAAGAATGCCAGAAGACAGAAGGGCAAAGTGGGCTAAAACTCAGAGACCGAACACATGCAGACCTGTAGGCAGACCACCAAAGAGGTGGTACGAGAGCTGGAGATCAGCTTCTCAAGAAGATCCAAGAAGAGGGCCAAACGTACAGAATTGAACAGGACCTGCTTCTATTGAAAGAGGAAGAAGAAGAAGATAGGAGAATGATCTGGGCTTGAGCAAACAACATGCCCAATTTTCATAAAATTCAATGTTATTTGTCTTGAGATCTGATATTTTTATAGGTGGGTAAGATCTAAATTTAACATCAATATGTCAGTTACATCTTTATCCAAAATGAGAGAAATACATTTTTGTTTATATTTTCGCAATATAAAGATATTAAATGGAGCATTTAGTTGAGGAAAAAAGTTATTTATCTAATAAAATTCAAGGAAATGCTCATTGTACTTAATATTAACATATTTGGATAATTATAAAACTATTTTTAGGATATAAAGATAAAGTCAAGGATATATTCGATATTTTCAATTTTTCTTTTTTGAAATAATTGATAATTGTTATTGAATTCATTATCCTTGTGGATAACAGTAGTGTTTCCTTGTTTTAAACGAAATGAAAGAGATTTTTTATTTAAATACGAGAGCTATACAAAAAATTTAAGAAAGTTCTCTGTTCATATCGCTTGGTACGTTCTGATTACGTATATTTTGTTTATTGACGTCCAGATTTCATAACGGGAACATTTCTATACTACCCTTTTTATATAATTTAAGCAAAAATGTGCCCTGCAGACACAGTCTGTTGGAATCTATCGGTAAGTGCGTAAACAACCTAGCACTATGACTGACAAACTGCTCGCAAAATCCTGTGCAATGAAGGTGTCAAAATTATTTATAGACCAATATAAAGTGCAGGCATGGTGATTTATTTCTGAATGGGTGAGATACGTCTAATGAGAGACTAAAATCAAGTCCATAAATAAAAAAAAATGTTGGCAAACCTTTTCACGACGATTCAACAAAAAAAACAGAAATACAAGAGTTGACTCGTGTATTGTAGACTTGCTCTAAAAACTGATAAATTTGAATAACAAAAAGTAAAACTTTTCAGTGCCCCAGAAGTACTTGACAACAATTATTTTTCTTATACTTTCAAATCGCCACTTACATTTTGTATAGGGTTTGAATTTCAACACAAAGTGACTATAGGACTAGAAACAGCTGATCGCGGATCCTAACCCAGAAGCGATTCAGATCACAGTCTTACACAGTGTTAGGGCTCAATAAATATTTTTTCTATTATTAGATGGGCATTTCCATTTCAAAAGTAAAGGTCTCGCCTATGTTTAAATATTTAAAAATAGGTTTTATTATCGGTATTCGAGATTATTCTAGTAGATATGTTCCATAGAAAAAATAATATAAACAAAAAAGTAAAATAACAATACAAGTGGAAGTTGTGTAAAGAAATTTAATTTCATCAATAGAGGTTATTTGAAAATATAGAATTAAAAAGATTTTCTAAAATATTCACTTAATTTAAAATCTAATTTTTCATTTTTTCCCCTGAATTGTAATATGGTTGACGGCTGTTTTTAGTTGTCTACACCAGCTTTTCATCATTGCAATAAAAGCCATTTTGAAAATATTATCCATCACTTTTCCTTGTTTTCGACGCCTGGACTATCGACTCTTGGACACATTCTATAGATAAAATCCTCAATAAATTTTATACTCAAGTGACTCAAGTTTTCAGATATGGTATCACTAATGTCAATATGTCATATCTGACATTGCCATCATAAAGTTTGACATTTTTAATGGTGAACGTTCGTTATTTGAGTTGTTTATACTTGAAACATTCATCTTGATCAAATAATGGAATGGATTCGCGAAATTATTTTATGACTTTCTACGCGGATTAAACCAACAGCAGTATGTCGATCAAATCGTTTCGACTTTGGTGATCAAGCACCATCTGGAGCTGGTTTTACGAATTTAATCGTAGTCGCTCTTCACTACAGGATGAATTTTATCCAAAATCGGCTGTTGTGCCAGAAAACATCGATATATTCAATATTGCATAAGCAATCGACTGGCAAAAATTGGACAATCGCTCAAAAAAAAGTTCGTGTCGATTGGTGCATCGGATTGCTGAACAGGCGTATAGGTCTTTCAAGAAGAGCAAAATCCAACAAAAGTTGTGTGCGTACGAAGCAAATGGTTGCTTGTTCCTTCGAGATAACTGGACATGTCTTCGCCGTTCCATTAGAACAACGTAGAACGGTCAATACTGAATAGTACACCAGCATTCTTTTGCTAGAAGTATACGTAAAAATCGGGGTAACCAACCGCAAAAAAAAGGAATTATTTTCCACCACGACAATGCGAGTCCTCACGCATCAATTCAAAAATAGTTTTTGAACAGTCAAAACGTCGAATTGATGAGTCATCCTCCAAAGACACCTAATTCTAGCAGATCAAAAACTAATTGCCAAGTCAAGGTTTTTCAACACCTGAAGAAGCGTTGATGTGTTCAAATCACGTATTTTGGAGGTACCTCAATCGGAATGAAAACGAACGAACTTTCAAATTTAAAAAATGTTCTACAAGAACTATTGATTTTTATGACTTTTTTGTTTTGGAAAATATAAATATTACAACGTCAATAATCTAACAATGATGCTGCTTATGAGAATAGTAGAGGAAATAAATAATATATTTATTTCCTCTACTGAACCGATTAAGTTTCCGAACAACAATGAATTTGATCCGAACATGCAAATCATGATCGAGTTAACTTGAGAGAGAGAAAGAGAATTATAATTTATTGACAAAACTTTGTGAAAACTGAAAAACAAACATAAAAATAACTAAATAAAGATAGAACAAATAAAATAAAATTCCAATATACAGAATAAAACCATAATGTGTAACTAAATTATAGGTAATAGTAGTAGGTAATAATTAGTAAATAGTCCATAGCAATTAAAGCATACCATAATTAAGTATTTACAGAGTAGAAGACACTTTCCAGTAAATATGCCCTAAAATTATTCCGGAATGCAGGGAAATATGATATCGATTTAATTTCAATTGGCAAGTGATTGTGCACTTTTTTGCATTATAAAATATTGAGCCCTTAACTTATACTGAACGTGGAGAACCGTACTTACGAATTGGGCAAACGGATTCAAAGATGAATAAGAAAGGAAGAGTCAGAATTTTTAATCTTTTAAAGAAGTCCCTGCAGTGAGCCCTGCTGTTAGGTGCGAGTAAATATCTAACAGCTCCCTTTTTGTAGCTTGAAGGTTCGCTAAAATTGAGATGCACCACACGTATCCCAGAAGTATAGAGTATACTGTATAGAGGCTTAGGAACTAAATAAAATATACTGTAACTTATATAGTATAGTATAGTAGAATTGGAATTTAAAAATAATATACTACAGCCAACGACTTTATCACTACCAGCACCCGATGATATACATCATTTTTTGTGATTGTATAAAAGGTTATGGTGGCAAATGTGGTTGCAAATTGGATTGAGGTGTACAAAATTTTGTCTGTGCCGTGACAATCATGCTTGAACTCATGGTCAATAAATCATGGAATTTATGGAGATGTAGATGTAAGAAGTATAGTTTTTTCTTATATATATATAGTCCTCTAAATTCCAATAAATAATTATTCATTCTTGTATGAGAAAACCTTATAAAAAAAGACGCCTAGTATGTGGTGAGGAAACGAGTGCTTCGTCTTGATATAGTAGCTATACTCCAAAAACAGTTGATTTCACAGAAAAATGCGAGAGATATTTTTTGTAGATAATTTTATTAGAAATAAATTTGATCATAACAGCTATTGATGTCCGTGTAATAGATCACGAGATATTTACGAAAAACTGATTTTCGTGACCTTTTGACTTTACTTTTGACTAACTTTTTTACATCTCCATTTCAATACCATAATAAAGATGTATATAAAACATTAGGTCAATAAGAATTTTTCCGTAGATAAAACCTATAAAATGACTGGACTAAATTCGTTTTATTAAATATATCTGTAAAGGCTATGACTCTGGTCGAACAATTAGCGATTGAAGAAGAGGAAAGCCTCCTCTTTTCATAGAATTTCGAAATATTTTGTTTTATGTTATGGGAAATAGATTAATAGAAGATGTGGTCACCTGAGGGAAGGTATTAAGAAATAATATTTGGTAAAAACATAGAAAAAAACTCGCATTAGGTGAAGTTTCAAACAAGGTATTTCTGAAGCCTGTGAAGGAAATTGTTTTCAAACTCTCATACACATTTATTAATTTATATTGAAAAGCCGAATATCAATCAAAATAACCCTTTATTATTTAAATTCACCATTTCAACAACAACCATAATTTTTGTATTGTTTTATTTGTTGATAAGAACAAATGTTTTCAGTAATTAAAATGTATCTAATAGTTTCATTTATGCTAGACACTCTTATCAACTATACTATTTAACGACCATCATTCTTATTTCGATATTTTTAAAACGTGCTGAAATATGTTAAAAACACAGTACTTAGTTTAAAATGATTGTTTCGTTGGATAAACAAGAGCAAACAGCAGAATATAGGGATTGCAATAGGTAAATTGAACTCTTCTATACACTGAAAAAAAATTATATTTTCCATAGAATCAAAAAACAATTTATCTCTTAGTTTTAAGGTTATAAAATAGAATTAATATGAATATATGTGAGGGTTTTTTGAGAAGGTTCTGACCTCAAGTTTTCTTCCATAGTCATATTTAGTTTTCAAAATAGTTTTCTTTTAAGTCCATACACTTTATCCAACGAAAATATTTCTTACGAAACAGGAAAAAATTACTGGGAACCACATCTGATGAATATGAGGGCTGGTTAACCAACTCTAAGTACAATTTGTGAATTTTAAGCTTGTCGATTATCGAAGTGTGAGAAGGTGCATCCTCCAGAAGGAAAAGCGCTTTCTCTTTCTTCAAATGCGAACAATTTTTAGCGATTTCTTCCTCTACTTTATTAAACAATGCTACGTAATGGTTCCCTTTTTGAATATAGTGGATGAACACAATCCTTTTTAACATAATTCCTACAGTCGGGCTTAAATCGGTTGAAGGGAGTATTAATTCAGTTTAAGTTAATTAAATTGCTCAATGGTCTATTTAGACTAGATTGTAGAGTAATAAAATACCCAATAGGTACTTTCTTTCATGTTTTTGACTGCACGCTATTTATATCTAGATTAGTCATCAAGCATTAAAAGTCACTGAACTTATGCCCTCCATAAATTATATTGAAGCATGCGTCTTTCTTGTTCATTCCCGATGTTTTTAAAGGTTTCTTCTTTCATATCTCGAGTTCTAATTGAGCTAATTGTTCGTTTTGGTCTAAGACCACTCAGGGAATCAAGCCCTTTCATTATGAGTGAATTGGTTGATTCCAAGAAGAGTTGAACTCAGACAACTTCACTTTTAAATTTTTCTTAGATTTTTGCTGCATACTTCGACTTCTAATTGAGGTAAGTTGTTTTTTTTTATCTAAAAGCACTCAGTACATCAAGCTCTTTCATTTGAGATATAATATGAGGGAATTAGTTGATTCTGAGGAGAGTTAAAGGGGCTGACAGTCGATTTCACTTTCAAATTTTTTTGAGATTTTTGCTGCGTATCTCGATATCTAATTAAGGTAAGTTCTTCGTTTTGGTCTGTAAGTAAATGTGCATAAACAATGTATCTTTGTTTGCGGCTCTGATTCCGAATTAATTTAGAATCCGACCGGATAAAAACTTTGAAAATTGTCGTTCGCGGGTAGCTCAGTTCAGAATTTTCATTAGTATTCCCGTGTTCATACATCACATCGATTGATTACGTTCACTGTAAAATCTTAAATAGGATCGTAATCAATTTAGAACTGATTCTTAATTCACTTACAAAGCTTTTATTTCTTGATGGTAATTTAAAAATAATTTTCCAGCGAATCTTATAAATCTTCAGTATGGATGTTTTGGAAGGCGAGAAGATATATTGTGACACTGTTGGTATTTCTCGGTTTATTGAGCGACAATGCTTTGAGAGTGAATATAAGCGTAGCCATTGTGGCTATGACTCAAATGGAAAACGTTACTTTGGCAAATGGGACAACGATAAGTGTAAGTAAATCTGTTTTGAGTGCAACAGCGCTGTATGAATAATTTTATTGTGACAAAAGCGAGGGCGGTTCGAAGAAATCTCTCTGAGAGACTACATGACGAATGTGGGAGTGAGAACAATGCTCGTGCTTCGCCTCGCTTCGCTATTGTTTCACTTCGTGTCGATTTATTATACGCAAGGAAGCATGGAAGCAATATTCTGTTGACTGCTGTATAGAATGGAATTATACCTAATCGAACTAATCATTTGGAATCCTTTTTAATATGGATAAAAATAAAGATTTTTATATAGGCATATAAAATTCTCATACCAACCCTCTTTTCTGAGATGCGAAATCAGAACTTATTCATTCCCGTATTATGATTTTTTTATGGATAATCATGTATGTGTGTTTGACGGAATAAATAATTCTACATTACTATCTGATTAATAAAATAACTTTCACAGGGACAAGTTGTACAAGCTAAAGATAACAAAAATGAATTTTTTAATCGATTTTCTAACACAAAGGTACTCTTTGATTAACTGGATAAAATCTATGGAGATATGTAGATTTTTAGATAGTTGTACAAAATCGTTTGCCATAAAGAGACATTCTGAAAAAAATGATCAAGAACTGTAACTACTCATTGAAAATACTTACGCGCTTCTACACAATTCTTGAGTTTACGGAGGATATTTCTTCAAACTTGAAAGAATATTTCAAAATTCTGCCTTATAAGGTCACAATGGAAGTTTATTCTATCGATTATTTCGTTCTTTGTGTTTACAGGTGTTGCATATACCGAGCTTTTAAGATATCCTCAAAAAAATGACGAAGGTCTACAACGAACTATACAAACACCAGCTTTAGAGCAAAATGTAGTTGATGCTGATTCCACAACTAGCGTACGCTGTCACTACAATTTAACGTATCAATGACAACTATTCATTAGATTCTTCAGGAGCAACTTCTTTACCCCTTTCATATCCAGAAAGTGCTTTTGTCATGAAAGTAGAGGATTATCCAGCAAGACTGGCCTACGCTCGTTTGGTTCTAGACAAACAACTAGTTGCGTATGCTAGTAGTGGGATCAGCATTATTTTCACGTCATCTACTCACTCTCGAATTTTTTGCATCCAGTCCCGGAACACTCTGTATTGAAGGCATCTACCCCCTTTTACGTTTCGATTTTTTTTCTATAATTTGGTGATAAAATCACATTAGATACATTAGAATACTAGTAGGCACATAAAGTAGCCAATTTTTATGTTTCTCGGTAGGAAAATATTTTGCCGACTGTTTCCTTGAATAAAAAAGGAATTTCTATTATTGAAAATAATGAAAATTAATAATTTCAATTTCTTCTTGGTAATGAAAATAATTTTACATGATTTTCGCTGGAACAAAATAAAATTTAAAGTCTTCAATAGCGAGTATTCCCACTTCTAGCAGTGATGACAGTTTGCAAACCAAAATGTATGCTTTGAATTAGATTTTGGACCACATTCTGCGAAGGACTGTTCCATAACTGCAACAGTATATCACGAAGCTCTCTGGAATTTCTAGGGGCCGGCACATGTCTCTGTAAACTTCTCCCCATTTCATTCCAGCTGTGTTCAATGGGATTCATGTCTGGATTGCGAGCAGGCTAAACAAATTGGGTGATTTGAGCTTCGTTAACATACTCGGTAACTATCCACCGTTGGGCGATGTATTCTCATTCATAAGGGATACGTCGTCTCCAGGAATAATTGCACAACATTGTGAGCACTGAGCGATGTAATACCCACTTACACTTTGCTGTTGTTTATTCCATAATCTACTCTTTTGCTCTTTTGTCTACTTATAACTAAGTTTTAGAGATCTTCATTTCTATTCAGTGGCTAATGTTAATGCTAAAAATGTAATTAACTTCTATCGTCTCAACAAAATAATATTTTTAGGAAAGTAATTTTGATTGGAACATGAAGATGCAAAGTTTTATTTTGAGCTCAAGTTATTATGGATTTTTATTCACTCAATTAATGGGAGGATATTTATCAGCACGATTTGGAGGTAAATTAGTATTTGCAATAGGAGTAGCTGGTGTTTCAATACTTACTCTATTAACCCCAATAGCTGCAAAAACGAATGTATATTTCTTAATAGTTGTTGGTTTATTCAAAGGAGTTTTTGCGGTAAGATATGTTTTATATTTCTTATTTCCATATAGAATATAAATGATGCAAGTATATTCAAAGGCTTAATTTTTGTATCGTGTTGTATAGGAATGAAGGAGGGAAGGAAAAAAGCAATTTTAGTAGCTTCCCATTCGAAACTAGAACCTTAGTCATTTGAGTGTCATTCAATAACAGCGTTAACATATTAGGCAATTACAATCAACCAGGCTGTCAGATCCAGAATAATTTTCATGTGCCCATTGACTGCAACCTCTATCATTCTATTTTTTTCTCTATCAGCAAATAGCACAAATATTTTGACATATCGTGGTAAAAATTCTTAACTTCATTTTCTTGAGATGTGTCAGCTTCATCATCAAAATGTTTAATTTTCGCTGTTTTGACTTTTTGTTGCTGGTTATCTTCTTTAGTTTCTTCCTTTTCCTGTAGTACATTTTCTTTCTTCGTTGCTAGTTTCTTTCTTCCTCTTTGCAATGATTTTAGTTTTACATTTCTTCCCCTTCTCTTCAAATACTATTTCTATTAGCAAGCTAGATAAAATTACTGAATATTTTTGACACGGACTTTTTTTTGTTATATATGTAAAGTAGTAGACTCACAACTAATAGAACTTTTGCAAGATTATTTGATATGATTGGGTCTGTGTAAATAGACTATTCTTGAACATCGATTATTGAGAACGAGGTTGTGGTAGGATTGGCAGTAGCTGGCTCCGGGGCTGTTTTATCATTCAGCATAAACAGGATTTGAGAAAGGTTTGTGTTTGGCGTTTTGTGTGCTATTTGCTGTAGATAGAAATTCATCCTATTATTATAAAAATTGTACTGTCGTCGATAAACAAAGAGATAACAATAAAAAGAAAGTGAAGCAGAATTGGAGACTGGTTTAACAAGTTTAAATTGACACATATGAAAACCGAAATAACTCATGTGACACTCTCTTTATTTCGGATGATTATTACGAAAATTACAAGTGAAAAAATGTTTTTATTCTTTTAATTTTAGGGTCCGTTATTTCCTTGCGCCAATTATATTTTCGCCAAATGGGCACCTACATCAGAAAAAAGTAGGTTAGTAACAATTGGTTTTTCTGGAGCTTATGCTGGAACTCTCATATCTTTTCCGATATCTTCAATATTAGCAACGTATCTAGGATGGGAAAGCGTTTTTTATGTACTCGGTAACTGGTTTGAATTAATAAGTGACTGACTTATTCAAAATTTCAATTTAGATATACGAGGTTTGTCCAAAAAATAATTATTTTCAATAATTTCGTCGCGATAGTTTCAACTATCTTATTGTAGTCTAGCCGGTTTCATTTGAGAGCAAATTGGGAGAGAGTAACAAATGACAGGAAGCTACACCGGCACTGTATGGAGGCTGAAGAAGGCGTACTGTGAAATATTGCCCTCCGAAATGTCCGCTCTGATTCAAAGCTTTAGCTACGTGACATAACAATATTTTTAATGTACGAGTTGTAATCGTGTAAGCTTTGGGATCATATTTGTGGACTTCACCATCTTGATAATAAAAGAAAGACGGCAATATTGTATTGTCTGGATGATTCAGAATTCACTGTTAAGATGGCCGCATTATTTCTGGATCAAAGCCAATTTATCACACAGCTGGCTCTTTCCAGGATTCCAGCTAAATATGCAAAATAAATAATCTGACTCCTTACTTTAGACGAATGGAAAAAGACCATATCATAGCAACTGGTAACCTTATGTGAGAAATTACTACTTAATTTTGATTTGTTAGAATCTTACAAAAGCACGTCTAACATATTAAGTTGGTAACTGCATATCCCGCCGAGTTCTTGATGGCTGGCTTACTGGCGAAGCCTATGTTTCATTCTTGGAATCCTTGATATGTAGATATGTTCGATAATTTTGGGACAAACCTCGTACTTAACCTTATGAGAGTTAGAAAGGAGATTTGTGT
Source organism: Diorhabda sublineata (assembly GCF_026230105.1). NCBI lineage: Eukaryota > Metazoa > Arthropoda > Insecta > Coleoptera > Chrysomelidae > Diorhabda > Diorhabda sublineata. Next base: position 45,173,748 of record NC_079474.1, on the reverse strand, counting down.
GAGCAAGTTAATATAATATGGTTTCAGCTTTACCATTATCCAAAACAAAGCAAAATTATAAAAATCGTAGTTATTATTTCTAAGTAATATCTTTTTAGGAGTTTTTGGTTGCGTATGGACGGTACTTTGGTTAGTTATGGTCTCTGATTCACCGTCTCGGGATTCAAAGATCAGTCAACCCGAGCTTCTATACATAACCAAACATTTAGAGGAAACCGAAAAAGAAAAATTGATAGTCCCTTGGATAAAGATTTTCACATCGGTACCTGTATGGGCGTTAACAATTGCCGTCGGCTGCAAAGCTTGGGGATATTTCGCTTTATTGAGTCATTTGCCCACTTTCGTAAAACGTGAGTAGTAGAAAAATAATTGACAAATATCTTGTCAATAAGAGTAGAAGTTGTATATTTTTCTTGAAGACTATGTGGATTTCTCGACACAGAATATTTGATAGAGATGTAATATAATAAGACAATTATGAATTAGTTAGAAACATTGGATTTATTATAAGAAATAGCAAGCTTAAATATATACATTTTTTCTTCACTTTGCTTTGTTTTTTGTTTCGGTGAGTCAATCGACACATTCGTGACACAATTTTAATTTTTACTTTGCTTGCTGTACTTGAACACCACAATAATTTATTAGAATAAACACTACGATTTCTAAGTGAAAATGAATAATTTTTTTACAAATAGGTACATACTTTTCAGGTTTGATTTTGAGTCTTTCAACTTTAGGATAGAATAAAATTGATTTCGCTTTGAGGGCAATTGGGAGTTTGTGTTGTGTTGACTTCTTTATTAATAACACGTGCATTTGAAGCTGACGAAGATGTAGTAGAAGATTCAGTGCCGGATTAAGCCAGCGCGAGCCTGTAGCAAATTTGGCCAAGGGGCCCTTGGTTTGCATCAGGCTCTTGAGTTTATGAAATTAATCTCAGAAGAGAGTGACAACCCGGATCAGCTATGTAGGTGTGCGTGCAACAATGTCTTTTTTTTTTAAATAGACTCCTTATATTTTATATTACTTTTACAAATCAAGGTGGTTAGCTTTTTTTAAACTTCGGCTAATGTAATAGTTCAGACGTATATAATTTTGAATATTTATTAGATACTTGATAAAGGGCCAATGATTCAACTGAACTAGGATCACTAGGAGTTAAGCCATGAGAACTTCGTCTACCCTTTTTACTCGCCAAGGGGTTACATCGTTGGTGTCACAATATATGATGCAACTAAAATATAAGTTCGTATTTGAGTCCATAGCAAAAATAAAACCAGTATGTAGCATTCCCGGAATTGAATATTATTATTAGAAGTCGTTTATAGAGTAGAAGGCATTTTCCAGTAAATATGCCCTCAAATTATTGCGGAATGCGGAAAAAGATGATATCGATTTGATTTCAATTGGCAAGTGACTGTGCACTTTTTTGCATTGTAAAATATTGACCTCTGAACTAATTCTGAACGTACAGTAGGTGGTTAAAGTTCGTGTTCCGCGTTCCTAAGTGGATAGCCGTGCTGAATGGGAATTGTGTGCTTACTAATTGAGCAAACGGATTCAAAGATCAATAACTTCATTAGATTCACTTTGTGGTAATGAGAAAACAATTTTTTTGTAATAAAACTATAACAAAGTAATGTTTCTGGATTTCAGTGTCAACTTCTCTAAGTAAATCATGCTCTATATTCATCAAAGTAAAATGAATAAGTCGTTCTTGGCCTATTGTATTTCTTAACTAATTTTTTTGCATTCCAATGTTGAAAAAGAATGTTAGCCACTACATTTAGTTATTATGAGAGAAGTAAATTCTCAAACATTTTTTGTGTTTTGGAAACGACCCTAAAGAATTATTTAATGAAAGTTTCTAAAATTGCAGTTCCAGATACTCTCTTTATTGCTAACAATAATAGTAGCCACAGTAGTAGACAGAGGATTTTTCCAAAATTTTTTTTTTATGTGGGGGACTTTGGCTGTCGAAATATTTCAAAAAAACTAGTAATTTCATGATAGGTTTTCATCTATTTATTTACATCAATACATTATCAATATTGACAATAAACATTGTATTCCAAAATGTTTTCCAGCTGCTCGATTTTCGACTATGTCGTCGAGTGTAGTAGAGCTGCTGCTTATATTCTTTACAGTCGGTAAGATCTTTGTCTCTTGCGTCAATAAAAATATAGATCGTATTGCTTGGACGTAGCTTAATAATCATTCAGAAAATCCAATTTTTTTAACTGCCTGATCGAGTCAGGCGTTGGTGCGTGGGGCCCCAATTCGCAGGGCCATTTGCCATTTGCTGCTTGGCTAATCCGGATGTGTTATTAGGTTTCTACCTTGTTATCACATTATCATAAATGTAGGGTTTTGTGGTGATAAATGTATCCGTTTAAATTTTATATTATTTGGTTGGTACTATTGTTTGAATACTACTAAGAAGTCCCTGCAGTAAGCCCTGCTGTTTAGCTATATGATGCTATCGTAATTTCAAATAGTTTTCTGCTATTATTAACTTTATTAGATTGTCGTTATGAGAAAATAATTTTTTAGTAATAAAACTATAACAAAAAAACGATACTACAAAAAACGCGATGCTGTTATTCTGAACTTTTCGAATATAAAGATTACAAAAATTATCATCACCATATATAATTACTCCCATCAACCATTCTTCTATTCACTTCTTGAATTATCATTTAGAGAAAACCATGAAATCGTTTTGTTAAGACAATAGAATAAGAAATAAATTCAGAAATATTCTGGAGTTTGTTATCTTATTAATTTCCATTTATTATTTTTCAGATTGTTTAAATTACGACTTGAAGGATGCCGGATTTGTATCAGCTGCTCCTTATTTAGCGATGGTGATTTTGATACAGCTCGCCGGGCATTTATCTGATTTCATAGAAACCCGCAAATTATTGACTAGAACTCTTTCAAGAAAATTAATGATATCTTCGGGATTATTAACACAGTGTATTTTCATGGTTTTGGTTGTACATTGGCTTTCCGTTTTTGGAAGCAACTTTTGTCTTATAATGTCTATTGGTTTAGGGGGATTTACTATGGCCGTAATAACGTAAGATTTCCATATTACTCATCTACATTAATAGCAACTATTAAGTTAATGTGTTGAATATGACTGACTTGGATCGAACGCATCCATTGATTCTACTTCTAGTTTTTCTTTGTTATATAATGGTCATGACGCCAGATTCTAAGTGGTATTTTCGTTTCTTAAACGGTGGTGAATGATTTTGCTATTAGTTCGTTGTCGTGGTTTCCTATTTGTTTGATATATGATTCAGTAATGTTCAGAATCACACTTCTAACATGATCAGTTCATTGTGGATGGTGCAATTGCTGGCAAACCAGGAACCTTTTGCTAAATTCATTAGTGTCTCGGACTGGCATATCCCCAAAGTTTGATTCCCTATATATCGCTTCAAGAATATCTAAATATAAAAGAATTTTGGTGGTTATTGATAGTATAGATCTAATACATTCGACGAACTTTGATATCTAACTGTCTTTTTTAGTTTCGATATGTTTGGCGCATGGTAAAGGTTACTAAAACTGATTTATTATTGTTGATCTATGGTATTAAATTCATTGATGGAGTCGAGATTACTTTGAAGGTATTCAGAGGCTACTATTGGATCATAACTTGTAGATAGTATAGCTACATAATTAGCAAACGAAGCTATTTTGATGTTGTTGATTTCTACTAGTTGGAGTCGATGGAAAGTAGAGTGATTCCAACAGGGTGCATATTCTCACCTTTACCAAATTTTTGGGTTTTATAATAAATATAACAGCTTCAAATAGTCATTGTTTTCGTTTCGTTCGAGGGATTGCAAGAGCTCTGAAAAAAAATCAACGAAGTCGGAAAACTAAACAATCTTACAAATAGGTTAATATGAGGTCGAATTAATCCATCAGTTATGATATTTTCGAAACACAACCATAGACTATTTAGACCAGTATCTTGGATTTAAATGTTTCCGTTATGAATCGCATAACAGGCATATAATGCAGAGGATCAGCTGTACCCCTTAATCGACAACGTCCGGAAAAGACAGACGAAAGAAGAAGATTAGACAGCAGAGAAAATACAATACTAAATATTTACTAAAGCTGTCTCATAGCACTCCTGTACAGCAAGTTTGATTATAATCTTGCAATCTACAGAGTTCATGTTATGCGTAGATAATATAACTATCTATTTTTAAATCTGCTTTCCATACGAGGAAAATAATTAAGATAAAAATTATTTAAAGGAGCACGTGGGCTCAAGGTTAAATTAAATAAAAAAAAATATGACATGCCTGGATGATCACGCTAATTTTAATGATATTTCACTGGTAAATAATATATACTTTCCTAGTAGTTTCATTGGTTTTTATTTTAGGATTAACCCGTTAGATTTGAGTCCAAATTATGGTAGTATTATTGGTGGTATGATCCACACATGTGGAACTATTTCAGCGATTTTAAGTCCAACTATCACTGGATATATTGTTACTGAACAAGTAAGTGTTTCGAATGAGTATTATCCTAGATAAATATTTGCCAATCCCATTACTTCATACAACTACTTCTGCAAACGCTTTATAAAATGTCGGAGGCTCAACAGTTAACTCCGATTATTTTTACTTTATTTCGCAAATATTTTCATTATTTTTTTACATGAGAGTCGTGCTAATCTTAGAGGGAGTATGTAGATGACGAGAATAATGTGGTGACTTGAAAAAAATTTTCTCAATCGACACCTCGTTTCTGAGTTATGTGCCTTTAAAGTTGGTAAATCAGTAGTTATATTAAGTATATTTTCTAAATTATACATTCGAACAATATGAATTTTTTATGGATGATTCGTATGTCCATGTAGTGTGCTTGATGGAGTAAATAAATCCACACTACCATCTGAAGACCAGGGGCAGCTCAAGACAATGGTTAACAATCTGTAACTTTTACAGGTACAATTGAATGAAAGTAACAGTTTTTAACAAAAATGGAATGTCGATAAAATTTATGGTTTAGAAGATATGTACATTTTTTAATCGTTGTACATATCAAGGAAACCGTTCGTAATAAAGAGACATTCTGGAGAAAATCATCATAAATTGTAATTATTCATAGAAAAAATTGATAAGAGGTATTGAAATTTAATCAAACATTTCTAACTAAATTGCAAACTGCCGAACATCGTGTTACTTACATAACACAAAAATTGAAATGTAGAAAACTTTAGTTGTCTAGCCTATTAAATAAAATCATAAAAACTATAATAAATGTTCGAAATAGGCACCTTGTACTTCTACACACTTGACGGAGGTCGTATGAGAAAATTTTTACCACATTACAGCATTATTTTTACTTCAACTACTCACTCCAGACTTTTTTGCGTCTAGTCCCGGAATACCTGTAGATCTCAAAAGGCAAATCATTCTCTAATATATGTTTGCCGTTTTCTTTATTTACCCTATTCGCACCAGATCTCCTATTATCATAATTATAACCTTTCCATTATGTTAATAGATTAAAAATCTTGGATTTTCTCATTTTTGGTCTGTGATCATCTGCATCAATTCTATTCGTTGTTTCAAACTTCCGGAGCTTCACAACCCCCTTAATATCTAGTTTCCAAATTTGACTAATTTATTTAACAGCCTCACATAGTCGTTTTTTGATATTAATGCTATTCGGTAAGACTAAAGAAACTCATTGAAACAAATAAGGAGTAATAACAAATAAAATATTTATAAAAAAAATTAGTTCAATGAAAATGTAATATTTGACAATAATTGTTTCTGTAGTGTCAAAGTTTTCCACAACTTTTTATTTGATTTTCAGACGGATGTAGATCAGTGGAGAATCGTTTTCTACATAGGCGGTTTAATTTATTTTTTTGGAGCTGTGATATTATCGCTTTCGGTTCTGGTGATTTGCAGCCGTGGGATTCCAACGAAAACCACCAAAAGAAAACAAGATTTAATCTAGACAATTCAGATAAATACATTCAGAAAAGTTTTGATTCGAATAATTTATGGATATAGCTTTATTGATAATAAAAAAATTCTGTCTAATTTGTTTTATTATTAAAATGATGATACCTAATACGTTCCTAACAAAACTAGTTACCTCACCAATTCGCACTAGGTTGTGAGCCTTGGCCTCTTCTTGCCTTCAGATTGGTCTGTTCTTAACCAACGTTCCTCATCATATCACACAGAATTGTTAACCACAATCGCCATCATCCATTAAGAAATGTGTTAATTCAAGAGATACTTTTAGTAGGATCTGTGTGCTATACGTTCAAGTTGAGGCGCGTTCTCACGATGCGAATTTTGTTGATCGAATTTGAGTTGATCAACTAAAATTGAACATGAGTTGAGTCATATTGAAAGATGGCGCCGAATGTAATAGTTAGTGAATGGGTAATAATATTTTATGTAACTCGAGAAAAAACTTAAAACGCGTCGATTTTGGGTGAGGCAATAGATTTTAGGAAGAAATCAGTTAGAAGCACCAGAAGGCTTGTTAGAGGATGAAGAAGAATAGAGAAACCTGAGAAGGTCTGAAGAAAAATCTAATGATCTTCTGGGAAAAGTTCAGGGCCGTCTTAAAAAACAACATACAGTAAAGAGTCATGCACTTTACTTGGAGACTTCTTTTCCACGCTTGCTTCTGTTCCTAATTATACATATTTCTGTCATGATTTTATTCTTTATATCAACTCTAGTAAGGCCTCTAATGTCTATTTATCTTATAATACATTTTGGTACATTTTCTCTGACATCTTTGTTTCTATATTTTTCTTCTCGCTGATTCCAATCATTATTGCGATAAAGTTTCAAAAATTTGTACATAACACTTTTCGAGCAGTTGTCGCTCATTTTCTTTAAATTATTAAATAACCGCACGCAAAACAATGGAAAACTAAAATGTTCAATCGAAGATAAACTCGATTGTGAAGGTTCACACACTTCAAACAGGCTTGTTTGCGATTTGCATGGCGATTCGATTTGTTGAACGATATAGTTTGACTGAATCAATATTTGATTGATCAACTAGAAAGTTGATCAAATATGTTGAAAAACTCAAGACTCTTCAAATTCAAATTTTTTTGATCATATGTTAAATCAGGACACCCTGTATATATTCTTAATTTTGTATAATGATCAATAAAATTACAAATACAACCGACAACAATGCATAATTTAGTGGTTCCAAGGTTACTTTAGTTTGTTATTAGACTATATTAACTTTTTTTTTATAAATAAGTAGTAGGTCATCAATTGTGTTAAAATGTTTGAATTATTTCTCATTGTTAAAGAAAGGTGTTCATTGTAATTAAATAATCTACTATGTATTGAACTGGGAAAATAACAAATATCATGATAAAAATTAACTACATTCATAAAAGTTATCTCGCATATTTAATAGTATGTATCTAAATCGTAGCCAAATTACCAAAACTGCATTTTGGAGAATTGTGAAGCTTTTTGAACAAGTGAATTATAGTGAAAATCGCCATAAAACTAGTCGATCAAAGATGGTTACTAATGATGAAAACTCAAAGACGTTATGCAAAATTTTGTAGAAAATAAATTTGAAAAACTGCATTAAATGATGTTGGTAGTTGTTACATTATAAGGAAGAATGAGTATAATCCTTATTAATTAACACTATCACAAAAATTAACAGATGAATATAAGTTTTTTCTTCGTCTTTCTTCTATAATAAGTCTATTGCCTGTTCCTTTTTCAATATCTTTCCTCATCTTGTGTTGAGAGAATTTCCATCTTTGTGTCTAATGTACGAGCAAAGTATTATATGCCTGATTGTTTCTTTGTACATCCGTACCTTCATTTTTTTTGTCTCAGCTGTTTGTTTCCTCAAACTATGGTATGAAGACATCCCGCGACTTTATTTGCTTTAGCTACTTGTCCTCTTACCTGGCCTACGATGTCTTCATAACTCATCTCCATTTTTGGCACATATCATGGCGTCATCAACATAGCACAGGATTTTGATTTTTCAGTCATCCATCCTGTAACCTTTGTCTAGCCGCACTTTTTTTAAGATTTCATCCATTATTATGTAAAACAACATTATGTTACTAAACACGTCTCCTTGTATAATACCGCTATTGACTGGTATGGGATTGGTTTAATTATAATCAATGAGAACCTGAACTTAATTGACTGAGTATATATTTCCGATGTTCTGGATTATATTGATACGTATTGTACAATAGATGAATATAAATACTTCATCTAAATCTTTGCTGCTCGTCTTCTAGTGTTGTGATCGAGCTAATTTTGTTGTAGGGAATTAGAATGTTTTATTTAGCAGACTTTAAACAGTATTTTGCGGGTAATATTGGTCACTTCCTGTGAGATGTTAGCTACCGTACTTCAGTGGTTCATTATAGAATCCTTCCTCTTCGGGAAATTTTCTGTTCTTCAAGGTTTGGTCAACGTCTTGGATGGTGACCAAAATTCATCGTTTTTGGACACAGATCAGAACGAGCTTGCGGCAAGTGCTTGTGACGTATTGGCTTATTAACGCCGAACGGATGTGCTTACGTAGATAATACAAAATACAAAGGTTGTGACTTAAGTTTTGAAACATTGCAACTTTGAAGAATATGTCAAATCTGACATTGCCATCATTAAGTTTGACATTTTTAATGGTGGACGTGCTATCTTACGAGTGTTATTTGAGTTGTTTATAGATACTTGAAACATTCATCTTAAGACATTTTCGTGCGATGATTTTCTATAAATTTCGACGTGGATTAAACCAACTACAGTGTTCTGATCAACTCGCTTCAACGTTTAGTGATGAAGCACCATCTTGAGCGACCGTGTTTCGCGGGATTTTCCAATTTAATCGTGGTAGCACTTCGCTACAAGATAAATTACGTGAAGGTTCTCCAAAATGGGACGTTGTGCCAGAAAACATCGAAGAGGTGCGTAAACTGATACTGCAAGATCGCCATGTGATATACCTGAACATAAAAATTTGGTTGTCAAAAATACTTGTTCTCTTGGATACAGCATATTTTGATAATCGCTGGGAAAAACCTAGTATCGATTGGTGCGAAGAAATTCTTAAAAAATTCAATTGCCAAATTCAACAAAAGTTGTTCCCACACGAAACACATCAGAGCAAACAGTCGCGTGTTTTTTCGGAATAACTGTTGCCATCGTTCCATTAAAACAACGTAGGACGAATCATTCTGAATGGGACACCAGCATTTGTGGGACACCAGCATTTGTTTGTAAAAAATATTCGAAAAAATCAGGAAAATCGCAGAAGACGAATCATTCTCCATCACGACAATGCGAGCTCTCACAAATCGATGGGTAATCTGTCGTACAGTCCTTGTTTGGCAATGATCTGTTTTTATCCCCGCAGATCAAAAATAAATTGCGAGGTCAACGTTTATCTACACGTGAAGAAGAGTTAAAATAACTGTTTAGTAGGTACCTCAATCGGTATGGAAAAATGCTTCGACAATTGGTTTAAGCGTATGCAAAAGTATATTGATCTCAATGGAGGATATTTTGAAAAACAATAAAGTTATATCTAATTATAAATTTTTGTTTTTATTTATCTATCTCAAAGCTTACCTAAGGAGCAGCTCTCGTTATACATTGTTATTTATTGAATAATAATAATTTTTTTAATTTGATACTTTTATCTTACGGTTTCTATGGATTATCAACATCAACAATCAACTATTTTCTCTTTCGTAATTTTTGTTTCCTTTGTTTTCGTTCATAGTTTTTATGAGAACATGTCAAGTCAAACGCAATAACCATCACAACCCGAAACAGCCCGAAACACACTCGTAAGTCTTAAAGTTTGAGGCTTCTAACTTTTACCAAATTTCTGCAAACGTGTAAACTTAGAAAAGAATAAATACGACTTATTTAGGGTGCATTCCACAATCACGTTCACAACTACAATCTTTCCCGTTCCACTTAGTACTGAGAGTTATAAAGTAAAGTGTAATGGCTTACGAGGTATTTTGAACGTTGAGATAAATATTCACTAATGGAAAAACAATAAAAATAAAGCAAAAGCTTGAAGAGGTTATGTCAAAATATGAAATTTATTGAATTTTTTAGTGGGGTGCTAAATTAATACACATTAAAGTGGAATCAGTATAACTTCTGCACATCAAATGATGAGGTATATTCTCATGGTTATAATCTGCGTAGCTTGAGTTCACGCCGCCGCGACCACAAGGTCCGTAGTCGCTATATGGAAAACACAAAAGAGTATTTTAGGCGCCCGCCGTGAATGCTAAGTGGAATGTATCGTTAGTGTATTGAATGTTACAACTTGAATAATAGAGATGGATTTTAATATTTTAATATTCACAAAATCAGTATTCATTTAATTGAGAAACCGAGGAGGTTTGAGCATCTATCAGTCACACAACTAAATAAAGCATTTTCGGTAAATTTGCACTCAATAACGCGACATCTTTCTACTTTGAAAATGTAGATTCGGTATGTATAGTAACATAATATTTCTTACGTAAGAGTTAATAATGACATTTAAAACTAGAACCGCCAATATCTACAATAAACTAAATGCTAGTTAAGTTTTATACGATCTATTGTTAAGAGAATTGAAGTACAACTTTAATTATGAAACGACTGCATGCGATGCTTGTGATTTTTAGTTTTGCGTAAATTGTATAAAACTGATATATTACGATAAATTCGTTGTTTAATTCATCGAAATGGAAATGAAAAAAAGTAGAAATTCTTATGACGTAGAAGTTTCAAAAGATAATAGGTGAGTAACTGACATTCACGAAACTTTATTCATACTTTGCATTATATGTTAGATCTAGGTTAATCCAGTTTATAAAGAAAACGCATACTGAAGGAAATTTTGTGCCTTGGCCAAAAATGGCAACTGCTTGTTATGTAAAGGACGTTGTGGAAACTTTTGCGGACTTGAATATTCTATAGAAATATTCCTAATGTGCGTTAACTGAGGCCAATTGAACATTTTTGATAAAATTTCTGGAGTTTTTGGAAAAATAAGTTTTTTCCACACTGTATTTACTTAACTTGTTTTTCATTTCAATAGTAATTAACGACAGAGACTTTATGTATAGGATATCACCTCAAGATTTTGTTTCTAGTCCCACAATATATATGAATAGCTTGGGGAGGAAAGTTATTCACAGATATTCATATATTTTTTTACTAATCAGATCCTTGTTTTTTTATTTTTGAACAATTGGGGGGCGGTTACAGATCAGATCCCGTGGCTACTAAATTGTATATTATTTTATAATCTTTTTCATGATTTAATGTTTAGAAAATAAACATAAGCATAATATGTATTATAATTCTTACATCTAAAAGACCTTTCTCTCTGTTTGTTGTAAGTTACAAGGTACATTCTCAGGTACGTCATCTTCTGTAAATGGATGTGAAACTTTCAGTAATCGATTAGCAGTATCATCATTTCAATAGCCGATATGATGTACTTTATTCACTACGCTGTTCACTTCTTGTGATTTTGTACAGAGGAGTCTATTTCTTTGAATTAAGGGCACGTTATCTTTGGCCATACTTTGATTTTCTACCAAGGTGATTGAGGATAGACAAAGTAGTAAAAATCATTACTTTTGTGGAAGCATATTATAAGAAAGATGAGAATATATTAAAAAAAACGTTCTCCCGACTAATCCGATTTAACTTTTGTTGATCAGCTTTATTCGGTCAACAAAATTCGCTTCGCGAGACCTTGCCTTTAGTAACATACAGTGTATTCGTAAAGAAATGTACCTAACTTTATAATATTACAATTTCTGTTGAAATCACCATATGTTAAACAGGACATACTGTATATATTATTATTTTTGGAATACGATCAATAAAATTACAAATACAATCGTCCAATGTTACTTTCTTCTGTTCTTCTAAGAGCACGTTATCTTTGACCTTTTCTTTGATTTCACACCGAGTTTATTAAGGATAGACATACCAGTAAAAGTCACTACTTTTGTGTAAGAATTTCAGAGCTTCTCTAAAACTATATAGTGGTCTGACTATTAAATATTGAAATTAGTGATAAAAAACATGTTATTTTGATAGTATGCAGATTTATTTATTAGAATCATCTTCAATATATACCCTAAATCGCTTCATGCGATTCTTTTATTGTTCGAAACAGTGCAGGAAGTTTTTTTCAGTCAGTTCCTTGAGGACGTGCGCCGCTTTTTCTTTCACAGCTTTAACAAACTAAAATCTTGTTTATTTGATTTTTGTACGTTTCTCATATAAATTTTATCGCACACATTCTTCATCAATTCCTATAGATTCAGCAATCGGACAAATACCTAGCCGACGGTGAGATGGAACAAGATTTTTTCGATAATTTCTGCGGATTTTGATATGAAAGAGCGACTCGATCGAGAGTCATCATATTCTCGACCATCTTAAAAACACTTAAACTACTCAAAAACACGTAGGTGCGACATTGATCGCCATACATTTTTTTCAATAAATTATAGGTTCTAGTTGCAGTTTCATGTGAAATTTCACAACAATCCGCTAACAATCTATTGTTACGTCGATTAGTTTTACGGCAAAACAAAAACAGCCTCTATAGAAATGAAGGCCACGACTACACTGGTTTGTCTACAGACACTGTAGGCATCGCATTGACAAGAGTAGGCTTTGGGCTAAGCAGTTGACAGTCGTTAATCTTTGGTGCATGCGTACTTTGTATGTTGCAGCGCGTTATTTCATCTAGTATCAGTTTTGAGGTCTGAATTTCTTGATACTTTGTACAGTCCTTTAAGTAAAAATATATAAAGTATTTAACCTTCAACGAATTGAAAAGTATTCTGAATTAAATCTCAAGAATGATGAGCCTGGACTTTTTTTTCACGTTATAACCTACATGACTTCAAAAATTTTCATACTTCTCCATCAGTTCATTGGGTATTAAAAATGAAAATATTGTAAGAAATTATTTTCAATCATTATAAATAAAATCACAAATTTTTTCTAGCAGCTAAAACATGTTTAAGTTTTCAAAAAATATTCTCGTCCACTCCAAATAGAAGATCAATCTTGTTAAAATGTAATTAACTTCTTGTAAAACTTCACATGGGACAAGAAAACTTGCAAGAAATTGCACGCAATTTTTTTCAAAATTCAGAATATTTCATTGCACTTTGTTTGACATTACGACTCTTAACATTACCACCACTAACAAAATTAGTAAATTAAACAAATTCCTAACATCAAATTTTATTTCATGTTTTTTTTTGTGACCGGCTTAAAAATGAAAATAAGAAAGTGGTCGTTGAGGTTGGAGCCTGATAACAGATTGGTTGTTTTGCGAAAAGCACGCAATAAAAATAGCATCCAATCGATAATGCTGTAAGTGCTAGAGTTTGTATGAATCAATCAGTTGAACTTTATCTGCGCATGCTTTTGATCAAGAAAAAATTGCGTCTTGCATTGCATTGCACGTTTTATTGCATCATGTGAAGCGGCCTTAACAGCCTAATTCCAGTTAAGAATTAGTCTCAATAGATTAATAAATTATTTTATTGCATATACAATTAGCTTTCTTTCTTTTCTATGCAGATCATCATGGATGTTTTGGAAAACGAAACGATATTTGGTAGCTTGTTTATCGTTTTTTGGGTTTTTCAATGTTTATGCCTTAAGAGTAAATTTAAGTGTAGCCATTGTTGATATGACACAAGCTAAAAATGTAACTTTGGAAGATGGCAGAAATATTTTAGTAAGTATCTTACATTTCGATTTTTTCGATGAAGCTTAGTCAAAATACTCATACTTATATGGAGCTCCAAAATTTAAAATAGTTAGAAGGGCTATTTTTAATTCAGTGTGGGAAAGGACACTTTACATTGCAAAATATCAATCTTGACATGGCCCAAAGCAAGTAGCAAACAAAAGCTGATTTAATACAGCACCATCGACGTTGCTAAATGGAAAAATACAGAGTTTTTGCAATAGTTAATTAATGTATACTTGTGGTACAGAAAAAGTCAAAAATTTGAGGTATTTGTAAAAAAAAAATAAATCTTTTTTTACATACAATTCCAAGGCGTTGGCTTTGGAGACGGCTTTTGATTTCGATGTTGGTCGATCAGACTCCCCAATGACAGTGACACACTGGGAATACCGTTGTTTATATTTGGGCCGATATATTTATTGAATCCTCCACTATCCCAGTTTGAAGAGAATGTCTAATAAGAAGCTTTTCTTTGCTCCACAGTGTTCATATTTGAGTTCTCAGTATAGTTTGCACGCTTAACGAAATTAGCTTGTTGGTTTTAATTCAACCATAGGTATTTCTATGGTCACTGATCTTGACGATAATTTTCACGCAATTGACTAATGCGCAGTCTGTTATCTATCAACTGCTTTTGCGCGTTCGTAGGCTTTTTGACGCAGGCCAAAAACCGGCAAAAAGTGGTTAACAAAACGTGAATGTGGATAGCCTTTGCGACCGGTTATATACAGGATGGCTCTAGTGTCTTATTTCCTTTGACGTCAAATAATTGTGATTTCTTGTTCCCCTGTATACCCCTAAGTGCTGGTATTTACATTAGGATAGCTTTTCAACCTATTTCATTTAGTGCCCTAGATATTTCAGAATCAATTTTTCACCGGATCCTTATAAATCAATTTACTAAACTAAATTGAACATTGCAATCCTCCCAATGATTAAAACACCTCTTGGAAGATGTTAGTTTTACTATTAATTAGCAGCATTTCTCGATTATTCGTCCTAACTTCTATTGATATTTAAGGGACATCTCGTTACTATGCTATTGTTTCTGATTGAATGAAGCATATCGCCCTTCCTGTTCTTCGATTCATAAAATCTGTTTACTATATTCACTGTTTTAGAAACAAGAGTTTGATTGGGACTCTAAACTACAAGGATACATTTTAAGTTCATTTTTTTATGGATATATAACGACTCAAATAATTGGAGGATACATCGCAGCGAGATTTGGTGGAAAGCGTATATTTGTTCTAGGCATCGGAATAACTGCCCTTCTAACCATATTCACACCGATCATTGCTAAGACGAATGTTTATTTTTTAATTGGTGTCAGAATTATAGAAGGTATTTTTGAGGTCAGTATTTTTTGTATTAATTTAGCAGGAGTTGTTTATCTCGGAACGTGTGTTTGTCTCGCTTTAGACACATGTCACCAATGGTATTAATGTTGCTAAATTAGAACCATGAAAAGTGATATGTGTAATAAAAATAATTTTAAATATTATCGTGCATACCAAAACACCGACGACATGACCTTGCCTGCAGATTGAACGGTCTATGCCATCTCTGGAGCAGGTTCTCTCAGTCCATTGTTTTGATTGTAATGTGATGGATCCACGTTTTACCCATGGTTATGAAACGGCGCAAAAATTCGACTTTATTTCTGTAAAATATTGCCAAACACTCTATGGAGAAAGATGTGAGCAAAGCGCTATCCATCTTGCGCACAGTTTTCTCATGTCCAATTTTTCAGTTAAATGAGATTTTCTGCAACATTTCTGGAGTAGTCACCTCATTTGGTCTACCATAGCGATTCTGGTCTTCGCAGGTAGTACGGCCTCTGCTACCTAATATTTTACTGTTGAAAACGAAAGACCAGTTTCGCCCAGATTACGATATAGCTTTTATATTGGTTGAGCTAAGACCTTTTAAATAAGTATTGTATCAAATTGCGATGACCAATTTTTTCCATGTATACAAATTCACTGAAAACGTTCACTATTAACAGCTGCCAAACGAATACTAAACAACGTGGCGTCTGCAGACTTAATATAATATGCATAGATTGTGTACTTTCTAATAATTCAAGCAACTACTGCCATTTCTAGGTTAGGCCAGATACTTGTATACGAAACATAAAGCAAAATTTAATTTTGATAGATTTATGAATGATTTGTGGTGAAGTTACAGGCCAGACCATTTTCTAAAAATGTGAAAAGGCTTATATCATATATTTTGGTGTTATATTCGGAAATCAAGACAAACAATGAGCTCTCTATATGTGTTGTTAAATGAATTGTGTCATTGGATCAGTGGATGAGATAAGAGATATATAAGAGAAGAAGTATACTTTTTGCTGCTCCAATGGTACGTGGAAAACTCACTAACCATTTTTTTTATTACTGTTTTGTATGACAAATATTGAAGGTTATTCCAAATACGAAAAGCGCGAGATCAAATTTTCAAATTTGCAATGTGTAATAAGACCTTTTCCTCATAATGCAGACTAATAAATAGGGCGAACGATGTGAATACCCACGACAAATAAAGCAATCAGTTAAGTGACGTCAAGTAAAGGAAGGGTAAATTTATTAGCAACAAATTAGAAAGTTAATGGACGATATTGGTTTTGTAGGATAGCTTATCAAAAAAAGATAGAGCTTGGATATCCGTCATTAGTGTTGTTTGTGAAAATTTGGGCAACAATATAGAAGGAAAATAAATCGTTCAGTTGTCGAATTTTATTAGAAATCCATTTTCTTCATGCCCTTTTATTATTTTTGTACTGGGAATGCTGTCAGCGACGACTAGTGTGAAAAGTTCTAACAAGATATTATAACAATGGAAATTCAGTACCAAAGGCGATGGTATCCAGTTATGATGATTGATCACTACAGGGTTTTGAAGAGGGAAGATATGACCCACAAAAACATTTGTTACCAATTAACATTTTCAATGTCTATGTCATCGTAAAAACATAAGCGATACATAAGGTTGAAAAATCATTAATGTATCTCAATATCATTAATTTTGTCACATATTTTCATATAATGTTATTTGAACAATTCTATTATGCACACCAACTACTGGATATCCATTAAATTTGAGTTTCTTAACATTTCTTAACCTAACATTTTTTCATTTAAGTATGTTCTATTCTATGAAGTTCTATTTTCACTTCTATGATATTTCTTTTTCATTTTTTGTTATTAGTTTTAATTTTCGTAAATAATTTCTTCTATCTATTTCTACTAAGATCAACATTTCAGGGTGTTACAGTTCCAGCAATTCAAGCAGTTTGGGCAGTTTGGGCTCCACCTTTAGAAAGAAGTCGTTTGGTAACGTTTTCATATTCTGGAACCTTTGTTGGCACTGTCTTTGCGATGCCGGTCTGTTCTCTATTGGCGTCATTATTAGGATGGGAGAGCATATTTTACTTTTTCGGTAAGAAAATCAGTCATTACATATAGTATTTTCACTTCTAACTCAACTTCCTGTAATTTGAACCTGAGATTAGGCATTGATCAATCTTTGGAATGATCAAAAATTACTATGGAATATCCATCATTATCACCGCAATTTGAACAATTAACTGTAGGTTTTGGAAATTTTGCACAATTTTTTTTGTTTTGTAAAACGAAAATACAAATATATTTTTGAATCCAATTTATGTGAAAGCAATCCAAAGGTAACTATCAAGCTTCTTCCTAAGTCAACAATGTATAAATTTTAAGTTGTTCAATACATCTTCTTTATGGTTATTATTGAATTTCAATGAAATTGTTTCTTATAATATATTAATTTCTTTAACAAACTTGTCAAATAATTCTACTTGTTCTACGACGTCTTCAAATTTTAATTTTGAAAAATCACATTAATTGAAAACTGTTTTTGTAGTCCTATTATGTCCTGTCCTGTCCTTAAACAGTCATTGAATTTTGTGCCCATTTCGAGGGGGGTACTTCTGATTGGTCATGTCTAGTTTTGTTAGCAATATTTTTTAATTTCATATTCCATATATTATTGGATTAAAACATAAAGGCATTCTTTGTGAAAATGTTCTTATGTCATCTCTTTCCGTAGGCTTATCTTTCACATATTCCAGAGACTCAAATATATTTCTTACTATTACCAACCATGATTCGCCATAATTTTTAATCAGCTTCGGTTATTTTTGGCATTGGCAACTATCAGTGCAAATATAATTGTGAATATCATTGCTTACAAGTTCATATTGAGTATATACAATTGTCGTGGAAAGGTGGCTTTGATGAAAATCATCTAAAACTCCTCGATATTCTTTAAACACTAAAGTCACTCAAAATGTGTTAAACACTCAATGTTCTCGCTATTATCCTTTTAACACTCAATATATTTCCGGCGTACACCAACGTCTAATGAATATGTAGGTTACGGCTGTAATTATTTGATTACAATAATGTTTAGCGAAAATAGCTGTCGTAGGCGTTTGTGGCATAGGTTTGTGACTACCTCATATATAAGAAATTATAGGTGAATATTCAAAAAAGAAATGCATATTCAGAAGCGATTGAGTAGTGATATTGGTAATTAATAAATCAACTTGCAATTGTTTGCAAATCGTCGAATCAAATTGTTTTGTAACTATGTTTAATGTTTCAGGCACAATCGGTCTAATTTGGTGCATATTTTGGTTATTGATGGTGTCCAATTCACCTGCTGAAGATTCTTCAATTAACGCAAAGGAATTGGAGTATATACAAAGTTCTATTTCTGACGGGAAGATCGATGATGATGACGATAGAATACCTTGGATCCAGATGTTAACTTGCAGGCCCTTCTGGGCCATTGCTGTTGCAAATATTAGCGAAACTTGGGGATTTTATACCTTACTAACGTATCTTCCTAAAATTATGAAAAGTACGTGTTGATAACTCGTTTTGATAATAAGAAGAAATCTTCTTCTTTTTCCTCTACTACTGTTTCTATTGAACATTTTCTTTCCGGTTAAGGATTTATAGATATTTTGAGATTCTTGCCATATCAAACATATACCACGGATAAAGACTAAAAACACGATATTAATTACATTCATTCTCTCGTAAACTTCATCCACCAGGCTCAAGACTTGTCAAAGTACTGTTTCGAGTTTTATCTCGAAAACGAGATAAGACCAAGACCGAAAATGGAACTCTAACTTTAAAAAATATTCTGTTTTAGATGTTTTAGGTTTTGATTTGAATGCCGCTGGTTTTATATCGGCTTTGCCCTATTTGGCAATGGCGGTGATATTACAAGCGGCAGGACAAATAGCAGATCATTTGCTGGTTAAAAAACTTTTAACAGTCACGCAGGTCAGAAAGCTGCTAACTTGTTTGGGATTCTTAGCACAAACAATATTCATTTTAATAGCAGCGTTTTGGATGACACGAATTGGTACAACTTTTTGTTTAGTAATGGCTGTTGGACTGGGAGGATGTGCTTTCGCTGGATTTGGGTATGTCGGTGGTCGAGTACTAGTATAATAAAACTTATAGAATCCACGCCTATTGATAAGGTTTTCATATTGTTAGAAAAAAGAATCGGAACTAATGCTATATTGTATTAATTGCTTCATTTCTAGGCCATTATGACTATTCTAGGTTTCTCTTCTTACCCAGTTTTGTTAAAGAGATAGAAGGAAATGTACCAACGTGCGTGAATCAAGTTGATTGATAACGAGCATTCAATACGGCCAATAACTGCGAACAAGTTCACCAAATAGTTTTAAACAACCGTCGAATTAAGTTAGAAATAAACGAATTCACTATAAAATAACTGAAGAAATATGCTTGCATTAGGTACCGTCTTTGTTGAATTTCGACCAAAAGCGCATAGAATTAGAATAAGCATAAGCATTGACGTGGTTTCAGCAAATAAGTCGGATTTTTGACATCGATATAGAACTGTAGATAAAACCTGGATTCACGACTACAATCCTGAACCAAGAAAACAGTCAATATAATGGATTGCAAAGGGCGAACCTTTAAAAAGGATAAATCGTGTTTCATCGTCAAGAAGAGTGGTGGCAATCGTTGCTTGGCATAGATAAGGGATTAGGTCTTCAAAAATGAGTGAAATGAGAAATTCTAAAAAAAGGGACCGAATTCTAAGAAAGAGAAAGTGTTTTTCATTCAGGACAATATCTTAACCCACCTCGGTAATTGCTATGGTTGAAATACACGATATGCTTTTCGAATTGGTCGTCCACCCAACGTATATACCATATCTGGCTCCCAGCGACCCTGTTCCCTAACCTTAAAGTTTAACTTGCAAGAGAATTAAAAATCTTCAGTCACTACTGTACTGAGGGTATAAAATTGAAAGGACACTATGTTGAAAAATAAAAATGATCATGAAAAATACTTGAGCTGGAAACTTTCTAGGCAAACCTAATAACATTAGGCTAATTCTAAAACTTAAGATCAGATTTTATTATGAAGTTTATTCAAGATATAACCAAATGAATTAGTGTAGGTCACTAAATAGAGTATATTTTCAACTAGGAAATCAGGGCTAGAAGTTGGATTTTGTTATAAGATATATTTTCTGTAATAACACTAGCACAGTTATTTAAATGTGACTCACTTGATTTTTTAGTGTAAATTCTTTGGATATAGCACCGAAATTTGCTAGTATCATAATTGGTATAAGTAACACATTTGGAACTATTCCAGGTATAGTTAGTCCAATCTTAACAGGATACCTAGTCACGCATCAGGTAAGCTTGTTTTTATGCATAGAAAGAAAGTTTTAGATTAAGAGACAAATAGAAAATTCAGAGTAACTGACATTATAGACAGTTTAGGTGGCGCTTGTGGTAATATACGAGATATATCCAAAATTTAAGCTTCGTTTATATTTCTATCAGCGACGATTATAGTTCCGAGCAGTAGTAGCAGTTACTCTGACTCAAGAAGAAGAAACGTTCCTTGTAGTATTTCTTTATCATGTCAGCCTCAATTGAAAGTATCGCCGCTTGTGAAATCCTGTGATTCGTTTTCTAAATGCAAAAAAATTTAACCAAGTGAAGTTAATGGAAAAAATGGTATGAGTGATTCAATAATTAGAAGATGGGTCATACAGTTCAACGGAAGATATGATAAAGAACACGATGAAGAACTGATGCACTGGTCCACGCAATTATAGAGAAGCTTAAGTAAAACCGTAAATTTATAATTAGTGCTTTTGCTATGGAATTTCTGCAAATCTCACGATCACTAATTCATGAATTTGTAACTGAAAAACTGAGTACTTACATTGAGTACCCAAAATTCTTACTGAACAACATAAAAAACGACGGATGGGCAGTGCAATGATAATTTCCTTGCTCGAATAGTCACAGGGGCTCGAACATCAGTATCTTGTGATACCCCAGAAACTAAACGGCAATTAATGGACTAAATGAATAAAAGTTTTTTTATATAATCAAACGAAACTTGTTTTGTGGATATACCTCTTATAATAAAAATAAATTATGATAGCGGTGATTTGGAATAGCGGCACGAAAACGTTTGAACCCCACTATGAGGGTTAGTTAATAAATGAAAGCTTTAATTGTTATTTTAAAAAACATATAAATATAAGTTTCAGCAATAACTCGTCAAATATTGCTTCTATTCTCTGGGTAATTAACTGCGACAAGGTCCCTTGTATCTGTTATCAATCAAGATATTGAGGAGTCATATTATACAAATGTAATTGCTAGGTTTAAACCGATCGTTTCTCAAAATTATCATAAATTATAACATCGTATAGTCGTGTGATTGACACACAGATGGCGCTGCTATCATCAAATCCATATGACTTTTATGAAGTACCAACTTTTAAAAGACTTTGTGTAAAATTTCATGACATTACGATTAGTCACAGAAAAGTGAGAGCCATTTAAGTGCAGCTACTTTTGTTATTCGTAAAATAATTTCGTGTGTTAATTTATTATTGCTTTTTGATGAAAAAAACAAAAATACTGTACAAGCTCAGCAATGGTTTCAAAAGTATTATCCGGCCTCTACTCCAACGAAAAGAACCCTTTGTTATTGGTTTGATGAATTTAAACGGAGTCGTTCAGACACCGATGATAGTGAACGTTCTGGTCGTCCAATTGAGGTGGTTACTCCAGAACGCATAAAAAAGATCCATAAATTGGTTATCTCTAATCGTAAATTGAAATTGTGTGGCTGAGGCTGATATCAGAAGGCAGGGTGTTTACAATTATCCATGAACATTTGACCATGAGAAAGCTTTTTCAAAGTGTGTACCGCGTTTACTCACAGTCGATCAAAAACGACAACGTGTTTAGCCATATGTACACTTAATAAATCAGATTTTTTTACATCGATTTGTGACAATGGATGAAAAATGGATCCATCACTACACTCCGGAATCAAAATAATCATTCACCAAGAGAATGCACCGATTCACAAATCGATTGCATCGAAGGATAAATTGAACGAATTACACTTCAAACTACTTCCTCATCCAGCGTATAGTCTATATCTGACCCCCAGTGACTAAAGGCTATTCGCCGATTTCAAAAAAGTGTTCATCAGTAAGAATTTTAGCTCAAATTAACAAACAATCGCTGAGCATGAAGGTTATTTTGAGACAAAATACAAATCCGTCTTCAAGCACGGCATCGAGAAGTTAGAGAAGCGTTGGAATGATTGTATTGCTCTTGAAGGATGATGAGTAAAATCGATTTTTGCCAAAAAAAAATGTGTTTTTCTTAGTTAATCACATGACGAATGTTAGATATACTATATATTAGTTGCATTCTTGCCCGAAGAAGCAAAAAAACAGCAAAAGGAAAAAAATTACAAAGGATTCTGCCATCTACAACGGCGTCTCGTTGTGTAACTAGTATTATAATAGAAAATAAGACATTGCAGGTGATCAAATAGAATACTAATTTTCTTTCTATTGCAATTAAAGTAGGTAAACGATTACATTTGCCTGATTTTACATTCATTATCCTCCAAACCATGTCTAAACGGTGAAACATACAATAATAAGAAGATAATTTTAAAGAGGTATTTTTTTCAGTAATATGTATGTTCTCAATTTTTAATAAATGTTGATGTCGCATCTCTCAAGTGTAATAAACTTCGATAGAAAACCATGTCTTCTGCCATCTTTGAGAATAATTACTGGTTTTCTTTTTGGATAAGAAGTATTGAGACATTATTTGAGGAATAATCAATTCAATCATTCAACTACGTCATGTCTATAAAACCAGGCTTCATTCAAACAAACTACATTTCTATGTCTTAATACTTTTAAATATTCTTGTCGAAGTTCGAAAAGACGACATGTTACAAGTATTCTGTTAAGATTTTTATGTTTGAAACCACACTCTATCAAAACCGAAGTGTCTCCTAACATTTATGGTCATATGGACGTACGTACTTCGAAACTCACTCGAGTATATATAGTTTTATAATCGGAGCTCTCCAATACTTTTGACAGACTTTCAAGTAAGAATATATAAATGATACATTCCACTAAACACTCACGATAATCACGTTTTTTTTTCAACTATGTCCAGAGCGTAAAATTAAATGGAATGCATAATGACGCATTCTAGGAATTGGAGTAAATAAAAACAAATAGCAAAACAGGCAAAACGAAGGGAATGCTTTAAGAGGTTATATTACATCAAAAGATAAGATAGATTTTCATAGTTGCAGTCTTTGAGTTTAGAAAATTCTGCTAATTCTCTCAACGCTCATATCGACTCACCTATTGACATGGCCGTCATGACGTTATTAGTGACGTTCTCGCCGGGACCATAATGATCGTAGTCGCCTTGCGGAACGCTCAAAAGAGTATTTTAGACGCTGTGAACGCACTAGGTGGAAAGTGTACAACAGCAAAAAAATGACACTTATGATTCTAATTGATAATTTTGAAATGTTTAAGGGTGCTACTATTTTCATGAATTACATTTTGTCCTCATTTAATTTACATTTAATTGTTCCTCATTAATTTTTTAGGAAGATATCAATGAATGGAGAGTAATATTTTATATATCATCATCCATATATCTTTTTGGGGCTATATTTTTTGCATTTAATGCTTCTTCCGTGCTTCAGCCGTGGGCTCAAAGTAAAAAGAAGGAAAAAGAGCTGAATGGACAAAATATTTCCTCGGAAATTCACGACAATGCGTCTTATCAGAAGGATCTAACCTGAAAGCTTTATATGATATTAACAAATAATAGAATAAACTTTTATAAACGACTATCGTTATATTTTTTCCTCTTCCTTCCTTCACACATATATCAGATAGTTAACGTTGAGTTCTTAGTCTAACATAGAAAGAGGGGTTATTAATAAAAAAATCCACTAATTTTTCAGAACTTCTAGCTAAAGCTATAATTATATGATGCATTTTCAGAGTCAAAATGTTCATACATCGCTTGTTTGATTTCATTTTTGTTAATTTCACTCCTTAACATTACCTTCAGCTTTACGAACCAAAAAAAATAGTCGAACGGGGCCATATCAGGGCTCTATGATGGGTGTTAAATCTCCGTGAAGTGATATTCGTGTACAGTAGCCATGGGAATCGAAGCAGTGTGAACTGGAACGAATAAGTTCTCTCATATGTCCTAACAGATTGAGAAATTTAGGAGTTGATAAAGAAGCAAATGAGGAATTTGTGTGAAATGAATTACAATTTTAATACGTTCTATAACTGCTGCTGCACTATTCACACAGCTTCACAGCTTCATCCTAACTAAATATTTTTTTTGTGAAATTTTGGTGACGGTATATCGAACTTAGTGACGTAGATATTTTTTATATACTAATCTCTAAAACCAATAAAACAACTTTTCTACAAAAATAATAAAAGATTGATAATATTTTTGGAAAATAAAATCGACAAAATGAGACATTAAACACCAATCAGAAAAGCGTGACGTCACACCTCGCGAAACACTATGTTGTAGCTGCCATTTTCGTTTAAAGTGACCAGGTTATTTCGAGTTTTCAGAAATTATTATTAAATTAATAAAGTTCCTGTTTAGTTTAATCTTGAAAGACAGGTATAATTTGAGATGGAATCAGGATTTAACTAAACAAATTGCAATAATTTGCCCAAAATTGACGCCGTTATGCTTGACAAATTTTTTGCAATGAACACCTATTTTTGTTCATCGGAAATTCGCGTTAAAACGTTAAAACTTATATGTAAGTATTATGTGAAGAACAAACAAAGTCTTATTTAATTAGCAGTTACCAGTCAGAGAGTCGCATTTACCCACTGTGGAATGAAAAAACTTAACTGATTTTGAGGTTAGCGAATACAAAGTTTCAATAAATTTAACTTTATTAAGTTATAATATTTTATTTTTTATGTGTGGTATGTAATGGTAGAATTTGTACATTTATAAAAAGATACATCAAGTTTTGTCTGATACTTACATCAAAATGATCTTCACAGAAATAATTGGAATTGTGGAATTAGTTAATAAAATAAGAGTTTCTTGTCCCCTTACCATTTTTAACCACTTTCTTTGTATATATTTATTGTTTGGAACGTATATGAATAACTTTTCTGGCGTTTTTATCGTTGTACTTTCACATTGGGCACTATACAGTATTTATAATAAGAGGAATTCATTATTTATTAAAAAACACAATTGACTGTTATAAACAAACATAGCTGTTTCGCGAGGTGTGACATTATTCAAGACGCCATGACAGTCTTGGCCTTTTTCGCGGTCAATTTCAAATTAATTTCTAAAAACTTAAAAATACTAACGTAAAAAACCTATTTTTCTTAAAAAAATATATTTGTGGGATGAAATAGATGCTAAGCTATAGTTTTAAAGTAATTTCCAAATTTTGTCAACTAGCCTATTGATACCAATAGATTATTAAATTCATACAAATTCATTTCGACGATTCGAAAATATATAATAACGTAATTCTAGTATTTAATTAATTCACGATAATCCATTATGGTAATTTGCAAATCAAACATTGTTTTTGTTTTTTTTGAAAATTAATGCCAATAGGTGACCAATTTTGTACAGAGTAATCTGTAATAAAGAGTAACACTTTCCCGTACGCATTTTAGTTTTGAAAGGTTCACTTTCCCGCACTAGTGCCGGAAAGTGACATTCTTCAAAGGAGAAACAACTATCAAACCACCCGGGTTTGATATCAGTTGCTATGACAACCCAAGCGTGTAATTGTTACTAAAACGTCAAAGTTGTTCAAAACGTCTTGGAAGTAACCGAATAAGTACAATCTTCTTCTAATTTAAGTCACATTAAACCGAATCCGATACAATAATATTAATGGATTCATCCGACGAAGAACTTCCCGAAGCCATTTTGAAGGCTGCAAATGAAGCTAATTGCGAGATGTTACCTGCCAAATTCACACTAAGATATGAGAAGCAATACGACCATTTTGTTACATGGTATAAGGAGAAAGGGGCCAAAACTTATAAGGAAGAGGTATTTCTGGCGTATTTTTCAGATCTAAGTAAGGTTTTGAAATCTAATACATTATGGTCCCGCTATTCGATGGTAAAAAGTTTAGTAAAAATAAAACATAATTTGGATATAGGAAACTTCCATAAGCTAACGTCGTTTCTTAAATAAAAAATATTGGTTTTCGAGCACAAAAAGTTTTTACCAAAGAAGATATATCCAGAGTTATGCTAGCTCCCGATGAGGTATACCTGATGATTAAGTGTGTACCATTCTTGCACTGGCTGGCGCTCTCCGCTCTCCGACCTTGTAAACGACATTCAAGTAAAGGCAGCTTAAAAAAATTTCTGATTCCAAAAATCATTCGTCAAGATCATTTGCTTTATCTGAAGAAATAAATGATGAAATCTATTTGACGCTGTACAGAAAGTAGGCAGATTTACGACCACCTAATCCGGAACGTTATACAGGACACAGTTTCAGACGTTCTTTGGCAACGTTCCTAGCAGACTCCGGCGAAGAAATAACCAACCTAAAGTGCCTCGGTGGCTGGAAGTCTACTATTGTCGCTGAGGTCTATTTGGAGGACTCCGAGAAGAAAAAAATATCAAATAAAATTCTCTGTACTACAAATGACTCAAAACCGTTGCCATCACCGTCATCGTCATCTTTATGCGACCTGCAACCGATGCCATCCTCACTGACGTCATCTACCTTCAGCTGAAACCAAATAACTCCACTGGACCGGAAGTTCTTACTAGTCTACAGAATACAACAAATTGTGTTTTCAATATTAATATTTATAATAATTACTAGTTTTCAGTTAAAGTTTTGTATATTATTATGTTTGTTGGAATAAAATAATTTTAGAAAAATGGGTTGGTATACTTTTTTGTATATACGGTCGTAGAAAAAATAATGTTCCCAACTCATGCGTAAAGTGCCTTTCCCGCACTTGAACGGTTGCCCGGACAACTGCAGTCGCGTGCGGCAAAGTATAACTTTCCCGCACTTGTTAGGAAAATAACTATTTCCAAATACGTGTTTCACCCTATATGCTAATACTTCACACTAAAATAATTTGACTGCGATTTGAAACATGAAAAATTTCATTGAACAGTAGACAAACAACAGCTCGGTCACCATGGCGTACGTGTTAAAGAGATTATACGAGAGTTATTTAAAACTAGAAGAATTAAAAGGTGAGTTTTTCAACTAGACACGAGGTTAATGTAAAATAAAATAAATAATTTATTATGAAAAGTATTAATCCATAGGTGATGGAAATTTTAATACTTAAATTTGCGTACACGTTATTAGAAAAAACTTAATTGTTTCCCATCTTGATATTATGGACTGATATGCGTGAATCTTCTACTGTACTAGCTTAGTTAAGCTACATTAAGTATATTATCGACAAAGTTCATTTCATTCTTCTTAATCTCTTTGGAAAATAAAGCAGACAATGTTCTAACTATACAATGTTTGCTTGGTACTAATGTTTAACGAAAATAAAATACGATAAATTTCATTTATTCACAAATACCCGCCATGGTCTGTGGAAGGCAGTGCAAATAAGTCAGTCTCCTCCACGTCATAGTGCTGCTGCCAATTTTGACGACCAAGCTGGTCTTTTCCTTGTTATATTGTCTATGCATGCATGTTCGTCTTTTTTTACGTTTTCGAACCCAACACAGCAGTAAGTAATACCAGTACAAACCATTTTTTCGGACATATATTTGAAGATAAAACGTTGTTATCTTAATAAATGTTCCCAAAATGACCGCGTTGTTGCAACAACAAGAAATTATTTCTGCTACCACTTCTAATATTGCTCATTGAATACCCCAGACCTTATTTTTGTCAAAACATGAATTAATAATACTTTATTATTTTATTTGTAGATCCTAGGACTGACAGAGAACTATTCACGAAATCACCGTTATGTTTGATTGGAGTTATTGGATTGTACATTTACTTTTTCAAAAGTCTAGGACCCAAATTAATGCTAAGCAGAGAACCTTATAATGTTAAAACCGCTATGATTATTTATAATATAATACAAATAATAATTAATTTTATTTTAACAATATGTGTAAGTATAAAATTCATCTATTCTTATGAATTAATTGTATTTGTTCTTCATTATTTTTTATCCACATTTATTGTATTACCTACTATGAATTCAATTGTAAAAAGAAAATTTCCAACGCATTTCTACAAATATACATCAGTATAGTCTATAATTGATCATTTGAATTTTGAAAAAAGAAAAAGTCACCCACGAAACTCGTTCAAATTTTTTAAAAATTATCCATTATAGTGCAATTAATATATTTACGTTATATATAAGTTTTTTACGAACAAAAAATTTATGCTTAGTTTAGATTCAGTTATTTACTATCCCTCAATGTTATCATCGTCAATCTTTTCCGATTCTTTGCTAGTTGAGGTACTTTCTAGGTATATCTATAGATGAGTCTCGTTTTTGGTAATTCTTTTCCATTCAATAATTTCTTGGTATCCAAAATGAAACATTGGTGGTTCGTCTTAACTTCTTTATTCCAAATTTGTAAGTTTGGTTTAATCCACAATCTATGTTTCTCTCTGTTTTTAGAGGCTTTTAACAATTTTCTTGCAAATTGTAATACTACCTTCACGTATAATCCTCCAACGTTTCGGTTTTTTTCACGCTTGGAAGGAGGTGCTTGAACTTCTTTAAAATTATCAAAAGTGTATATTCTAAATATATATATATATATATATATATATATATATATATATATATATATATATATATATATATATACAGTGCTTTTCAGATAAAAGTATCCACCTTTAATAACTTTTGTAATACTGGTATTTAGAAAAAATCCAAAAACACGTCAATTTATGTTGGAAGGGGCAAGCATTATGGCTTATTTAAACTTACTGGAAAAGCCACCCCCTCATCCCTAGCAGCATCCCCTTTATTTTTTTAAATTACTTTTCATATTTTTTATGTAAAATTTGGATACTCCTCTTTGAGCTGATTTCAAAAATGTATAATACTTGTAGGTTAAAGTGGTTAGTTTATGAGATAAACAATTTTTCTTTTAAGAGCACAAATTTTACTTATTATTTACTTTCACCTTATTTGCCTGTACTAAAATGGGTTGTACAACAATTCAAACTCTTTAATCTTTTTAACTGTGCTATTTATTCTACTTAAAAAATCCAAACAACAAAAAACTCTACTTTTTATTAAAGTTTGACATTGTCAACTAGAATTTGTAGTCACTATTGATAGTGTAATTTGATACATTATTTATTTTGTTTCTCTGAAATGGTTTACTCTTTGCAAGAAAGAATTGAAATTGTACGTTTATACTACCAAAATAATAATTGTGCAAGAGCTGCTGCTAGAATATTTAACGAATTACATGACGGAAGACATGCAACTCATAAGTATGTAATTCAACTGATGGAGAAATTTACCACAACAGGGTCTGTTTGCAATAAAGTGCATAAGCGAGAGGGACTCGTAAATAACGAAGCAATCTAAGTGGCAATTTTAGGGCAAGTCAGCTTAGAGGCTCAACAACCCCAATCGTTGTCAACAATAAGTAGAGCGATCGGTGTTTCATCTTCTACAGTTTTCCGAGTTCTACATAAATTCAAGTACCACCCATATAAAGTTAAGTTGGTGCACGAGTTGAATGAAGATGATTTTGATCGTTGTCTAGAGCTTTGCGAATCAATGACGCAAATTATCAATAACAATCCACAATTGTTAAACAATATTTGCTTTTCTGATGAATGCTCATGGTCATTAAATGGCTTAGTAAGTAGGCATAATTGTAGATATTGGGCTGAAAGTGATCCAAATATTATGCGTGAATTCCATACACAACATCCCCAAAAGTTAAACGTTTGGTGTGGTATCCTAGGTGACCACATTGTCGGACCTTTCTTCATCAACGGAAATTTAAATGGTGAATCATATCTTGAGTTACTCAGGGAAGGGGTTGACCCACGTATTACAACAATAATAGAAAATGATGATAACCTTTCCGAAGATTTACTGGTATTTCAACAAGACGGAGCTCCCCCACACTATGCTATGCCTGTCCGACAATTTTTAAACGAAACATTCCCCGCTCGTTGGATAGGTAGAAGGGGGCAGATGATGGAGTGGCCTCCTAGGTCACCGGATTTAACACCCTAGACTTCTTTTTATGGGGGTATTTAAAAACAAAAGTTTATGCTACCCAACCAGAATCTCTGGATGATTTACGAGAGAGGATAGAAAATGAATGTCGACAATTAAATCCAGCCGTATTAAGCAATGTCAGAGAGACATTTCAAAATAGATTATACCATTGTATGGAAGTGAATGGTACTCATTTTGAACACTTATTGTAACTTCATACTAAATAGTACAGTTAAAAAGATTAAAGAGTTTGAACTGTTGTACAACCCATTTTAGTACAGGCAAATAAGGTGAAAGTAAATAATAAGTAAAATTTGTGCTCTTAAAAGAAAAATTGTTTATCTCATAAACTAACCACTTTAACCTACAAGTATTATACATTTTTGAAATCAGCTCAAAGAGGAGTATCCAAATTTTACATAAAAAATATGAAAAGTAATTTAAAAAAATAAAGGGGATGCTGCTAGGGATGAGGGGGTGGCTTTTCCAGTAAGTTTAAATAAGCCATAATGCTTGCCCCTTCCAACATAAATTGACGTGTTTTTGGATTTTTTCTAAATACCAGTATTACAAAAGTTATTAAAGGTGGATACTTTTATCTGAAAAGCACTGTATATATATATATATATATATATATATATATATATATATATATATATATATAAATGCTCTTGACTTGAGGTTTCTTCTGTTTCAAAATCAGTTTTTTTCATAATAATTTTCCAGAGATTGATAAAAAAATAGAAACCTTTCGACTCAATTTCAGTCTTTATCAAACGTCAGTTTTTGATCAATCTCATTAAAATTATCTAAAAAAAACTAAATTTGAAACAAAAGAGACCTAAAATCAAAACCATTTAGAAGCATTAATATATCAAAAGGTCTAAGGAATATATAAGGTATGAATCAGAAAATCATGTAAAATTGATTATTCTCCTTGCATTTTCAGATATGGTCTTGTTTTCAGTTTTATATTCTAATTTTAAAATAGAAGGAACCTAAAATCAAGACGATATATGAAAATGCAAGAAGAATAATCAATTTTTCGTAATTTTCTGATTATTACCGTTTAGCCTTGAAAATCCAAGGGCCAGAATGTCATATCAACATTTTTTTTATAATTTTGAACCAATCAAATATGTTTATTTTGTTTACATGGGCAGAATCAGAAAATCACTGCCCTCAAACCCTGCTGCCAAATAAAACATAATAAAGTTTATGATGAGCTATCGTTCTATAAACATAATAGGAATCACAAAATTGTGGCAGGATCAAGTTTTTGCAAAGACAATCCCATTTTCCCAGAAAAATATAAATGGAAAACTAAGAATATTTCCAGGAATTGTAAGTAATTTATATACTGTTTCAGGAGGAACCAGAAAATCGCGGGAAAGCACTGGGCCAATCTCTTCTGGTCTATAAGGATAACTAACAATCTCTTGCACATTCAATTCACGATTTTCATTATAGTAATTAATAATTTTTTTTCAGAGTACCATTGTTTTAAGTGAAACGGGATTTGCCTTATGTTCAGAAGTGGATTACAATTTACCAAGAGATTCTCTATTAGTACAAGCTGCAATAGTTTATATGTATTTAAAAATATTTGACACAGGAGATACGGTAGGTGGTTATAGTTTCAAAGTAAAAAAGTGTGCACATATTGAAAAAAAAATATTACTAGTAAAATTGTAAATAAGACGTCAATTGGATAATTATCCGTGATTAAATTATCAACAATCTAGTATTCACATAAATTATAGTTTCGTGTTATAATTCATGATAAATAAGGTTTTCAGCGTCAACAATTTCATTGTATTCTACGATAATAATAAGAGAAATTGAATCATCAAATGACGTGGATGCGTGAATTTAAATTTTACTTTGGGTACCTAACCTTTTGTTTTTTCAAATTACTAAAAACTCAACCTAATATATGAGGCATACACGTAAGCAATGACTTTGAAGTGTAAAGTATCATTATTAAGTATATTTTCCATCGCAATTTTTTGTCTTGGTTTGAGGAAATATCATTTAATATTCATCCTGGTAAATAGCTTACGATGTTTTCAGTTGTATTCCAAAAATGTTTCCACTAGTCAACATAATATATTTTATTCAGAATCCAACCAACAAACACAAGTTTATTCTTTATATTTCAATGCTTTTTTATACTGCGATATCTAGACGTGATTTAAAAAAAATTTTGATTCAATATTCGTCGTGGCCAATAGCCAATCAAGTATTTAGTCTTTAAAATATTCGTTATATAAATATGAAATAAGTCATGTTTTTTTCCTTTCCAGAGAGGAGAACGAAAAGTTTCTAGTAATTTCAATCCCACATGAAAAGATGTACCTCAACCACACAAACACAGCCATTAAATCAATATAACAACAACCTTGTTTTATGAACAAGCTTCTTATACTACCAAGTTGAAAATCAATGCCATGAAGCTACCTTTGTTCTTTGACAACTGTAATTTAACTTTTATACAAATCTCCAGTCTCATTATCGTTTGTCTGTAAAAGTTTTAGATATATTCCCTCTTTGGGTCTGCTATTTTGCTCTTTTTTTTCATTTCATCTCGTTATTCAAGAAGAAATGAAGCAAAATCTTTATTTTATTTATTGTTTCATATGTTATTTTTGTAGAAATTATTAGTGTACAGCTAAGCAGTTTGTACTAACCTACACAAGCATTAACACAACACCAACGTCTGTTGAGTAGATCCATTAGATATCTCTTCAGTCTTTTTATTGGTTGATGGGTATCTTTATAATGTTCATATTGCTTGCTGAACGCCATAATTGTATTCAATATGACCATATGAGATTTATTATAATTCTTTATCCAAGCCCCTTGTTCGCAATAAATGAATAAATTATTATTAAAATAAAATAATAAAATAAATTATTGATATGACCAGGCAATCAGGCAGTATATTTTCCTGGATTTATAAACTCTTACGTTCAACTTTTCTCTGTCGTTAGGTAATTAATTGGCTGTCCCTACTGCCCCTATTTAGACCAACTATAAATGTCATTTCATGAAATCTTGTCTCTATTTCATTTGTTCCAGGTTTCAGCATTTTTTAGATTCGTTACTGTTCTTTTTATCCTAATTATATTCGAATTTGGATATAGGTGCTGTGTAAGCGTGATCACATGATCTGGATATCTGTTTTTATTGGCTAGGCTCTGGAACGTGAGTGTTGAATATGAAAATTCGCCATCTTCCAACGCGAACTTGTCGTGAAATTGAACGCGAGCACTTCGTAATCTATTCAATTTATGTTTA
Source organism: Diorhabda sublineata (assembly GCF_026230105.1). Classification (NCBI taxonomy): domain Eukaryota; kingdom Metazoa; phylum Arthropoda; class Insecta; order Coleoptera; family Chrysomelidae; genus Diorhabda; species Diorhabda sublineata. The sequence goes on along the minus strand of NC_079474.1, from coordinate 45,139,963 downwards.
ACGCTAGCGAGGGCGTCAGTAAGTGTGTGAGCGTAGAAGTTTGTAAATTGAGTTTAAATCTGGTCATTTTCTATAAGATATAAAAAGAAGATATAGAATAGATCCTAGCACATTTAGCCCAGCGAGTACAGCCCAATTTTAGTCAAAACTCACGAAAATTAGTTTTTTCGCTGATTTTCTGGATTTAAGTTGTTCTGAGGGTGCTCTATTGATACAGTAAAAGTTAACATCAAAATTTTGTCCGCTAAGCTATATATTTTTGTTTAAATTTTCAAAATTTCGAATTTTGAAAATAACTCGGAATCTATGCCGAATTTCGAAAAAAGTAAAGGGATCAAAAATGTAGTACAAAAAATTTCCTACAAAAAACGTTTAGTGTAATTTCTTTCTAATCCCAAAATTACTTTTACAAAAAGCGAATTTCGTGTTATTGGATTTTTTCAACAGTGCATTTTTTAAGGATAATTCAAGACTTGAAATTTAGAGTTAAATTTCTGAAAAAAAATTACGACCAGAAAATAACCTTCGATGAAGCTTAAATATGATTTTTCCCAACCTACAAAAAACTCTAAAATGCCAGAAATTCTCTTTTAATATCTTGATTGTTGTAAGTACTCTAAACTTAAGTGTGGCACAGGGATAATCTTTGAAAACCCTATTCTTGTGAAGACTTTATTTAAATATTTATCAAAAATAGAGAAAAAATTAAAAATCGAATATAAGAAATCAATTGCAATCTGGTCGATTTCCTCATCACTCTCGAGCATTTCTTTCAAGAGGAATTCCGTGCTCGTCAGGGTGTCTTCACTGGTCTCTCCGTCTAAAAGTTATTCTTCCCCCAAGTCAGCAGGAATCAGATTTGTACATGAATTTTGTAAACATGACCCGCACAGGCTTCTACATAGCAGTCCAGCCTTCTTGCAAATACACAACTTACTACAACCTTTTTGGCAGTTACAAAAATCATTTTTAAGATCTCTGAGGACGCTGGTGATTATTGGTGACAATTGACCATATTTTTCTTAATAACAGCCTTTAAAAAACACGTATATCTATATAAATCGAGGTTAGAGACATTACGAGGCGTATTATATAAAGCAAGAACTGCATTCACTCCATTTTCAGCTATACACTCTTCTGTACTGTCAAACCTTCGAAACGCTTCAAGAGCTTCTCTGTGATTAGATTTAACTTTTAATTTTTTTTCAAACAATTTGAAGACACCTTTCTTTCCTTGAATAGTATCACAACTAGTAAAAGAAGAGTAAACTGCTATCCTAATCACATTTTATAGTAAAGCCTTATTTCACGACTTGACACTCTGAACTACACTTGCTATGAATATTTACATCAGACTTGTCTCCTTCATTCTCATATTTATCGAAAAAAATCACGATTAAATTAAATAATAATTCAACATTTCACTAATCAAAGAGTACTAAAAATGAAAAACAATTAATTTTTTCCCTTGAAGCACTCCCATTAGGTTCCTTTTCTACTATTTTCACTATTTTCTTTTCACAATTTTATTTCAACAATTAACGTTAAAATTTTACACGTGCACTAATAAGATGTCTTTTGCCGTCTGTCCGTTTTGCTCCGACGGCGTCCTCTACACCCTTAGAATCTTCGGCTGATGTATTGAAGAGACTCTCCCAGTAGAAAGAGGTTTCTTTTTTGTAGAGGGTGACTCTATCACGTATGCTTTCGTTTTCCCCCGTATGATGCGTTAAAACCAAACCCCCGAAAATCGCAAAAAGATTTAAGAAAAAAATGTCGAGCTCTTGGCGAGTTTTCAAATTTTTTATGGAAAACCAAAGGTTTTACGAACTTATTTGGGGAGGAAATTGAAGCTCGACAACTCAGCTACAAAATGTATGCTTTAGTTTTCTTATTAATTTGCCAAAAAGGCTGATATTCAACAACAATAAAAATGTAGCCAAATCTGTCAACTATGGGAAAATCTAACATTAGTAAAAGTAGTTTATTTCCTCTCACAGAGTGAGTTCAAAGTTACAATTGGTTTCATTTTAAAGGTAATCGTCTAATTGATGACTGGATCTAGCAGAGACACAGACACATGTATTTTAAGTTCACCCAGGCTACCAGCAAAAAACAATCCCGTTCGTGCTGTTTTCCAAAAAAATTTCACAAGTCTGAATTTTTTGCAGGTGCAATTGAAAAGTAGAGACTAACGAGTAAAATGCACTTTCTTTCGTCTCGAAATGTTGTAATTTCCCTCTACGTGGCGCGAAAACTTTTTAGTAAGATGCGACCACCCCGAAGTTTGAGCGCATTTTACAAAGAAATGACAACTCTAAAGGAAAAATCACAGGGGACCTTTTTTGTAGAAAATTTCTTAAACTACATTTTTGATAATTTCACTTTTTCCGAAATTTGGCATAGATTTTGAGTTATCTGGAAAAATTAAACAAACATATATTGCTTAGCGGCCAAAATTTTGATGTTAAGTTTCAGAAAATCAGCGACAAAACTAATTTTCGTGAGTCAGGAGCTGTAACCACTAGACTAATTGCCCTGTGGTTACATGAATTTCATTGATACTTGTGAATATCTTTCTGTTAGGTAAGACAGCATTTCAAAAAAGGTATATGGTGAGTTCATTTTTATTTTTTCCTGCCAAACCTTTTCAAAGGCGTGGGTAATCAACATAAGCTGTAAAGCAATATCTGTTAAGTTCGAAATCACAGTACAGTAGCGTGGTGGTTATTAAAGCCAAACTGGCGATTGAGAATGAGGTTTCATGCATGCGGTATTATTTGCAGTGTTCGAAGGAAGAGCTTTAGATAGAATTATCTGGGTTAGTTTCTTCTGGGGTTGCAAAGAGTCCAAGCTCAGCATGACATTAAATCTTAATCTAAACATAAGATTCTATTTGGAACTCAAGTTAATATTCCTGTATTTATTTCAGTTATTTTTTCTTCTAAGGAAAAGCTTTCGCCAAATTAGCTTCTTACATCTTTATCATCACTCAGCAATGATGTTAGGAGTTTGGGTCGGAGTGAGATACAATTGTGGAGGAACTACAACTTGGATTGTTCTTCTTAATACAATTATACATTGCGTTATGTTTTCCTATTATCTTGTAGCGGCCATATATCCCAACTGGAAATATAGATCAACCTTTAAAAAGACTTTAACACAACTGCAACTTGTAAGTAAATATAATATTAATAGGTGTACGTTCTATGGCGCTCCATGGAATTTTCTGTTGTTGAAAGAATAGTGTATAGCAGTTAAACACTGTTAGCAAAGCTAAGCTAAGTAACTATTTGAAATGGAAAGTCCTAAGCTACAATTTAGTGAAAGGTTATTAAAAATTTTCGTCGAAAGTAATAGAAAATCATCGCTACTTAATTCCACTTTTTTATCAAAATTAATGTACCAAGTATCTGTATGGTAATGTCGGATTTGACATATTCACATCAGTTTTGCCATATTTCAATACTTTGGCAGCAGAAACTATTACAAATTCATATATCAAAAAAATGGTTATTTTGTTTTAGGTCCAGTTTCTGATATTTATCATAATCTTTGGAAAAATTTTGTTATGGCCAACTTGTAATTATCCAAGATATGTTGGGTTTTTAACGGTAACGCAAAATATTTTTCTGTTATTCTTATTTTCAGATTTCTATTATAAGGCATATGTTAAAAAATCTAAGACTAAGTAATTTGTAATAATTTAATAAAAAAAAAATGTAATTATTCATAGTACTTATAACATTTTGAAACATATTAAGTGTATGAAAAATTGTGTGCCATTGAATAAATTCACTAAAAGAAAGATCTTGTTTATTTAACATTTAATGTTTATTAATCGAACTTTTTTAATCTATCGGTAAATAGAGTGAATCCTTTGTTAACCGGCAAAATCATATCTCACTTATTTTCTGATAATATTAATCACTTCTTGGGTCTGTGGATTACACAAGGATCGTTAATTTTTGAAACCATAAAAAATGAAAGTAGTGGATCAAATGCAAAAGGAGGAGAATATGATAAAAATGAGAGGAAAAATAATATACGGGCAATCTGAGGTCGGCAAGGGAAAGTAGGTGAGTTTTTAAGGGTAAAAAACGATTTATGTCAAAACTACTTCAGTATATGGGAGTTTTTGATTTTTGTTATTTATCTTTCACAAAAACCATTTTTTTTTTCACTTCATATACACTGTAATTCATTTGATACAAAATATTTATTTTTAAACCTCATTTTGACTTTATAGAAGCTACATTTATTTCAACTAAAACATGTCTCATAGCCTCGCCTGGAATGGGGCAAGCAGGGATACGTTTCTGCGTGACAGTCTGTCTATCGTAAAAGATGCTTCTAAACAATATTAACATTTAGTTTTGTTTCGAAGAAAATGTAATGGGTATGACCCTAGAACAGTATTTGCAAGACCTACTCGACAGACAGACGTGTCTCATAAACACCGATTTCACCTGCAGACGCCCAAAATATCAATATATCGAGACTCCTTTCTTTGGAGAAGTGCAATCCTGTGGAATCAGCTATCAAGGCATGTCTTTCGCGAAAACTACAACCTACAGAAGTTCAAGATCAATATCCACAGGCTCTCCACACGGCAGGCACCACTCGAACTACTCGATTGTAATAGGGTTCACCCTTTTTTGCTTTATTTTCACATAAAAAGTAGTGGAATTATTCTTCACGATTTCACAAACGGCTTTTGACTCATAAGTTTTGGACGCTAAACATCTTCATGTTTATCTCATCAGATTTAGTACTAACTGGCCTTTGGCTCTCTACGTAAATGAAGAAAAGTATTAGAAGGAAACGGTAAGACACTATTCCTGAAATAGAAATGCCCAACGACATAGCAGAGTGCTACAAGTCATGGATACTACATTGGGATGAGTGCATTCCTACCCAAAAGCAATACTTCAAGAATGTATTACTTTTTTACTTAGTTTTTGATAAAATAATGCATCGTATTTTTTTATCGCATCGAGTAAATAAAGGATTTACAAAAATGTAACTAATTTGCGTGAAAGTAAAATTTTCCGCTATTGCCTAATGAAGTTATTGGGTTAAATTATTTTGAATTCATTAAGAGTCCTTGTACGATACTTGATTTGGTTTCAATACACCATTAACTCATTCCATACAATTAGAAATAATTAAATCATTTTGTCTCATTGACACTCCATTGTTTATAAAACTAAGTCAAGTTGCGCATTGTCTTTTTTACACATATATTTTTAAAATTACAAGGTATCATCATTGAAACCATTAACGTAAATTAGTAAACAATCCATCAATTAATATGTTAATCATTTTTTTAATAATAATCTACTCTTCTAATTGGATTGGTACGAGGATGGTCCCAGAAATACCTGTCCTGACCTAGAGATGGCGGTAGCTACTAAAAAAATACCACCAAATATTGGAAAGTACATTGTCTATACAACATATGTTTCAAGTTTGTAGACGCGTGAATGTTTTCAGTGAATTTGTAAACATGGAAAAGATTGAAAAGGTCTTAGCCCAAACAATATAAAAACTGAGCTTGATTCTATTCTGGGTGAGACTGCTCCTTTGTTATCAACAGTACAGTATGGAGTCGATCAAATGAGGTAACAAATCCAGAAATTTTTATCAATATCCACAAAGCGGTTCTGGATGATCTTCGACCGAAAGTACGCGAGCTAGCAGACAAAGTAGGCATTTCATAAAGTGTTGCACATCGCATATTATCTGAAAATTTTGACATGAGAAAGCTGTGAGCAAGATGGGTACCGCGTTTAATCACAATGGAACAAGAACAGCATCGTGAAGATGTTTTCGTTGAGTGTTTGGCAAGATTTCACATAATTTTAGCGTCGTTCTATAACCGTAGGTCCATCACATCACACCCGAAACGAAAGAACTGAAAAGGGATAATGAGAGATGCAAGTACCGTTCCATCTGCAGGCGTCGGTTTTTTGGGAAGTGTTATGCCATCAAGACAATTCATTGGCTGGCACATCCGTGGTAATGGCCAAAATTGAATTAAATGATGATGAATTAAAGTTTGAATTGCTACCTCATGCCAGATTTGCCCTATTTGCCAGATTTGGCCCCGTCGAATTATTTTCTTTTCCTAGACTTGAATGAATGGCTCGCTGGTCAAAGATTTTCCAGTTATGAAGAGGCGATGTCGGCAGTTAATGGCTATTTTGAGGAGCTTGACGATTCTCGTTATAAAAAGTGTATAAAATCGCTGGAACACGTGTATATAAAAGGAGATTAGGTTGAAAAATAAATATATTTTTTTCCAAAATTTTTGTGTTTCCTTTGTTGAGCCAGGTGCTTCTAGGAACATCCTTGTGAGTGTACATTACTAAATTAGACTACGGGGTTTTTCTCCACTTTTTTCTCCCGAGAGTTTTCTGCCAATATCGTGCGATACGTCCAAAATATGTTAGAATAAAAATTTTCATAATTTACGAGATAAAAATTCCAAATAACTTAATGCTCACTAATTAATAATAATAATAATTAATAACTTTTGAAGGGTTATTACTTTCATAATTTTCAAATAAAAATATTCCGAAAACGGTCCTCAGTATCGAGTTTTAGCAAAAGTAGGTACCTTTCTGGTATAAATTAACTGATTTTTAAGTTCACTTGAAATTTTGCTTAATAAATCTAATATTGAAAAAGTTATGTTCAATACTACGTGGTACGAACTGTGTAACCAGCGCCCTCTATGAGAATCAGACATAAAAACAAATTGGATGTATCTAAAACTCCAAATATTTAGTTTTCTATCAATCCTAGAGACGGAATTATCTTTTTTGAAACACTCTGTATAGGAGCTTAGAGAGCTTTTTCCACAACTTTGGACAGAAATCGCACAAAATTCATTGACCAACTTGGTTGAAATCATGCCAAGAAGTTGTGTTCTTTTATTAAATTTCTTCAATATCTTATTTTATATCAGCCATTAATTCAATACTCAGTATTCTAAGATTTACTGAATATTTGACATTGATTAACAAATATATCTCTTTTGGCAAATACTATAAAATGTTTGTTCTTGCGTATAAAATTGAATTCAATAAACAAACCAACTGTTTTTATTCTTAGTCTGTTTAGTATAAACAAATAGTATTTTCACTAAATGATCGATTTAAAATAAAACCTGCCAAATTAATTAAATTAAAAAAATCGTCTTCAATCGATAGCTACATCCGCATGTGTTCAATTAAACCAGGTTAACAATGCACTTGGTATGAATATTTTCGGCCCTGTATTCCAAAATAATTCCTTAAGTTTCTCAAACGTTGTAACCTGCTTCACCGCATAAGAGCAATCGTCAACTCGACTGACAATAATCTTTCTGTTTAGCGTGATATGCTACAATAGACGATCGGGGATCGAAATTAATTTAGATAATAAATTGGAGAAATTCTGGAAATTACTAGAAATCGAGACTTTTAGAAAATTCAAATTCTTGAAAGTTAACAAATTTTCTGATGAATGTCTTTCTCTTTTACTTTCTCACTTTATAGTAAGGATGATCTTCCAGGAAACTTTCGAATTTTCAAAATTTTAGTGACTTCCTAGATCTTTTGACCTCAATAGATTCTCTAGTCAGATTCTAATGGTGAATATTAGTAAAATCTAGAATAAATAATAGAAAAAATATAATATGATATCTTGAAGTTGCTGGAATTCAAGATGCAGTGTCCGCTAGCGTTCCCAAAACAATACCTAGATCCTTGAAAAAATACTTTCTATGGTTTAACACCGACATTTTTCACACCTAAAAGTGGAACATCATCTGTTAAAAAAATTTAAGAGTACCAATAATGATATTAAATTTATGGATCTGCAAACCAAAATTAAAATATTTATACGTCGGCAAGTGATCCCAAGAATTTTGGGTCCTTTCTAAATTCCAATAGGAGAACTACCAGCATATTCCATAAGAACGAAAGTCTTCACCAACCAGTTGATATTCTAAGTACTTTTGCTGTTTATTTTCAGTCCGGATATATGACCTCATCTACTTCTAATTTTGGACTGGAATAGTTACCCTCTTTTACTGAGTCCAAGGTTATCTATCACTATCTCACCATTATAATTATATCCAACGTTTCCAATATTATCGAAACGCTGCTTTACGAATTTGTCTTCAACCACCTAATGAATAAGCCGCATGGTTTTAATCTTATCTGCACAAACTGTTATTATTTTCTTTTAAAATATTACACTTTCTATTATGAGATCATAAAGCCGTCGTAAATCACAAAATAACACAAACAATTTTTCCATTTCTTTTCAATAATTATAATTATTTTATGTTTTTGTCGATTAGTGAATTATTAACAAAAACGATTTTAGTCTGGCTGGAAACATTTACATACCATACCCCTTATTTATTTTAGCGTGGGTTTGCTCCATTCATTTCGAACGAAAGGATAGTTCCATATATTGTAAGCTGTCTATATTTAAAGCACTGTTGATTTATCTATATATCTATATTATCTATATATGATTCGCTTAAAAAAATAACCAAATTATATTCATATATCAGAACTAATATTACTGAATTAATAAATTTTGCTAGCAATAGTCTGAAGAGTAAACCATACGCAGCCTTAAAAATGTGAAATTTAAATGGTAAACTCAATAATTTTTTTTCTCATGATTTCTCAATATTTTTATTTCTTCCATTATATAATAAACGTAGTTCCTGTTAACTATGTACCTAGTAAGATAGTAATGAATCGCTCTCTTAAAACCACGATCCAGTATATAATCGTATTCCTAGGGGTATAACTTAATATATACAAGTATATCCGGATTAAATAAGGATGGAATTTCATTTTCAAGGAAATAATTTCATAATTAGAAAAAATAAAACCACAAATAATAATTGAATATTTATTGATTTATTGATAGGTGGAATTTACGATTTCCATTTCGAAGAAAGTATCCCATTCTGAAATTTGTACGTCGAGATCACAAGTTTCGTTTAACTCTTCACTTTCTCCAATGAACCTTTGAAACGGCTGGCGATATATTATCTTTTCATTTATAAAAAAACTTATTGTGTACATAAAATAACAATTTTAGATATTGTAATTGGAATTGACAATGGGTTGTTAAATTTTATGTATGGTTTGGACGAGAGAAAAATTAAAACCAAATTTATATTAACATACGGAGTTTCTTTTCATCAAAAGGTGCTATAAAAATTTATCATCAGTCGTTTGTTTGGTTATTTTAATTTATTTTCCTTTAGAAACAAAACAAAAACTATCGTGGGTCACCTACAAAAATTTGATTGATTTACACAAATTATACACGACGACCAGAAATATCAGAATTTGTTTAAAACTAGCAGCGAAACCCGGCGTTTTCGACTTAAAATAAATGTTTCATGGTATAGAAAATACCATACCAGGTTTTTATACCATCAGACACCGAAATTGCCAGAATATTTAGTACATCACTTCGATTTGGTCCTTTTAGATCAACACTCGTACACATTTTGGAACTTACCAGATCAATCCAAAAATTTCTAGAAATTTCCAGAAAATTTTAGATCGCTACTAATAAATAGCACTCCTTTTAGAATTTTCTGGATCATACTAGAACTTTCTAGAGCTTTCTCGACCATTCTAAATCGATCAATAAATTCCACTCATTTTAGAGCTTTTGGGAAATTTCTAGAAATTTCCAGTACATTAATCGATTACAATAGTTCGCTCTTATTTTAGAAATTTACAAATCACTCCAAAAATTTTTAGTACTTTCTGAAATATTCTAGATCGATCATAATAAAATGTACTCATTTTGCAACTTTTTCGACCATTCCGGAAATTTCTAGTATTTTCTAAATTGATTACAATAGTTTGGATTCATTTTAAAACTTTCCAGATCATTCCTGAAATTTTTAGAACTTTCTAGGACATTCTAAATCGATCACACATTTTTGAACTTTCTAGACCATTCCCGAAATTTTTAGACCTTTTCAGGAGTTCGTGCGTTAGAAAAGGACAGAAATATATATTTTCACATTTTCGCCAATCATCGCGACCAACCTTACTATGACCTGGAGACCAAGGCGTATTTACCACCTCAAGGGGAAATTGATTGGGGTTGGTGGTGATAGAGAAAAACGTGTCTATACAATTTTCGTTCATTTCTTCTTATTCATAACAGCCTTCTTTGCTTTTTTCCACTTGATATTTAAGGAACATCACACCCTTTTACTTATTATTAGGTTTACCTGTGTGTGGGTATATTTATAAGCTTGTGAGCTTGTTTGTAACTCTCTTTTGTGGCTTATTACTGTTAGTATATCCTACCCTTTAATTGTGTTTGTTTGCCGAGCGGGCTAAGGCGTCAACCTCCGGATTCGCCAATCAAGGGCTCAAATCCTGTTCACATCAATATTCGATCTTGATACAATGGAAAACAATTACATTAGGGAATAATTTCAAAAATCGTGAAAGTACTTAACATTCTTATAAGGAAATCGAAATTTTACCTAAAGAAAAATATTGCATAGCATAGAAGGAATATGATGGTGCTGGATGAAGGAATCTGCGGAGTTTTTTGTGACATAACAAATTTAAATATAGGCGCAAAATATCAGTAGTTGAACATACGTGGTAAGGCTAGGTTGAGAAAACATTTTTTAACATTTTTTTCATACCCTTTCCTTGCTAGAAGCCAATTATTCTTGTATATATCATATCATATAGTGTATGATAGAGTATCTCGAAAAAATTTGAGGCCAATTAGTAGGTTCACGTTTTCGAAACTGCCATGGGAAAAACGTGGGGCGCTTTGTTCACCAAGAATTCTAGTATTTTTCATTCATTAATGTCTTTAGCTTATATATAAGATAAATAAGTATTAACTTTTCAGTTTGATGAGTTTTAAAATCGTGTTTTTCAGTTTTCTTAAACTATATTTATTTTCATTAACTTGGAAATATTTATTATGCACTAGAAATTCGATTATTTTATTAATTATCAATTTTTATCGTTGGATTTTTTTTCCTAATTGGTTTTAAATGCCAAATATAAATCCTTCTATAATTAATACCTGTAATCTTTCAGTAGCCAGATTTTTTTTTCTGCTGTAACGAAGCGACGTTACGTTACGTATTAGAACCAAATGCAAAGCAATAGATAATGAAGTCATTTATTTCTTTAGAACAATTAAATAATAAAACTAAAGTCTTGAATCTTCAAACAACATGAAATTCTAATGAATTACATTACTTAAACTTTTGTAATTGTATTATTCATTTCACTGTCAATTAATGAATATTTAAATACAATCGTTTACCAACTGTATATAAATAACTCATCTTCTTGTATCCTCCGTCTTCCTTACCGAAATCTAGTGACACAATTTTTAACTTAATTAACGTAACCTGGTGTATTTGGTATTATCGTTTTCAATTATAGCTCGTTTTCTACGAGTAAGAGTAGTGAAAGTAGTCGGTTATGAAGCAAGTGCCATTCTTAGTATAAGTTTAATCAAACAAGGTTCAGTGCGGTTTTAGCTGTGGTCACATCGACCCGGTCTAAGTGCGCATTCGTTGCAGTGAAGTGTGGAGTTTTCTTCTAAACCGAAAATAAGAATACTTTCCGTAGAACTACCAAATACTGTAAGTACTTACAATAGAATATTGGTTTTTCCATTTTAATTTGTCTTTTTTTATTTATTATCTTAATATTTGTTCAAATTCATTTGAATATATGATAGAAAAACCAACTTTTCATTATATTTAATCCATATTAATTGTAGTGAATATCTCTATCATTATACTTCTCTAGATTTTATTATTACTGATTATAGTTCCAGCTACCTATATCGTTGTTATTTTCTCCAGTTTCTTCACTTTGCTTCGTTGTTTCTTTCTGGGTCAATCCGCAATTTCGCGATACAATTCTAATTTGAATTTTGAGGTATTAGCACTATTTTTGGCACAAATAGATTTCAGCCTTAATATTAAATCATTTTCTTCCAATATATATATATATATATATATATATATATATATATCAATTTATTTATTATCTGATATATTGAAAGAAAGGGATGTTAAAAATCCAATTTAACATAGTCGTATAATAATTTTGTAATTCAACTTTCATTAATTATTAACTCAACTTGATCTTTTTTAATAATTGTCTATAAACGTTTCTTTAATGCTTTCCTTTTTGTAATTTCTTCTGTTCCATTCAGTGTTGAATAATTTGTAGCTTGAACAAAATATAATTAGCTCTTGGGCTATAGTACAATAGTAATAACGAAGCCATTAACTGTAACGTGCTCAGTCTTTCACGCGAAACAAGAATTTTTTGTAACTCATGGAAACAATAAGTATAAAAACTTACACATCTAATACTACGTAATGAATTAGGATAATAAATTGCAAGAGCACCTTCGAATTACAGCATTATCATCAGACAACGACAATGCTATTATTAACAGTTTTTCCTAATGCCATATGTTTGCTAGTTATTACAGGAAGCAGTAAATGATTGCGCTTTGTCTAAATTGGTCTTACGCAAATCTTTCAAAATTCTTTATTGAGCAAGGTTGAAGTTTTCCTAGAAGAATACTTGACAAAGAAAATTCTATACGCTTCCGAAGTCTACGGATATTTCTTTGAACTTGGAAGAGCATTCCAAGATTTCTGCCTTATAGCATCACAATGGAATTTTAATCTATCCATCATTTCGTTCCTTGTGATTACCCTTGGTCCATGCAAATGGACCTCCTGGACCAATCAGTTTATTAGCAAAAATGTTATTCAGATGATTTCTTAGGAAATGGGGAGAGGCTTCATCGTGCATAAATCATTAGGGCTATGGACATTGTTTTCTTCTATTGTGAGGACATAGTAGGAGAATATTTTAAAAAGCATTGTTCTTTTCGGACACTTTTAAACGTATTCATAATATTATGTAATTTCACGTATTTGTATGAGTTAGGTAAAAAACTATTACTAACTAACTAACCTAACCAAGCCCAAACTAATCAAAGAAAAAATAGTTGAATGCAGTTTTGTAAGATATTAGGGAGGTAGAACAGAATTAGAATGCAAAAGTACAGAATAGCATACTGTGAACAAATTGTTTCTCAGTTTATTTATCTCAAAAATATATAACAGCCATATATCAAATTATTACTTAAATTATTCGAATCTTTTTTATTATTTATAGCTTTTACGATCTTATGTATGTAAATCATTTCTAAAAATTATTACTTTTCTTTATTTGATTCCGTTTCAAGATATATATATATATATATATATATATATATATATATATATATATATATATATATATATATATAGTTCGTTCATTGATGCAGTCTTATTTTTGATATTGATGACCTTTTAGTCTATTTCCTAAATATTGAGATGTCTGCCTTATGTAAACAGCGTCACAATAATTCCAATGTACTTGATATATGATTTTAATTTAGTGAAATATTTGGATTATGTATTATGTCCTTAACGACTTATATTAATATCATATTTATTTTATTGAAATAATTCGACAGTTGTTGGCAAAGTCCTTGAACATAACTTAAGGAAAAATGTTTTGATGTTTAGTTACTGTTTTGTTTCTTAATTGATTATATAGTATCTGTTTATCCTTTTCTTGAATTTATTCTTAATCATTTTTTCCATATAATTATTTTCTTTCAATCACGTATCTATTTTTTGATAATCGATGACATGAATTTAAATTCAAATATTTTGAGGATCAATTTGTACACCTTTCTGTTCTTATGTTATTGGTAATTTTATTTAATGTGACATAATTTTTTATGATAAAACATAATTAATTAAGATTTCCGGTGATTTTTGATAGTATTATTGCTTGTATAAATTTTTAAACTCATAGATTTCAAAATTCAATAATCAAATTGACGTTGATAGAAATATTGATTAATTGCGCTATGAGAGCTTCCATATCAAGGGTTAAAGCACAATTAGTAATGGAAGAATTTCAGAAAAGTGTCTTAAGAGAACTTAATACAAATATATCAACGTCAATTTGAATATTGAGTTTAAAAATTTATACAAGCAATAATACTATCAAAAATAACTTAATTACAAAACAAAAATCTTAATTAATTATTTCCCAGATGATGAATACACAATATTTCAAAGCGTCCTATATATAGATTGTTTGAAGTGAAGTGACAGGCGATAATTAGAATTTTTTATTCTAATAACAAAACTATTAACATGTGAGATATTGAATTGAGAATTTACTTCGCCTCTGTTTATAAAATTTTCATACTGCTATCGCTACATCAACAATTACACTGCCCATGATTTCTAAAAACGATAAATTGGTTATCGAAATGGGCGAAATGGAGTTTTCTACATCGAAACCTCTGAAAAATTATAATAAAGTTTTCAGTGGGTTCCATAAACTCGTTTGGAATAAGAAGATAACGATCTATCAAGAAAACGAAGCTTTACATTATGATGCTGATATTGTCAAGATGGATAAATCGCTCTATAGCCCGGATCAAAGTCTAGAATCACAAGTCTATTCCTTATGGGATTATGTTTAAAGCATTTTTCAAATTATTTTGTATTCTGTATACGATAATTTTGAAACACTCCGTGGTTTTTTGGCTCATTCTTATATCATTAACATCGGTACTGATGATAATAAAGGTACCAGCTATGCTTGAATACCTTGTACATATAGAGAACTATTTTCTAAATTTAGAGAATGAATCAAAACCCGTTCATATAATCAAGTCTTATTGCTACCTTGCATATATTGATAAATTATTGCATAGAGATATGAATAATTAATTTATAACATAGCAGATATAAGAGAAAGGCAATATTCTTCTGATTTTGAACGTTCTTCTTAGTAAAGTTATTTGGTTTCATAAGAGAAATTTGCACTACCCAATTATGTTTAATAAGTTCTGCTTGGTTAACGTAACATGTTATTATAGTTAAAATGTGAACTGCAATATTAATAATATCAGAAATGTAGGTCATTTATAGACATCTCATTTTTGTTTTGATCTTTCTTAAAATCAAAGTTATTGATCTCACTTATTTTTCAAAGAAACGTATCACCGATTAAATTTTAAAAATGCATCTTTGACTGAAAGGGAAATATTTTACTAATTGTTTCGTAAACAAGTACTTTCAATTAAAATAATATACTATTATCTTGAGAAAAGGATTTCATGAGTGTTATTCACACTCTACTCCATCAACAACAATAGTTAACATGTGTTATACTGACCTTAAACGTGAAAAATCACCGACGATACTGATCGCCGTAATTTTTTAGTTCTTTCAGAAAATTGAAAAAAAAAAATTTCCCAAAACGGTTCTTTTCTATAAACTTCTATAAACTTCAGAAAGTTTAGTTGGTGAATAGGATGGCGCTGATATAAAAACGACCATTGATTATTCACATGGCTGTCTGGGACTCTTTAAAAAAACTGGAATTTTTGTGACAATATGTGACAATCAAAAAACATGGTTTCATTACTGTACTTTTTAATCATAGAGATTGTTTTCTGAATTGAGAGAATTTGTGAAATCTACTTAAAACGATCAAAATCATAAGCTGGAAAAGTTTTGGCTCCCGTATTTTACAAAAAAAACTCATGATAATTTGGTATACATGTGTCAAATTTTGATGAAAAAATGAATTTTTACTTATTACTTTTGGACCTTGTCGTGTTATGCTACTCAACAAGAATATATTCTAATATAACAACAAACGAGAATATTTGTTAATATATTGGTTACTTCAAAATAACAACAAATTTTTCATTACTATTCAACGCCCCTGTATATAGTCGACTGAATGTAATAACAATGCATTAAAAAATACTTTGTGTTGCTTTTTATCTATTCCTACACTATAATGGATAAAATGAACGCGAATAACCTTTACCCAGGGCAATAATTTGCAAACGTGCAAAAATAATCGATCAGCAATTAGAATTATTGCTATGTTTGCCATTTTCGCAATACAATAAAATACAATATGTCACAAAAAAGATCAATAATAATAAATTTGGCTGATAGATCTATCCAACTATCAGATACTGAATTTAGATGCTATTTAAAAAGCAAAAACTGCATTGAAAGAAAATAATCATACGGAAAAAATAATGAACAACATATTCAAGAAAAGAATAAACATGTACTACAATCAATTAAAAAGCAAAACAGAAACGAATCATAAACAACAAAACATAAAACTTTTTTCCTTACAAGGACTTTCCCAACAACTATCGAATTATTTCAATAAATATGTTATTAATATAAATCATAAAGGATATTATCTAAATATTTCACTAAATTAATATCTAAAACACCAAAAAACAAAAGAAGTAATATTATATGTTAAGTCTTGATTACATAGGACAGACATCTCAGTATTTAGAAAAGTCATTGAAAGGTCATCGATACGATAAAAAAATAGAAGTGCATTAATCAACCATGAAATATCAGAAGAACATAAATTCGATTATATAACTTCGCAAATACTTGTAACGGAATCTAATACACGATAAAGAGAATTTCCATAAATGTTTCACATTCATAAATACGAAAAAGCTCTAAATGATAAAGAATAACTAATTAATTTAATTAAAATTTATAGCTCTTATTTTGTAAATTCTAATAAAATTACAAATAATTTAATTGATTACTGCTAAATATTTGAGATGTGAGGTATAAGGAAAAAATAAATTTCTATTTTTATTTAGATGTTCACGATGCAGGTGATTGATTGATTTAAATACACGTAACTGTCTTATTATTATTCGATATATTCTAATTTTGAATACCTAAGTTAACTCCTTTTACCCTATTAACTTTCCTAATAATCCCCTGGCTTAACTTCCTTGGGCTATTTTTCTATTTATTTCAGTCCATTCTTTGTTTTCATTTATATGCTCCCAAGTATCGTAGTTCGCAAACGTTTTCTTACTTATATTTTCTGTCCTTAATCTCTGTATAATTCTGACTTAGTACCATACTTTGTTTTCTCTTAGTTTATTATTATAATTTTTGCCTCCTCTTATAGTTCACAGAATACTCTCTTTCCTCTTTTTTCTGGTTATCAAAGATAAGTCGTTTACGTATGCAATTATGCAATTAAAATGTTGATATAGGTTTAATCTCTTCTAAACTATAAATTTTACAGTTCTATTGCTCTTTATTCTACTATGTGAAAACGTCTAGTTTCATCTTGACTAGTAAATTTAAGGCAATACATATTTTTATTCTATCTATTGTGTCATAAGCCTGCTGAAAATCTATAAACATAATATGTAGGCTATGATTTCTTAGCTTTTACCCATTCTTGTCTTAAGGGTAAATATCTAATCCGCTCTTCCTTTCTTGAAACCTTCCTGTATTCCCTCACTTATTTTTGATCTATTCCTTAAAATTTCGTGCACCACTTCCAAAATGCTAATTTTCGAATTTTGGTCGTGGAAATTTGAAAAATATCGAATACCTAACAATATTCATTACTCTTGATTTTAGGTCTCTTTGAAGCATATTTTTTCTTAATATTCTGACCTAATTTCGTTCTAGACCAAAATATATCTTTTTGCCGAAAAGGTGAAATCGTGACATTGGAAAGTCACAGAATGGATAAAAGTATAACAAGTTTGTTAGCTACACGTCGTAAATAATTTTTAATTGATCGTTTATTTAATACTCTTCGCCCATTTTAATTTGTTTAAATGATATTTTATTCTTAAAGTTTGAGGACAATCTATTAAAACTTACATATACTCGTAGTTATTGTTAATGATTCACGATCTTGGAAATAAAATAACTAACTTAAGGATAATTATAAATTACTGCTAAACCAATGGGTCCTTTTTGTCTCCTGTCTATCAGTGTTACATCGTCTAAATGACATTTCTGACTTTTTTTATATCAGTTTTAAAAATAAAACGCCACGGAGGAAATCGGCGGAACTACAATATTTTCATAATTAAAAAACAAGGATTTTGTAAACAAAACCACCAACAGTCTGACCTGACGTATTCTGTGCTCATAACTTCACAAAATTAATGAATTAAACTAAGAAGCTAAAAGTTCGCAAACTCTAATTTTAATTTAAATTTATTATATCATTTCAGTGTCTTTCAACCAGTAATTTAATTTGTTAGTTTCATGTTTTATTTCGGCTGCATAAACCAAGATCGTGTCATTCTTCTTTCCGATGATGAGAGAATTTAACGATCAACAAACAAATTGTCGGTACGCAAAAACCGCATGAGAATAAAGAAGGTCACATCAAATATCTTATTAAAGTAATCGTTTATTTCTTACTTAAGAACTTCACTTCACTGAAATCTACTCATCAATGTTTTACTGTTATTAGAAAAATTGTGTAATTCATTGAATATTTTGGAGGTAATTTGTTGCACTAATTAGAATGCTATTGCGCGTTGATGTGATGTTCTTAATAATGTTATTTAAAATGTTCCATTCTACTTTCTCTTGACGCGTTATTTTCACTTTATGATATAATTAGTCTGAATGGTTGGTCTGTCTACCAAGTTATAAAAAAGCGAGGTATATTTGATATTATGATTAGGAAAATTTTCAAGTAGATATCTCATGATTAAAAAATCTCTTCTTATCCAAATAGTACGGAGACCTCAAACCTCCATAGCTAAATTACATTAAAAATTGAATATTCAGTTTTTTTTTATAAATACTTACAGATTTGAAAACTCGGTTTTTAGTGACATCATTTTATGATCAAAATTTAACTAAATAAATAGACATAATGTTTATAACAAATTATGTAAAAATAATTAAATAAGTAAATATTTTCTACAAAAAAAAACCTTGAAATCGCAAAGTAAAGATTTAATATAAAAAATTGAGTTCTATGGTAACATTCTAACAGGCGGGCCATAAATTTTTTCATCATTGAAATTGCCATAAAAAAATACAGCCAAAAATTCATTTGAACGCAGCCTCTCCTCCACGCAGCTTCTACGTTAGACTAGTTACAAAACTGCAAAAGTTAAGGCCTACCCTGTAAAATAGCCAAATCTAGTGAGCTATCGACTAGTTTGTAGCTTCAAATCTCTGTGTGTTGTAGAAATATTTATAAATTATGTTTCTAAATCTTCTTTATTTCAGGCCTTTTCTGTAAACTCACTGAAGTCTTTTTCAGAAATTGAAGAAGTTACTTATGAGTTAGAATGAAGGGTATTGCGTTTCAATGCTACACTGCAATCAGAAGTCCGTCTTTACCTTTTTGGAGTAGACTCGCAATCCACTTTGATTGATTTTTCGTGTCGGAAATGTAGTGGTAAATCCAGGTCGTTGTGAGTTAAGCTGATACGGCCATGTTTGATTCCAGTGGCCTAAAATTTCGCATAGTCTCCGGACGCAGTGACTAACTCAATGTTTCTCATTTCATAAAATTTTTCACAACGGTTGAATTTATGCTTAAGCACTTCGTCTGTGCTGATGATGATCAGCTCTTCTTACACAACTACATTGGCTTCTTTCATAACAGTGATATTGTATGGGTTTTCACATTCTTGATTAATTTATGAATTTGGAAGAAGGCAATTCTTATATAATGCAACCAAGAAGGTATTTCTGGTCATTTTGACAGATTAGAAAACTTATTTTTTTATTGTTAAATTCTGTTGATAATGGATTAGTTTACTCACAAAAGCTAAATTAATTTATGTTATTCTGATAAATCAAAACTGTTCAAATTCGAATTCTAATGTTTTTATTATAGAATCTCAAAAAATAGATTCGAAAATACTTCGTCATTTCGTCATTTTCCTCGAGTAACAAATCATTTCAAAGAATTACTTAGAAATACACCTGGTGAACTTGTAACTTCTTTTAATCGAAGCAGAGCAGTTGGTAGTGAATCTTTAATTATTGCACTTAATATATTCCATGTAATTACTATTTAGTTACTTTTCTGTTTCAGTTGAAATGACGTCGTTAATGCATCTAGTTGTTGAAAATTACAGTGAATTTGCAGAATCAAGAGGTAAGTCATAAAAATGTAACCACCGTAATATTTTCTACACTTTCATACTCTCCACGAGGTTACACGTAAAAACGCGAGTTGGAGAATTTGGAAGATGCGCAAGACAAAAGAAGTGGCGTTGTCTCGCCAATACTCGTGTCGAGAGCCTTTAGGAGGAATGAGATTGATAACGTTTTAAAACATATAAAAAATTTCCAACTGCTAGCTGTCACTCATAGATCTTTAACTGAACCAATCATGATAGAGCAGCGTGAATATTTATAAGAAGATCAACAGTGAGTTGCTTAAAGGTCTCAGGTTCACTGTCCGTCAACTTATTGAACGCTTTCCTGAAGCTTCCCATGACGCTGTTAACGGAAATATTGGGTTATTGCAAGAAGTCTCCATATTAGGTCCATCGGTTGCAGACTAACAGGCAAAAGAAGCAACGACTTAAATGTGCTCGCAAGTTTCTTCAACAATGTTAAGGGGCAAGCAAAAATAAGAAGTTGGTGAACTCTATCCTTATACGAGATGGAATTTGGGTATTGTATTAAACCTTCAAAATACAACAATAATCTCCTCAGTAGCGCCAGCCGTAATTATATTACGAACAGTCTGATCCAAACTGTTCAAGATCATAAAAAACAAACAGGTAACTTTACGATTATAGGTGAATTGTAAGTACCTCAAATTTGAAAGCGTTTGTAATAAATTTGATCAACTATGGGCAAAAATTACTACGATTATAGTTATTTGGATATGAAAAAAGTGAAAAGCAAATTATAGTAATTCTTATGACAATGATAACAAAAACGATAAAATTAAAAGCACTACGTAAGCAGTTTTGAATATCAATTGTACTCTTTCAAAAAAATAAAATTTCCCATAGTTAATTATTTGCAGATAAAAATAATTAACCATCAGTAAACAAACGTTGTTACTTAGTGTACGAAACCTCAATAGCGATTAATGTTCGCAAATAAATATAAGCTTTAGAATATTTTCAGGATTGAAGTGAGGTCAGAAGACAGTTAGTTCACTTGAGGTTTCTAAAATAAGTAAAGCTAGAAAAAGTGACAATCCAATGAACCAAATGCATAAGAATGATAAACGTATACATCCCATTCCAAGTGGTAATCAATGACCACCAATCATGGGTCGATAAAGATATTCCACAAGCTCGAAATGCATTTCTCGGATGGTTAGAAGCTATCGTGAAGAACTGAATTGACAGTTTTGGACCAATATGCAAATTCTCCATAACACTAAGAAAAGCAGTTATTATTTTTCAGACAAAATTACTAGCAATAAACAAAATGGTCTCAAAAATGTTCAAATGAAAAATACAATTACATCCTTTTCTATAGCCAACGCTCCGAAGACTATTAATTGCACTTTCAAGCTAGCATATTGTGTGAACAAATTCTAGCTAATAAAACAAAGTACATAACATCAAAGTGACTACCAGGCTTTCACAGTTTATCAGTCAGAATGGACGAAAAAAAGTGGACCAGAGCTCTACTTTGGGCTAATGAGATCTCACATAATAACGAACTAAATGAATGGCTTAAGAATCAGATGGAGTCTTACTCCAAAAATAATCTAGTCCTGGAACAATTCAATAGATTCATAATCATATCAATTGAGGAACCTGAATAACTTCTCGAGAAGTGACATTAAACTTATGATCGATCTTTTGGTAGACCACTGACCTTGGCAAGCAGAAAAGAAGACCATAAGAAAAATAATCTAATCTGGAAGTAGTCTACGTATTTTTGAAACAGAACAATCAGATGCAGAGTCATGACAGAATATATTTTTAGGTATAGAAAGGCCAGAAAAACTCAACTGATACATAACTAAATCACCAAGGTTACGTTAGTACTGATATATCACGGAAATGGAGAAAGAGCAAGGATGAGGATAATTATGGAATGGAAACCTAACGAGAAATTTTACTGGGAAGACTGAAAAGTAAATGGGAAGATTAAGTTACAGAGGACATACAAAGTTTGAAAAGATACGTGCAGGACTGGAAGAAATTGACACACACAGCAATACCCATCGTGAAAATGACCGACACAGTTTAAATATGATCATTATTGAACTTTTCATGACTTTAATCAATTTTTAAAATGAATCCTCTGAGAACGGCGCTTTTACTTTTACAGGACTCATTGTATCATCTGTTTATCCACTAGTTTATCGCCGTTATCAAACTTCCTCATGAATAAAAAAATTTAATCTTTTGTTTCAGATCCTACAGTAGATTCATGGTTGTTTATGAAATCTCCAGTACCTGTGATTGCGATTCTTTTAACTTATCTCATTTTCGTATTGAAAATAGGACCAAGATGGATGGAGAAGAAAAAGCCTTATGATTTAAAATTAGTGATGATTTTGTACAATGCTTATCAAGTACTTTTCAGTATATGGCTGTGTTCAACTGCAGTATATGTGAAAGAGCCGGTTAAATTGTTGAGTCGGAGTTGTAATAATCCTTCTAATAATAAAGAACTTCAAGAAATTGTGAGTATAAACGATATTTGAAATAGTCAAAAGCCGTCATTAAATAATATTTATAAATGACTAATGTCTCAACTTATTTATTCCATGAAAAGACGCCTACAAATTGTTCCAACAATGCTTGGTGTAGACATACATTTTTACTTACGAATTAATCTTTTTTTTCATATTTCCAGGTATACAATTCATCTTGGTGGTATTTCTTTTCTAAAATTGTCGAGCTTTTGGACACTGTGTTTTTCGTTTTAAGAAAAAAACAGTCGCAAGTAACCTTCTTACATGTATATCATCATGCCATAACCATGTTCTTCTCCTGGGGTTATTTGAAGTTTTTACCAGGTAAACACACTATTTATTTTTCTGTTAATCACATGCTGATAATAAGATAGGGTACATTTTAAAACTAAGCTGATCTTAAGATCAAAATTAAAGATTTGAATTGTAATGGGGACAACCACATGCTTTCAAAAATAGCACAAAGCGCACTAAGAAATCTAGAAGGTGGAATAAAGTCGAATAAAGACTCTAAAGTGAGTTAATTGAAAAGGCACGTACAACAGTCGAAAATATTGGAATACATACAAAGAAATGACTCATAATTCAAACTATTCTCTACAGTTAATATTTTGGAACAAAAAATTGCGATAAGGAATAAATCGAAAGCATATTCATAACTTTCTGAGGAGTATCGTAGAAAGATATTATTTAGAAAATGAGCGATGTATAGCATTGATCCACCATCAGCAATACAAATTTCCAAACCTTCAAATATTTATTAAAATTGATTCACAAACATAAAAATAACGAATATTTTGCGATTAGATTAACTTTTAACTCGTGTTTGTCCATGCTATTTCATTATAAATGAATATTCTTGTAAAGACATTTTATAAAACAACGAGTTTTGTGCAAAATACCAATAGAAAATTAATATTAATTTTATAAGAGCAACCAACTTCATGAATTTAACTTGTATATCGCCCTATTCAAAGAGAATTGATCAAAATAAAAAATATCATCATCTCAATTTGGTATAATGAATAAACCAAACTAAGTTTGTAATTCTTATATAAGAACAACGAGTTGTTCTCAATAATTTCATAATATACGGTAGCCGCCAAACACGCAATTACTTTTTTTTGACATGAATATCTTCATATATATGCGTTTGATTTCCTCATGATTTTGTACTACTAATAAATTCTTTTTACATAATAGTTATCTAATAAGAAATAAATGAGAGTTAAAAAATTTAAGATGTAATCGATATACAAAGAAAATTGGTCTAGTGCATTTTTTAGTCTTACCCCTTTTATTGGTAAATGTCAAAATTCGCAAACTAAAAGGTCATTAATACGATAAAAAAAATTAAACTGCATTAATCTCCCAAAAATTACCAAGAAAAAAAAACATAAATTCAATTATAAAGATTAAAAAATACTTGGAACAGAATCTAATACTACAAATAATTGAATTGATTATTGCTACATATTTGAGATATGTAAAGACTAAGAAAAAATTGATCTTTCCTCTACCTCTATATTTATTTCTATTTTAATTTTATTCTTATTTTGATGTTCATGATGTAGGTGGTAGATCTATTCAGCTGAATTTAGATGCTTAGCTATTTAAAAAGCAAAAAAAAAAATTAATCTTTCTTGTTAAAACAAATTTCTATTTTGATTTTATTCTTATTGTAATGTTCATGATGTAAGTGATCCATTGATTTATATAAATACGCAGATTGTCAGTGTCAATTTTAATCTCTCTTCCAAAAATTATTAAAAAAAAACTAATTCCAAAATAGAAAAGTCCTGAAATTAAATAAAATAAAAGAAATTCACATTTACCGAATATAATTCCAAAACTTTGAAATCAATTCTGGACCTCTAGCACGATATTAAAGATATTCGCCTATTTATACAAATATAGTGTGTTTTCCAGTTACGATTAAAAAATAAAAAGTACTCAAGTACTCACTAAAGTGGTTTAATAGTCAAAATGTACTTGAAATCTTCACAGAGTTTAAAAAGAATCAAAAAAGAACGAGTATGATATTGTTTGTTACTGATGTCCAGTGACATAATTCATCGCTATTTTCTTTAATAATTTGTATGTGTATGTCGAACTAATATAACTTAATATATATATAAATATACTTTCAAAAACGATACAGCAATGGTATAGTTCTTTTCAATCTTTATTCATGTTTATTCACTGTTACCAAGTAGACACTGCTATCTCGTTCGTTGTTAAGTAAGTTTGTTAAGTAACGTCCACTAAACTAAAAGCTTTTATTTCTTCTTCTGCAGAATTCACTTAAAGATTCTTCATTTTTGAGTATGAGCCATGGTGAGTTGGTTATTGTGCGTAATAATTTAGCTGATTAAATATCATATAAGTACTCGTACAGCATTGGTTCCTTAGACAATGTAAATTTGAACTGAAACCACTCTATAATTTCAATCTTGAATGTTAATGTACTTTCTAGTAACCACTAGTGCTGTATTTGATTCCTAGTTGTTTCCTTTTAGTAAGAATATATTGGTTTCAAGTGAGTCCTTTATCTAGATAACTATATAGGTATTTTAAGCTATTTGTGGTAGGGTTTGTCCGTTTAGCGTTACTGTAAGTATAAGTCCTCTACATTTCGTTAAGTGATTTTGATTCGTTAATTTTGATTCCCCATATTCTTGTCCAGTCGTTTGTTTTATTGAGATGTTGTTGTAGATATTTCGCTGCTATTAAAAATTTAGCATATTTTCATAGTATATATAAGCAGTTATGCCAACAAAACTGTTAATATTACATGTAATATTGATTTGAATAAATTTTCTACAAAAGATTCATCATCCATAAATAAATTTTTACTCAACAAAATCTTAAAGCGGTTACCGTATATTATGAAATTATTGAGAACAACTTGTTGTTATATAAGATTTTCAAACATAGTTAGGTAATTAAATCAATCCAAGTTGATGATATTTTTTATTTTCGTTAAATTCATTGACTTATATTAAAATAGGGCGATATACAGGCCAGGAGTTGATCGTATAAAATTATGGCACATAATTTCTATAAAGGCAACTATTTTTATATTTATTTGATATTTCCTCGTTTTAGAGATTTGTAGTGCTGATACTGTTGGGGGATGAATGATATACATTTCTCATTTCCTCAATAATATTCCTATAATGCTCCCCATGAAGTTTTAAATACGCTCAGATATTCGTATGATGTTTATTCCTAATCAAACTCTAATGGTATACTATAAGAGCGGGTGAATAAGTCTATGGTTTTTTAAATGAAACAGGCTTTCGTTTCAAAATATTTTTCAATCTCATCTAGTATTTAAGTCGGTACCACACGAAGCGTCCAACGTTTGCGTCAACATTCGCGCTACAACGTACGGTTGAACATTTCAAGGAAGGCTAGGCGCAGGGTTACCTAAAGAAATAAATACATGACAAAAAAGTAAGGAGCACCATACTACATATATAAATTCTTCCCAAATAAATTAGATGATACTGGCAACTTTAACTTTTCATACTCCTTTGACGCTGTTCAAGAAAACCGAGTTTCTATGGATAATGTTGAAAGCAAACCATTCGTTGAATGACTACGACCACACAATGAGTCCAATTATATCAGCGTCCAACGTTGGTACCATTGAATGAATCGTGTGTTACCGGCTTTACAAGAAACATGGAAGGAATTGTTACGATGAACAGACCCTTATATACTCTGAAATTTTTGTTCCATTTAGACCAAAGCGAATTGTTAATTAATGTTTATAGTTAATCTATTAAAAGCTCTCTTTTATAAGTTGGTTGGTGAGCACATCAAGATGTACTTTGACACTTTCAATACATTCAATAAACTACCACTGGGCGTTTACTATCATTCGAAGCACTTTACTTGGAAATATTTCCAAAATGGTTAAATTGGAGTTGCTTGTAGTACTCCATAACTGGATACCGTATGTCCAAGGGGTTTAAGCACTTCTTTTTATAATAACACTTTGTTGGATATATATGACTGAGATCTTCTGCCAATCATCCAGTATAATTTATGTAGATCAAGTTGTGTTCTTTTAAAATATATGTTGTCAATTCAATCTACGATCTAGATGTATTCCAAGATATTAAACTGTATGTTATATTTAATTGTTTATTGCTCAATTTTTAGAGGAGGATATTTTTCTGTTCTATTTGTGAAGGTTATATCAACTGATTTACTCTCATTTGTTTCCATCCTTCATATTTTTAGCCGATTTCCAATTCTGTCATTATGAATTCCTTAATAAATCAACTAAAAAGCTTAAAAAAACTATCTTGAGAAGGAACAAGTTCTAAGCTGTCTGGAACAGTTAATTCCCGACTACTCACTTTAAAAAGCAACAAGAAATTTAAAAATAAAGATAGAAAATAAGCAAAAACCAATAAAGATAAAGCAAAAGTATTAATGCAACCCTTGTAAAGTCTATTTGAATCTTTCTCCAATGAAACTTCTCAATAAATATAGAATAGTCCAAATACTTTACATTAAATGAGCCTACCGATAAAAAATTATTTAGATAATAGAATTGAATCAATAGAAATCAATCCCAACAAAACATCAGGATTCGATCAGATAACGGATTCAATTCTACAAAAATTGCCATTGATAGTCAATAGAGCTATTCAACGCAATTATCAATGTAAGAATTACAACTCGATACTTTCCTAATCATGATTCCCAAACCAGGTAAATCCACAGAAATCACGTGGTACCGTCCTATTCGCTTCTACGAATGCTCTCTAAAAGATGATAAACATTTCCACGTAGTCTCCTTCGGGCTCTATTCACTTCAATAGCATAAGAATAAGTACTTTTTGTTTGTAAATTGATTTGATCATTGTAGTCAAATATTGTTGCTAGTCTGTATTAAAAAATGTAGTACATTCTCCATGGTTTTCACTAAAGATACATTTTAAGAATACTAACAATATTAACATTTAATTATTTTCAATTTTAAGGTGAACAAGGACTAGTTATAGGATTTCTGAATTCGCTCGTCCACGTAGTGATGTATTTCTACTATTTCATAGCTGCGCTGGGACCAAAATATCAAAAATACCTATGGTGGAAAAAATACATGACCTGGATTCAATTGGTACGCGTTTTTCTTTTATAACTTCATCATTGTTCATTCCAAAACTAAGTATATAAATTTCTTTTGTATCATAAAGGGTTTATTTGACAAAATTAACATTGTACACGTATGGGAAAGTTTTCAGAGATATGTAATGTATTCACTATTAATATGTAAAACAAAACTAAGCAGCTACACTACATAGATTTCATTTGAACATATATAAAATACATTCAAAGTAGCAATATTAATGAAAATAAACGAATTAACTCTTCCTCCAAGTTACGCTTGGGGGGATTAACATTAATTGTCAAATAATGTTCGAGTTGTATTGGGTGACTCAAATTCCAAAAGCTGTATTGATGGAAAACAAGATTGTGGAAAATTAAATGCTAAATCATGATATGTATCTAAACAAAATATTCCTCTCATGTTTTGCATTGGAATGGGGAAAAGTTTACCCCAGACACTGCAATATTTCCTCCATATCAGAAGATGTCTCAGTTCTGTTATTGCAACTTTTGAGGCATATATTCAAAATACGAATGAGCTTTTAATGGGAATGTGATTGTAATATATCGAAAAATTTAATCTACTGTTTCGGTATGGTATAATTTTTACTTTGAACTTTACTTCACCATAGCAATAGATTCTGTATAAGTATATAAATATAAAGCAGAGTTCAATAAAACATGAAAGAAGAACTTGGAATTGTCTACGATCCTAAACATCATAAAAAATAATATTCGTTATCGAAACATTCTGTTAATACATGCCAATAAACTCAAAGTTATTCTGTATTATTGCATTTTTTGCAATTTTCTCTATGATAGAAAGTTTGCCACTTAAAAAAATGGTTTGCTTTTAAGTTGTATGAATTCCTTGTTTTTGTTTATTTTTTTTATTACTGCCTAGAACGCAGATTTTCTAAGTCGATATTAAATTTTCTTTCAAAAGCTATTTATGTTTTTGTAGACATCAATCAAAAATAAATACAAGTTAGCATAATGAAAATCTTCTTACAGGTAGTAGATAAGCAGTTTGACGACAAAAGACATCAATTTTCTATCAGGGATTATATAAAGTTCAAATTATACTTGCCGAGATGGATTTTCTTCTTCTGTTTCTGTCTCCTCGCCTCCTTATTTTTCTCTTTTGAAGACATAGTCCTACGATTTCGAGCTGATTCCTAGAATGCTGAATTCCAGAGCTCGTATAATCTCTTCGTTAGTCTACCTTGGTTGGAAAAATTCTTTTCCAACATTCCAACAAAAAAACATTATTGACAATCCAACCATAAACTACTCTGTCCACGTGAACTCTTCAGACTCTCCTTCTATCTCTGACCAATTTGACAACAACCAATAATGTTGGTACATGAAAAGCATAAACTGATTCAATATCCGATCATAAACAGATGTGGTTCTTTAGATATTGTAAATTAGTCTTCTATAAATATATAATAAATATATATAAATACTCTGTAAGTCATCCTCTTTCTCATCTAAGTATAGGAACAGAATTATTTGCTTAGCAGATCATATTTTCTGCTATAGAGTATTCTCTATCTGCGATTCTAACTTCAGTGATGATTTTGTCGATGAGAAAGTTGACGAGATTTGGGTTTGGGATAAAGTCCGCTTGCTTCATACTATCTTTTACTGGTGTTTGTTCCCTAATTTTGATTCTCTACCTTCATTTATTTTTGATGGTGTTTGGATCTTTGTTCTTCGGTGATCAATTAACTATTTTTGTATAAACTTCCGAAAAACGCCAAAAGGAATTGGAAGGTAAAAATGATAGGAAATTGTCACAATGGAATAAGGACTAAGAAAATATACCTGGGATTGTGCGCATGCGCGTAAAAGTGAATTAAAAATTCGGTGAAAAAAGGCCTATTCGTGCCACGAAAAAGGAAAGAAAAATAGCCTAACCTTACCGAATCGATAGCATCGACGTATTTCCCGATCCCGAAAGAGCAATAAAAACAATAGAAATAAATGAAAAGCAATTTTATTCCACAAAAATTTAGTCACTTTCCTCATCCTCTTTCATTGGAGGTCGAATGGATCCACATTTTTTCGCCGGACTCGCGGTCTCTAAAGAAATTCACAAAGATCCAAGTTACTTCTGATTCCCCCCATTGTATTTTCTTCGTCCGATTTTACATTCGTCTATTTCAACGACGCAACCATCCCCAACCCCCAATTTAGTCTTCATCTTCATATATTCGGTCTAAACTGGATATACAAACTTCACGGGCATAGTTGAAGACGTCGCTCACTGATTCTGACGAAACTGTTGTTTCCAAGATTGAGGCATCTTTTATCGTCTATTCAAATCCTTGTGAAAAACAATAGGTGATGATTATTCTTTGATGGACGTTAGTGTGCAATCGTTCCAACCGTGTGTCTTCTGCCGCTGAGCTTTTATGGTCGAACGATCTACCCTTGATTTTTCCGTCTTTTCTGTCAAAAAAACATAAAAGCAGGTCTGTTATATTTGTCTCAATATAGATATATTGTCTGTATGAAACCTTGTTGTTCCAATTTACATCAGTTTTAATAATCTCGGCCAGTATTTTTTTCATCAGTTTCAGAAGTGTTGTCAGGATAGTAATACATCAGTAGATTTTGAACAACGGTTTTGTCCCCTTTTTAAATATTGGAAATTATATAATACAAATATCAAATAGATTTTTCTTAAAAATAAAAACGGTATCATTGAAGTGAATGTTAACAACTATTTGCTCCTTTTTTGTCTATTTTTATTATGTAAAACATTTTCACTAGTTATATAATGTAATAATTTCAATATCTTTATCTGATTTCAGACGCAATTCTGCATAATGTTGGCATATTTGGTATTCATCATTGCCATCGATTGTAAACTACCGAAAGCTCTGACGTTCTTCTTCGTAGGCAATGTGATAATTTT
The DNA here is from genome assembly GCF_026230105.1 of Diorhabda sublineata. Classification (NCBI taxonomy): domain Eukaryota; kingdom Metazoa; phylum Arthropoda; class Insecta; order Coleoptera; family Chrysomelidae; genus Diorhabda; species Diorhabda sublineata. The sequence continues at coordinate 45,109,309 of NC_079474.1, read as the reverse complement.
CCTATACCTCTTCAGTGACTTCTACAGAAAAGCTTATACAAAAGCCCATTCACAACGAACAACAACAAAACCCATCGAAGTCGGTCCCGCTTCAGTCATTGAACCAATGATACAGAAAGTGAAAGCTCAATAATACTAGTTTTACAATCTATTTATTTGTTATATGTTTACAAATTTTATGTAATATTCTTTTTGACACGGAAGTCTAAGGTATGAGGTTTAGGATTAGTTTTATAATATACTGGGCAATAAATACGTGGGGCAAAACTAAAATTTGTATATCATATATATTATTTACAATACCTTCGATTCCCCTAGTCAAATGGAATAAACTGTATTAACAAAGCTGTATATAGTTGATTCTGATGTTACCAAATATTGTTTTGAAATAGAAAATTTTTTAATATATTTATAAAAGTTTTATTAATTATGTTTCTAATTATCTCTACATTATGAAAAGTTATTTTTAATAGAACTTTCATATCATGTTCGGTTCAAATATTTATACAGTGAACAATTTGATCAATAAAATTCTTTCTCAGATATAACATTAACGTTTATTCAACAAAGATCAAAAGATCTCCTTTTTGTTGTTGTCAAAGCTTCTCTTTTCTTAAGTTTTCTTAACCTCAGACTATCAAATTTTATTTGCCTCGTATGAACTTTTTCTTGTAAGCTGTCTAAGCATTCTAAACCTAAATAAAGGGCTTCGAAATTTGTAGAACCATTATTAACCTTGTTCCAAATCATTCTATTTTTTCTGTATTGATAAATATCTTTCCATATTGAGAAATTTACGTATATTTTTCATTGTTCATAATTTCAAAAAGGTTTGGAGGGATATTTTCTATTAATTAATGGATCTATACAATAAACGTTACTTGAGTCTCATTTGTAGTGTCATAGTATGACTGTTGTTAATTTTCAATTATTTATACTACAGAATGACGAAGTTGTGCTGAAAGTGACAATGTGTAGTTTAAATATATTTTTGAAAAAATGTTGTAAGTGTAAAACTAGAAATAAATATAAAACATTTACGTTGTTTTTCTTTAACCTGTCAATCAATATTTTTATTACATTCTATAATATTAGGTTCGTTCCAGCCCATCAAAAAACCGTCCTTGGTACGGTGACGATTCTGCGCAATAGAGATTACGTGTTCCAATCGGGCGCGGCGGTTACCGTTATACGAATGATTCCGTTTTGTGTTCCAACTACAAACAAGTATTATTGAATATGTGGTTCCGACTTAGGTAGGTTTGTGAACCATTTCCGGGAGGGTCTTTTCGAAACTTGGTTGATAGCAAGTAATGTTACAAGAACCGTGCGTAGCTTCAGATTGCTCATGAAACATGATTTAAATAATAACCTACTTATGGGTACGTTCTTTGTTAGGCAAATATGATCCGAAGAAGGCCAAACTAACAATCATGACTATGACTTTTTTATAATAAAAATAATAGAAACTACAGACTACCGTAACCTAACTAAAAAATTATCATAGCACATAGTCAGTTTTGTAGTCAGGAATATTTAATGTCAACTTTTCTTAAGATTGAAAGTCTAAAATAATTCGGAAAATGAAAGGATATTAATTAATTTTATCACAATCTGGGCATATAAATATGAGATCTTATTTAGTGAGACCCATACACCACTCGTGGTATCACATTGACATTCGGTACATTGACCTTCAGTACATTGCCTTATATCTTTCATTTTACTATCACTCCTCTTTACCTTCTATTCTCTATTTTCTATCTTCAACCGTTTTGTTTCGTATTATTCTTTTGACACATTTTACGGAATCATTTTTATGCTTCGCTTTCTTTCTTTGAACTTTCTTCAATATAAACTTTCCACCCACCTTAGGTATAGCACTGTTTGGATATTTTGTCGTTAGAAAAATAAGAATAGATACAGAATTTCCGATGTTAGGCAGACAGTTACATATTTATTGACGTGTCTAAACCAAGTGCGGATCCCCGACAAAGGGGGGTCATTAGTATTAGGACTAGTCCTCCCCCAAAGACATAGCATTTTAAGACTTTTACCCACAAAATATAAGTTAATTATGTTGTTTTCTACCTTGATATTAATTTTTTATGTCAGAATCTTCTACTTCTTAGTCTTGAATTTCCTGAGCATTTTATTTTTGTTTTATTAGATTTGTTTTAATATTCGAAATATATGGGAATATTGGCTCCTTTTATCCATGGTGTAAAATAATTCGTACTTTCACATATTCCTACTTATGCCCTTTTATAAGAAACAAAAAACCAAATTAATTAATCGGGGTAGGGCTTAGATCCGAAGAAAGATACCTGAAAATGACAATTTTAGATTCTACCACCATAGCTCCATTATCACCCATAGACACATGGCGAATAATAGACCTGACATTGTGGAGGTTGTTGGAAGAGTCAAATTAGTCGTTTTCTTCGACGTAGCCATACCTAACATTATCAACAAACACCAGGAGATACTGACCAAGTATGCGAATGTAATTGATACCAGTCACAAGCTGAGTAGTGAATAATAATTCTCCTATGTAACATTTTTTATTAATAAATAAAATTCATTAACTTTATTAATTTTGTTTTTGAAAGAATTTGTATCACCAACTGCCACCTGATAGATTTCTTAGTTAAACATAATTGTATTATCATTACTCTTATTGAAAATTTCTTCATTTACTATTTTTCACTGAATTAAAATTATATTAATAAAATGGTTTCATATGTAGTTATGAAAATTGAATTTTAATGACTTAAACAGCAGTAACATCAACGATATTGTAAATGTTAATTGTTAAATAATATGATTATATGATAACTTATGTCATCTAATTTCATCTTTAAAAATTATCTATTATGATATATTACGTTTTTTTGGAATAGGAAAGAGAAGTGTTTAATTTAGTACAAAACTTTCTCTTAAATTAAAAAGTGATTATTATATAAATTGGTAGGAACTATGGAACAATGACATCATAGAACCAATATAAGTCTAAGCAAAATATCTGACTCTGTTATTTCTTGTAAGTCCTTTGGAAAAATACAACATTGACGTAATAAGTGAAAACATGGTTAATAGAAACAGATGGTGTATTTATTATGGTTTTTCCAATATCAATTACAGAAGAAAGAAGAAGTTATGCGAGGAACAACCAATATTTCATAAATACGCACGGCACTCATATCAAATTAAGAAATGAAAAATAATGTTTACTTCCCGTATAAAATACGGTAAACATCTAACAAAAGCGTCAGTCCACGTGGACTCATCATCTCCACAGTTTATCAATGAAAACATCGCGTAGTAAACATAAATGAATTTCTATTGGCCGAAACTGTCAGGCTTGGTGAGATGATTTCATTCATAAATTTCTTTAAATAAGTAGAAATATGGCGTTCTTTAAACCTTAGGCTATTGAAGTTAATGAAATTGACCAGTCTAGTGAGAATAAAGAATAGGTATGAATTTAATAATAAAGATATAGATATTCAACACAGTTAGTTATTTTAAACATATTCGAATGTTTTAAAAAACCGAACCGAAAGGCGACAAGATTATTTGCGTCAGATAAAAGACTATCGAAGTTCTAATAGCCGAATGGGGTTCAAAAAGTGCTCAGTTCACGTCTGGTACCTCGTTTAAACCAAACTCCCTTACAGTCAGGTACATTTTACTCGTCTATTTATGTTTTATAATTTAATATTCAGTTGTAACAAATTAACGAGGTAAAATAATGATTTTTTTTTCAAGTTCCAAGTAGAACAATTAAATGCATCTGTCTAAATAACGGTGTTTAATGCCGTCCAATTTATAATAATTCGATTACCTTTTAACGAATACTTTCTCGCATAAGATATACATATTTTTAAAAGTATTTATAAAAATAATAAATTTCTAAAATGAGCTATCTACGCCTATGATAGATCAAACAAAATTGTCGACAAGGGTTTTTATAATCTGAAATTGATATTGGAAGAACTATAATATTTTATGATATCCACCGCCTTTCAAGAATGTGAGCTCGCTACTTAAATTAATACCATGATGTCTAGAGGTATCAAGAAAATCCTGAAACTGGAAATAAAAGACGTCTATTAATGAAAACATTCCTCAAAACTAGACTTATAGATGACGGAGCTGAAGCTATCGGTCATTTATTACTAAAATAAATCCTAAATTGAGTACAGACATAATTCAATCTTATTTTCAAATTTCTATAATTTTGTTTAGACATTTTCGATAGATTACAGATATACCAACGTCACGATTGATAGGTGGCTGAACTAAATTCGTGTTGCCGATATTTACGTACAAGTTGACCTTCTTTTTGGTATGTTCTGTTGTTCAGATTGGCCCTGTAAAATCCTCGCCTTCTGACTGTCAGCGCCTCTATTGATTAATTCAACAAGTTGATCTAATGCTTAGGCACTAAAACGCGATTTCATCGCCGATTCACTCACCAGGCAGTAAAAAGCGATTTTACCGCTGACTTCTACCGAACAAACGGCATTAATGTTTCAATTTTCACTTTTGAGAAAACTCATTTATTCCGATAGTGCTGCAGTAATTTTAACATTAACTTAAAATTTACCAATGAATAGAAAGTCAAAAAATTAGGATGATAGATATGTGACCAGCTTGTCATAAATTACAATACTGGTTGCATACCTAATATTTTATTTGTATGAATGCAGACAGTGGGTATGTAACCAGTATAACACAAAAGACATTGCTGGTTGTATATTGCATATTATAAAATGATTGTAAGTATGAATGTGAGTCAGTAGATATATAACCAGTTTAACTTGAAGCAAATTAATGATAGTTAAGAGAATATATAATTAACCAACATAACAATAAAGCGTATTGTTAGTTATATATTTACTATATAATAATGGAAAAATCCCTGAAAAATAAAAAAACAACTAACGCATACGCAACGACTACTCTTTAAGGCGGCTCAAATAAAATCTGAAATCATATTTATTTATGTTCCTTCAATAGTTGTTATCAAGGACTTTATGTATATAAATCGAAATTAATTTAAAAGTTTTTGTAATAGCAACAAATAAAATTTCTCAACATTCGGATGTAAAAATTTTTATTCATATATAAATTAGTTGAATATCAAATTGATCATTTTATAATAAATGGTAAGTAGGTTGGTTGGTTATATAATAGATTGTAAGTAACAGTGATATCTTATGGTAGATAAATGCGAGAAAATAATTGAACCAAGGTCGCTGCTAAGTTCTTTCACTTTTGATAATGAATTTGCTTTTCATAGTGCACAGCCATACTACGTAGTTATAGCGCAAATGATTGTGCTAGATGATTCTATTTGTTAAGATATTACACAACATTATTTTGTAAATAAAGCTTCAATTTATGAAAATAAAATAAATCAATGCTAATTTCGCAAATCAAGTTAATATGAACATTCTATTCATTTAATGTTAAAGTATCTAGTTAAAGTTTTGGCAGATTTTGAGTCAAATATTACATTGTGATAACTAGCGATACTAAAAAATATGAAACATAGATGAAAAGTGATAATAAATAACCGAAGAGGCAGTTGAAATCGCAATTAATAATATAGGAAATAGAAATTTAATGAGAGGATGAAATACCATCGGAAATATGGGGGTATATATGGGTAGCATCACACCCGTATACAAAAAAAGTGAGCTAAGCTGCAAAAGTTTTTGAAACAAGATTTAGAAACTTTGTGGAGTATAAGTTAGAAGGAGAGCAAGCACCTTCTTGTCAGGATAAATACAGAACAAAAATTATGTAAATACATGGCCCTGAGGATGGCTTTAACATTATAGATATATAGGAAATCGCAAACCGACAAAACTTATAAAGCTAATGAAAAACACGTTCGAATCAGTGAGATGCTAGATACATATAAGAGGAAGAAGATTAGAACAATTTCAAATGAAAAACGGAATAAAACCAGGAAACAGTGGTTAGAAGAGGTTAAACAAGGCAACTACATACAATAAAACGCCCTTAAAATGAAGAAGCGGTTAGAATTAGAATATAGGGATCGAAATAATAAAACGAAAGTTGTGATGTTAAACGAAAGAAATGAAGATGATCAAAGCAAAAAAAATTCGTTTCAAAGGAAACATTTATAGAAAGAGTATCAGCATATGAATTCACCATTTAACAATTAAAATGAGACAAGAAAAAATGTTTACTTTCCACAAGTTAATTTGTCTCTACTGCTGTAGTGAGCCTACAAGAGATTATGGAATAAGATAGATTCGGCTAGGTCTAGCTGAAAAAGAATTAATATAAATTGAAAAGTTTATATCCAAATCAACCAATTATATGGAATATAAACAAAAAACTGTGAACCTTATACTATGGTCTGATAATGAGGACTTAGACTTACATATATTATCTATCATAATTATCTTTTTATATTCAATGAATGCACCATAATAATAATTCTGATAAAAAGCAACAGTGAGCAGGGCACTAAAAAACATCAGTATCATCTGCCAACCAATTCCTCTTAATACCACTTGTCGTATTCAGCACATTGATTCGGATAAAACACCTTATTCTCACAACTTTTATACCATAACTTCTCGTGTTCTTACTTTGTACCATAACGTCATTCAAAATTTCATGTCTTTATCTCTTCCTTTTATTTTCACAAACAGCATATTGGAACAACTTCAAAGCTTTCACGATTACGAATACATAGGGAGAAGTTTTGCATTTCTCTAGGTTGTATATTTGATATCACCTAGTGAACTTATACTTATTGATCACTTAAAATTTACTTGACTTTTTTTGTATTTTGGTTTTGGTATTTTCCATGCGCTTCTAGATGTTTGTTTTTGTATATACAATACATCTATGTCTGTTTTGTGGTTTAATGGTTTTTTAAAGATATTTTGAAAGTTGAGTAAGTTTCTGTCCACTAAATTTTCCATTATAAGTATAATTAGGTTTCCAACAATAATGACGATAATTTTCAGAAATCATGAAAAAAAAATTTGGCGCTATGAAATTAATGGATGTTGTCGACTAACTGGAAAAAAGCAAAATTACGAAAATTCAATGGAATAGCCAAGTTTCTAATTTTTCACACTCTTGCATACATTTTTATTATCATAGTAACGTCATTAATAAATGAATGAAAATACCTTCGTTCATGTGTTAGTTTATTGAAAATGGAGAAACATATACAAGCGTTCTTTGTATATTTTTCTATTAAAAACTTTTTAAAAATCAAAGGTAAACAAATTAAGTATTGTGACATAACATAACCTATATATGACATAACCTAGAAATGCGAAATTTTTTAACATTGATTAAGTATTCCTTGTTAATTCATTCTCATTGGGTGACCTTAAGCGATTCGATTCATTTTAATTTATAATCTCGTTGTTTAGGTCTCACTACACTACAGACTTGATCATATTCGTAGGTTTAAGTTGTAGGAAACGAGAAGACTTTTCGGAAACTATAATCAGAGATTAAGTAGATCACCTTTAAGATGATTATGGACATTACTAGAACGAAATTTTTAATGGAGATTTAATTTTCGGTGGAAATTTCAAATTTAAAACTTGACTATGATTCTTATTACTTCAGTTTCGTGCGGGAATTTCTGATGGATCAAATATAAATATTTCTAGTTTTTTCTGTGTTTACAGACGTTTATTCCTTTGTATAATAGATTCTGAATGTTTAATAACTGTTATTGAGGAGTTTTACCCGCTCACTATTACACACTGAAGTTTAAACTGAACACACTATTTACTGCCACCACCACACTATCACTCATAATTACACTGTCTGATGCTCGTTTCGAAACGCAAGTTATCGTCTTCAGAGACTGAAGGTAAAACAGAAGAGAATAGGTTGGTTATCGTCACCGTCAATCAGTGTAATTGTGAATGCGTGTTCAGTATGAATATCAACAACGTTTCCAACTTAGTCATTAAAGTTTAATACCAATATGTTTTTTATGATGAAAAAGCAAAAAGTGAAAAACCACAGTAAACTTAAAAGTTGAAGGGATTCTCTCATAGGGTTATTACCTAATTACTTCAATCAATTTCCTAACAATAGTGATGAGGATTACTTCCTGAACAATTAGATTATCATCTGATAAGTCCAGTCATTGTTTCCGATATGTCCTGATATGATGTAACGATTTGAAACAAGTAAATCTTCAACCAACCGTTACTTTTGCCAAACAGTTCCTTCTTCATTTTGAAGTTAGTTTAATTTTGCACACAAATGACCAGTAGTTAAATTATTATGATGAACAATTCTCAATTTTTGAACTCTATGCTGTTTTCCTGGTTTCTAACGCCTGATATTGACTTTTTCGATAATCAGACACCAGTTCCCACATAGATTAATAAAATGTTTGCTGGAAAAAGTTATCAATACTAATAATTTACTAGATAATAGATTAATACTAGATACGTTTTCATTTCCTAATAATGACTGACATGATAATGTTTAAAATAATTTTACTTTATTTTAATACCAAGAAAATGTACTACGTAAAGTGGTAAAAATTAATTAATGGATCTCAAATTATTCTACGGAAGCATGTTTGTAATTAATAACAAAATAATTGATATCATTTGTCAATAAAAATTATTATGGAAAATTTAGATATAAAAAAAGTATGGCACAGTAAAAATTGATTCAACAGTTTCAATAACATATAAATATATATTTATTTGTTGATAAATCAATATATTTTGATAAAATGCGAACGTAGAATCATCGAAAGTAATTTTTATTGAAAAAATTAATTACAAAAAAGGATCAAGACGATTATTCGTTTGCAATCTTTATTGTCTTCATTCCACTCTAATTATTCTCCATGCGGTACTGTCCTCGGTCTTCATCTTCAATCTTTTGATTACCATCTTAATCAGTCTTTTTTAGCTGAGCCTTCTCTTTCTCCTACTTCTTGTATCACAATGTAGCATAACGAGCCCATTTTGTTCTTTCAACTATATCTTCTCCTCCAAGTTTCTTTTCATTTAATTAATCATTTTAATCATTTTGATTAATCTTGATTGGGTCTAATATTGTTAGATATAACATTTGCTGTTAGATGTATTTAATTCTTGCGTGTAAACTGTTGGAAAGTGGAGCGCCTTGTGATCATCAGCAAGTATAAGGTCATTGTCACATCAACCATTGTATATGATGGATCCATCCAGAAAGTTGCTGGAGAAGCTCATCAGCACAGAATTGTGAAGACCGCAGATGCGGCTCAGGTTTCGGTACTCCGATAGAAACTTTGGAACATCGCATACGATGATCTATTACGACACCACATGCCCGAAGAGTCGTTAAAGACGAATGTTGCCATTATTTCGAAAAAGAGGATCATAGAAATTGCTTTTATTCTATGTAAGATAAGGAACTTTAAACAAAAGGCACAGCCAAGTATCTTGGATTAACTATTAATAATAACCTTAACTCCTTGGATCAGATTCATCTTCTGTTGACAAAGCTACGAGTGTTGCCAATTCTTAGCAATCGATTCTTTCGTAGGTTGCAGAGGTTTGGGCTGAAGCCTTCAGAATATAGTATCAAGCATCAAAAAATTCTAGCACAGAGAAGAGCAGCATTGAAAGTTATTGTAGCTTATAGGTTTTGAAACCAGCTATAATGGTAAACGTGAGTTTAAAATTCTTGCTTTGGAAAAGAAAGCAAAGCAGAAGTATTTTTAATGAAAATAGTACAAGAGGAAAGGATTTTATGATACAAAAATGGCAAAATTCTCGAAAGCGAGATCAAAGAGGAAGGTGGACGAAGTGATTGATACCAACCTTGGATAGTTAAGCACCATGCCGAAGTTGGATATTATCGTACACAATTTCTATCCGGACGTAGGTATTTTTGCGCTACTTGCACATAATGGAAAATTGCCTCTACCAATATGGAGTCCAGGATAATGCTCTGCACTTGTTCTTATATTGTGAACGATGTCAAATAGAGTGGAATTGGAGTCGCATCTCAACGAGTTGTCAGCAGATATTATTGTGTAGACTGGACAGCGATTTAAGCAAGAAAAAGAAAGGAGGGAGCTCAAATCGAAGTAATATACTAACAGTTCCACGTTAGTGTGGTGGAAGAGGAGGAAGTTTTCGTTATTAGGGGAAATGATGACCTTTATAGTCCAATACTCTGTGTATAAATGCATTCCCTTTGTCGGACAAAAAACTCTTCTAGTTCTCTTGTAGTACTTGTACTGTTGGATATTTTTTTATATCTCTTATTTTTCTATGATGAACTTTAGAAACAATTGTTTATTTCGAGGATTGAAGAAGTTGCGGTACGTATAGAAAGTAACTAAATTAATTTGTTGTGATAAAACTATTGAATAAATAATTTAGAGGGATCCAAGCGAGTATATGAAATCTCAACAACACATTAGAAAATATTCAAGGCTCGATAAGATTTTTTTACTTACGCTAAATTTTGTTTAAATAAATTGTGTTTTGCAGCGTTTTGTTATTCGTATCGTTTTCTCGAAAATCATTAACGTTTTAATTATATCAAATAATATTTCCTGTGAAATAGTTTCATATCACTCTATATTATTAGTCTATTTGTGTATCGACACTTTTTCTGATTACTTTGTTAACCGATGTTCCCTACGTAGAACAAATTAATTTACAGTTTACTACGTTCATTCCATCATGTTAATTAATCATTATTAAAAAATTGTTGCTTCAATCGGTTTGTTTAACAATAATTAGATATGATAATTATTTTTGGAATTTATACTAAAATAATAATTCTTAAACAATCTTTTTATTTCAAATATTGGTTTTCAAACACAACGTCTTCAATATATTTTATTATTATTTCATATTATTATTCAAGTCTTATTAGTTAATGTCTTATTCTTCTTCTTATACGCTATGTGCGTGGCAATAAGTAGTCTATAAATATCTCACTTCTTACGTTTTCGATTTTTTTTAAACTCTGGGATATCATTCTATATTCAATTTGAGGAAATACTTCCGAAAAACGTTTTTTGATCCCTGTGACGCCATGTGGAAGTCTACGTTGTGAATACGCTATTTAAGCATTTCATGTGGTACACTCATTTCAAACCGAGGCCATTATGGCCCAAATTGATCTATCGGAACCAATTTTTTTTAAATGTACGTTTTTTACTCTACTTTCAGCTGGTATTCTCGGAATTAACATTGAATAAAAAAAATTTCCGGGAAAACTGAAAAATGAATTTTTTTTGTAAAAATCGATATGTCAAAAACCCCATCCTTAATTTGCGCGAATTTTGGATATGTTTTTTGGGAACCTCTAACCTACCTTTTTGCCAAAAGGCAGCTAACCAAAATACTCCGTTCTGAAAATACGGCCCCACAACGAAATGTCGGTTTTGACCTATCGTAACCTCACATATGTTATGTATTTTATTCTCAGAGTTATTAATGTAGATTTTATCGTAAAACTAACAATTCCATCGTATTCTACGTGAAAAAATACGTAGAAAACACATATCACTCTATTTAGAAACATTTTTAGGGGTACTCAGCTTATCCGACAAATTAAAATCGTCAGACGCTACTCATTTACCAATCACCGGAAATATTCAACATTACTTCCAAAGCTTGTAATAATTTATATTTTCGATCATTTATTTTGCAAAAAATTAATATATAGAAAGAAATAATAGATTGATTCGCTATGATAACACGAAGATTTCAGAAGTTATACAACATAAAGCATGAAAATTGTAGAAGATTAAGTTGATATAGTGGAAGAAGAAATGACTTGGACTATCGAGGAAAACCATCTCAAAATCATTTTGGAAAAAGAGCTGATATAGACAAGTTAGCAAGTCGATGAAGGTAAGAGGCATTACCGGTAAATAATTCAAATGGAAACTGAAGAAAAAGCTCCACCAAACATCATGAACGACATCTCCAGGAGAAGATTCATGGAACTACTCCGACATCCAGCTGAGGGAGTTAATGGAATACATACACCAGGATTGAGTAGAGCTGAACCTCGATTAGTGGCGAACATACCAAGAAAACAAAATAAAAGGGGTCGCATATTAAGAGGTCGTAGAAGGTTAACATCTAATACACTTCTAGCTACTATTTTTAGTGATGAATTGACTTTATTCACTTTTCCTAGAAGAAATTACACACATTCTCAACGGAAACCTCAAAAGTAAAGAAAAAAGCAGTGCTTGGCATAGAGTTTTGTTAAACCAATGAACGTGAAAATGAGCCAGTAGCAATGAGGACTAACAACCTAATGGGTGGTGGTTGAGGGGTGGTGGGAAGTACTTTATTTTGAGGAGTGATTTTTGAAAGGGATGGGTTTGAAATATTGAGTGTGTTCACAGAAGATTTAAAACTCTATTGACCAGAGTTGGTAATCTGAGATTAATTGTGACAAGACATGACGAAACAAAAGATTGATAGAGATATTCCAATGTGATATACACAATATTGATTATTATCCTATCATCTCAGATCCTACCCTCATTAAAATCGTAATGTAGACTTCGGTCATTGAAATAGCATACAAGTCTTGGAACAGATTTTTACAATTTTCTAGCTATGTAAATTTATTTGAAATTTGTTGCCGCGTCTACCAATCTTGAGTTATCAGGTAAGTACTCACAAAAAAATTATAAATACAATACAAAAATAGAAACTAATATACCATAATTATTAACCTTTTTAATCAAGCCATCTTCCAATTTGGCAATAATGGCAGCTTTCTGAATTTCGGTCAATTGAGGAGGCATTAAATACACTTTTACTTCAACTGAAGCAAATTAATTATTGAATTATCTGTTACTGATAATGACAGTGACATTATGTAGGAACTCTAATTTACGCAGGCAAAATGTAAGTGCATGCTTTTTCAGTAAATAAAATTGTATATTTGTGACAAAGAATATTCTACCGGTCGTTGTCGTGTTCTTTTTCCAAATATGTGATCACTCCAAAGAACAAAAAAAGCAAAAATTAAAAGTGAAGACATTTATTTACACACAAAAGTGACATTTCATCTTTATTATAAATAAACTCTTTTTTCTACGTACGTTATAATATTCAAATAGTCAGTTTTTTTCATTCATTTGCATTTATAAAGAATGAGTCAAAATGTGTAAAAAGTACTGTAGCGGTTCATTTTTTCACGCTTTTGCGTTGAAAAAAGGGCCGTCACGTGTCATTTTTTAACGCAATTATAAAATTGTTTTATCAAAATAGTGTCACACTTTTATTTCTTGATATTCGTTCAAAAAAATATGTTTTGTGTCTAATTAAAAGGAGTGTAGTATTATTATTAATGATGGAGAAATAACTATTTTCTGGTTTTAATTGATTTTCTTGTCAGTTTTCACATCGAAAAAATTGAGGCGGTTACAAACTCTTATAAAAAGTATTCAATTGTAATAACAATAATAGGTGCGATTGAATATTTTTATCCAATGTGAACATCTTGTTTTTCGAATCTCATTTCATCGAATTTTTCTTAGATTTCAGTCATTATAAACTGGTTACATCAATAAGGAAATGTTTTTGCTTAGCATGTAAATACGTACTGCACTCATTAATTATTATGATGTCTCCAAACAAGAAAATTCGTCCGTTTTTTAATAGTACCTGTGGTAAACAGATAAATAATAATTAATAATACTCATACTAATTGCCTATATAGAATAACAACAATTATTTATCAATTTTTACTACGTCAACACTAATTATTGTCCAATTTACACAATGTATTGATTGAATATAACAAAAAATGTAATTTCTAATAACCAAAGGTGACATCTCACAAAAAATATCTCGTTCCAATGTATTAATTGAACGCAAAAATTCCTTCAAAGAAGCGAAAATGTGTTATATGAAAAATGGAGACTAATAAGACTACAAAATGTAATATAACTGATAAAGGTATGCGAAGACAGGAAGACTGAGCTATATCAAAGAAAAAAAATGAATATCTATAGAGACATTTATACACCCACAAGTTGAATTGTTTGCGTATTAATGACACTTCAAGACTTTTACCTATCTACCTATTATTAAATAGGTAGATAGGAAATAAAAAGCCCCTTCAAATAGAGGAGGTGTAATTGAATCGTAAACATAAATACATTTCTATTGGCCGAAACGGTCTCAAGGCGTATGTACACAATATCTTTGAAATATTCCTACTAGACAGTCTGCGATAAGCAGTGGCGTGGCTATGTGAGATTTATTTAATTTATAAATTTCTTTAAATAAATAGAAATATGGCATTCTTTAGATCATGGACGAATGAAGACAATGAAATTGCATAAAAAGGGTTGCTGTGTATCATTCACAAAACCGAAAAACATGTAAAGAAAAACTGAAATCATTTGACAAAGCTACTCAAGATTTCATAAGTAGGACAATTTATAGTTTATATAAGGAGAACAGGGATACAACATTAGAAGTACAGCAAAAGGTAGCAGATTCTAGAGAATACAATTATACCTACCAGTTTAGAAACATTGCGTAATTATTTGCGTCAGATAAAAGACTATCGAAGTTCTAATAGACGAATAGGGTACAAAAAGGGGGGTTCAGTTCACGTCTGTTTAAACCAAACTCCCTCACAGGCACGTATATTTTACTCATCTATTTACGTTTTATAATTTAATATTCAGTTGTAGCAAGTTAACGAGATGAAATAATTATTTTTCACGTTTTAAATAGGAATTACAATTAAGTGCATCTGTCTAAATAACGGCGTTTAATACCGTCCAATTTATAATGATTCGATTACCTTTTAACGAATACTTTACGATATGGAATACACCAATGGAATATAAATGGAAAACATGTAGTCATCGTAGTACCCACAGATAAAGGTTCTTCATATTTTAACTACAAAACAAAATATTATTCTCCTGGCTCTTGTATATGCAAATTATTAATTTCTTGTATGTGAATATTGGAATGAATGGGTGAATGGTCTTGTGTATTGGGAGGAAAGAGATCTCTCTGATGGCAGTTAGACTAATCCTAGAGAACACACTTCTGTCCAGTAGATCTACACCAGTACTCCATGCCATGGTAGCCAATGTTTTGCTGTATCAAATAATATTCTGAAAAAACTATATTTTGTATACTCTTTGTTTTTGGAACTGCGCATAAGTTTGGCCGTTCCTGAACGATTTTCAATGAATATAGAACAAATCTAATACCAACACGCAATACATTCCACCGATCTGCCAACTAATTCATATGTTTTTCCATTCCCCAAATTTGAATTGTCTGTTTGTGAAACCCCTTTTGACTCACCGATGCCTATTATTCTCTCCATGACCAATTTTCACATGGATTTCTTGTCCATTTCCAAAATCTGACTGTCTAAAGATTACTATTTTTGCTACCACTTTTTGTGGTTTGGCGATTGATTTTTATATTCTTCTTATGAGCAAGAATTTATTTTTATTCTATTTACTGATTTTCGGGACAAATAATAGTTTTCTTTCGATTTTTTACATTAGTCCCAATTACTTAAATATACTTTTAATCAAACTTCCTTTAAAAAACGTAGACTATTCTTCATAATTGGTATATGGAATTAGCAGCCTTCTTCTTATATTGTTTCTTGATAGTATTTATTTAAAACAATTTTATTAATTAATATTTTCACAAGAAATTTAAATAATATGTGTGACTCTTCACGAAAAACAGTACTTACATTTTTAATTAGTTTACAATAGTCATTTCTTTGAATAGGATTATGGAATTTCCAGCAACAATTTATGTGAATTTAAAATTCCGGTATTACTATGTATATTATCAATTATCAAGTTAATATTTATTTTCTTTTTATAAATTATCATTTTCAGATGTTAACGTGAGTATATTCATGTGTTAAAACATAAAATATTCTGATCATCTGATCGTAAGAAATTACAAAAGGATTAATGTAAGTGTTAAAATTGATGCCTTTTGATCAATGCTTTTATGGGAACGTTTCTCAACGGAGAGACAGATACGGCAAAGTCAAGCTGTGCGCGAAAAGTTTCAAATTCATTTTCAATTGAGGTCAGAAATGGTGCGTGGTCCTTTTGCAAAAATGCGGTCCTTCAGAAAGCCACATTGGAAGAAATCACAGGTTGTTACATCCCATGACTATGCGGGCCACTCCATTCTCCACCAATTCTCCAATATGAACATGAAGGAACTCTTGCACACATAAGGAAGCGGGGTAGCGAAGCTCCATCCTGCATGAAACCGCGGATGTTGTTTTGGATCATTGTCCATTTGCCAACGTGAATATTCGAGCATTTTCAGATAACTTTAGCCCGTCATTTGACCCACGAGACCTTCCGTATGAATACCTGTCCACACACAACCCAGGAAGGCTTAATTCTTCTTCAATGGAAACGACTGAAGGCTGCTTCATCTGACCACAAAATGGAATGCTGGAATTGCGGATCATATTAACTGTAACCAAGGTACCCCACGCGAAATTCTAATCTGAAGTCGAAATCATCTTCGTGAGTTTCGTGGAGGAGACGCGGACAGTAAACTCCATAGTGCATGCGTTTCAGCATTCGTCGTAAAGAACGATCGGATATTTGAAGTTCTCCCGATAGCCGCACTACAGATTGGTTCGGCTTGCTCAACTAACACCAACACCTCTGTTTCCATATTTTCGTTAATTGTTACAGAACGCGATGCGTCGGTAACAGAGCCCGTTTTTAAGAATTTCTGGCATGTCTTGCACAATGCTGAACGATTTGGTAGCGGCGAGTTCGGAAATTGTTGTTGAAATTCGGAAAACATAGTCTATACTTGAAGAAAGGAAACTAATAACTTCACATCAGTTTGGCTTCTAGGCAAACCAGTCCACCATAAACCGAGTACACAGGGAAACCTTCCAGGTTTACTTAAAAAAAGCCATTAATGAATATCGATAGTAGAAAAACAGAATATTACAAATTAATGGTAGATATACGAGGTATGGCTATTAAATGAGAAAAGACTGCGCGCCTAGAGGGCGGCCTAGACGGGTGGGGTAAAAAACGACTAGTGCGTTGGTTATATAGACATCTTGTCTATGCACTTCCAAAACACGTATCCGTCACTATTCTAGTATTTGAGCAGTAGCGGTTTGAAATGAACATGCTTTTTTCTCGTGTAGAAAACCATGTGTGACGAAAAACAGGAGAAATGTATCAACCTCAAATTCCTCGTTAAATTGAAAAAAACTCCGACTGAGTACTATAAATTTATGCAAGAGGCCTATGGGGAGAAATTTTACACGAGGACTTACACATGAAGTCTGTGCGAAGTTGGTGCGAAAAAATCTGACACCTGACCAAAAGTTCTTGCGTCAAAGGGTCTGCTAAGATTTTCTTAAAAATTTAAAAAAGGATCTGCTTTGA
Source organism: Diorhabda sublineata (assembly GCF_026230105.1). Classification (NCBI taxonomy): domain Eukaryota; kingdom Metazoa; phylum Arthropoda; class Insecta; order Coleoptera; family Chrysomelidae; genus Diorhabda; species Diorhabda sublineata. Next base: position 45,091,851 of record NC_079474.1, on the reverse strand, counting down.
AAGGGACCAGATTTGAGTCGATGGAAGCGGTAAAGCTAAAAACGGCAAAGCTACTAAAGGCACTCACCAAAGACTTCAAGATTCCAGCACTGCTTCGATCAATGGAAAAAACGTATGGAAAGGTGTGTGGTGAGGGGAGGGTAGTATACTGAAGGGGAGCATTCAAATGTAGCATAATTTTTATAAAGAAATCATTTTTCGTAAAAAGTCTCGTTATTTAATAGCCAGACCTCGTATTATGCACAATCAAAAATTTTAAGATAATCGATTTCGTTTCATTTACTTGGTTGGAATCGAGACGAATGCACTTAACCTACCAGCTTGGCGCTTGGGAGGTCACTAATCGTTTTTATGTAATGCACAGTAATATTAGAAAAGAAATGAGTGTAAACAGTTTAAAATCTCGATAAAAAGGCGAACAAACGTTACACATAAAGCTTCAGCATTTTTTTCTTCAGATATCATTTCGATCACATCTCTCGTAAGTATATTATTTGTGCAAAAGTTATCAATTTTTGTTAACATCCTCTCGTCGATAACTGAATTTTCCAATCAGTTTATCCATTATAAACAACCAATTTTTTTATTATATTATATATAAAATTATAGATATTTCCTTCATTTTCTCCCTGTAAACTACTTCTCGAGTTTCAATTCTGAAACTACCTACTAAATGTTCAATTACTTTTGAAAATATGCAATTATTGCACAACAGAAATCTTCATTGTCATGGCGTATGTTGTAATGGAAAAATAACAATCTACTAGTTCCAACAAATGTCATTTCTTAACATTTTTTCCAAGTTATAAAAAAGAATCTGTGTTAATTTAATTGTTATGATTACTTTATAATGAGGTCTGTTCAATTTCTTTTATTAAAAACGCTATATTCACTGTTTTAAGCAAAAGACCGTGACCGGATTTTATAGAACTTTACTGCAACTGTTTTACCTAATGAAATACTTTTTTTTATGTCAAGAGATCAAATTTGCGATTGACAAATCCATGAAAATATCCTTATTAATACAAACAACAATGAATATTCAGCAGTTTGAAGAGTTTTCTTTGTATTATTAAAAAAATATGTATCCATAGCTCTTTGATACCGGCAAACTCAATAAATTTGACAGTGTACAATTAACAAATATTTTGAATTCCATTGTTTTGAGTATGTAGGTTTCTGTTTTTACCGAATGTTGAAGTCTCCATCGAAAGTTAATGGCTTGAATACGGAATACTTATTCTGTTTAAATATATATATTTCGTATTGAGGTCATTATAGTATCAGAGATCATGAAGATAAATCAATCGATATGATAATTATATTTTATTGCTTGGCTGGGATTTTCAATTTTCAATAATTACAACATACCATGAAGTTTCAAAAACTTAATCTAAGACATTTTCGTAGAATATAATAAAAATATGTGTAAATTCCGGACATTATATACACGCAAACAGGCTACATATAGTTGATCATGAGAAAATCGGAGCTTTTCTAAATCTACTCCCGATACCTGTTATATCTGCCATTGTGCTTTATTATGTTTTAAATTGGAATGGAAGTTCAGTGGGATTAATTGGAATGACACCTAACTTTACAAAATTCAAATAGATTTATTCGCGAAAATTACGAAGTGAGCGAAATTTGTTGATTTTCTTTCAAACTTCAATATAAATGAACAACAACACCAGAATACCAACAAATTTTGTTATTCTATAAACAATATAAAGTGTTATTTGTAATTTTAGTCGAAATAGTAACATAATATACCTATTTAAAGTGCTTTTCTGATAGAAACACAACCACACATTCATAAGATGCATTTCGAAAACAATAAAAACCTGCTAAAAATTCTACTGCCAATAAATCTCTTGTGTCCCTTTTTGGTAGTTTCATGTTGATATGCAAGTCTTTTCCTCCCGTACTTACATGAATAAATACATTTCCAATATTTAACTACATTCAGATTAATTGTTATCCCATGAATCTGGGACCTGGGACCTGACTTCTGTAGACCATGATGTATCTAACCTTGTACAGTAAAAGTTAGTGAAAATTCGGGTATTCTTATCTCTTTATCAACTTCAAAGGATGTCATTTGAAAGCAAGAGTTATACTTTCTTATTTTGCTTGAAAATTGCTTTGAATCATCTATAAAACTTGACAATAAAGTTTTTGAAGCTCTTCTGGTTCACCAAGTAATGGAAGTGAAACTTTACCACTGGAACAGCACATTCCAATGGTTTCATCTTTCCATTTGAGAACATCGCAATACATAGAAAAATTCCAAACATCCAATTGACTGTAGTTTCATCTAACCACAGAAGGAAAAATTATATCTAACCTCAAAAATTCAAATTGTTTTTTTTACTGCATATATAATGACAAAAAAAATAACTATAAATATAGAAAAATTCCAAACAGCTGAAACTATAGTCAATTGGGTTGTAAATTGACGTGACCGTCAGTAATACTGTATTCAGAGCTAAAACATTACTGGAGTGCTAGATGACGTCGAGGAAGCTAGATTTTGAGATTTTTTAACAAATTATTTATAATATTAGTAAAGATATCGTCGGCTAAAAGTCACAAACCTGGTAACTCCATAGCACGGAATTTTACAGTAGACACTAAAATTCGGAAAAATATTTGAAGAAAAACCGTTCAATTAAATTAATACGGAGTACGGTTAGTCTAAAAAATTGATTTAGATAACCTTGGTGTAATCTATGATTATTTTTTAAACCTAGTAATTCTATGAGTCATCTTGTTTGCATACATAAATCTAAGCCTCCACGTCAGAATAGGATTCATGGAATGTTATGTGTGGTCAGTACTGCTGTACGGAATGGAAACCTGGACCTTGAAAGCTCAAATGATAAAAAAACTTGTACTGGACTGACAGAGTCACCAACGACGAAGTACTAAGACGAATTGGTCGCAAAATAAAGCTGTTGACAATTATTAAGATAAGAAAAAACATCTTACATAGGACACATCTTCTGCAACGACAAATACCTACGAGGGACAGAGATGCATTTAAAAACGTGGTCGCCAACCTTCAATGATAAGACGGCATGAGAAAAAGAAGAAGTAACCAACTAGCCTCATCTAACCTATAAGATTAAACTTCCTAACCTAATTTAGCCTATGAAAATTTAATATTATTCATATTTTAACCAATCAAAATTCACAACAATTTGAATAGCAGCTAGAATCATTGAACTCCACATTTATGTAATGTTTCAATTTGAATATTGACTTATAAGAAAAAGCAGAATTCAAGACACTACAATCCTCAGTTAGTTAATGTAATACTTTTTGGAATCATAATACTTTTATACATATTTTTACATTGTACTTTGACCATTTGCTATGGTGAATACATAAGTATTCAGAAGCTTGGAACATACATTAGAAAGGGTAGATACGATCGGGAGGTTGACGGCCTAAAAAGCAGTGACTATAGATTTATCAGTATTAGTAGACCGACATTTAACAGCTCCTGAGAATCGGAAAATACTTGGAGTGGCGCAAAACACACGTTTAAGTGCAGACGCAGTATGGCGAAAACTGAGGTAACATCGAATTGTATCAAAGCAATCCAAAACAAGATTCCAGCTTCTGGAGATGCATCGTAAAGGCGATTTTGCATTGTCATTGGACTGTGGAGCAATGGGGAACTCTTTGATTCACGGATGAGTGATGAGTGACAAGGCTAGAGTCCTTCGCTGTAGCAGTGGGAGAAATATTCATAATACGTTAATTTATCAATTTACCATTATTTTGTATATTTTTGTGTATAATCCATAAAACTATTATTATTCGTTAAAACTATTATTAACCAATTCTCACCTAAAATTAAAAATATTGATAGTGATTAGATGGCATGAAAAATGAAATTTTCATACGACCCCTTGTCTCTTCTAAACCAAAAATGTTATCGAGTTAAACAAAGAGTACTTTTTTGTTAAATAGTCGATTGAAAAATTAAGTTTTGCTATCTTTGGATTGAACAGGTTGTCCATGGAAAAGTTACGGATTATGAACCATTGGACGTGAGGCACCACTGCCCTTCGGATAGTAGTGTAGAGTGTAGAATTATTTATTTCGAAAGTATAATGCATAATTTTAAAAAATATACTTAAATATTCTGATTTCGCATACAATTTAAAGTGTTTCTCAAAATTTGTAAATATATAAAATTTCAATTTCTTTAGGTATATTTCAATTCCAAATTTTCTAATTTAATATGGAAATTCTAATATATTTTATTACAAACGATCAAAAAGTAATTAGTTATATTAATGAAATTATTTCTTAAAAATGTACCATTTCCCACTCTTCTTCACCTATTGATACCGCCCCACCAAAATAGGTTAAAGCAACAAGTTCATTTTTCTTTTTCATCAATTTGGAGGGGCAGATCGTCACTTTGATCGATGCAATTTTAAGAGTTTTAAAATATATTCGCCTAATAGTAAACATACCATTCATATCTACTTCACTTTCGATTTCTGTTTAGTTTAAAAGTAGTAATAGTGTTGTAATTTAATGCTCAGGGTGATTGTTGTATAAATTTTTAAAAGTTTCGGTGTTATTTTTGTTAGAAACTAAGTGTGAATAGAACGATGGATTATTTATGGGAGGAAGCCGAAATTCTTATAAATTTAACAAAAAATAATAACACAGTAAGTTACGAAATTTTCTTTAAATTGAAGCAATACATTCGAAAGTATTTCGCTAATTATATCCAGCAAAAAAATTGAATTTCTAAATATTACACCAATTAATTTGAAGCAACTATATTAAATAAGTCATAGCATTCGATTAAAATCAAGTATAGCAGCTTTTTATACCTTCCCCGCATAATATTTTGAGTAAGTGAATGTTTTTAATAAAAAACTGGGACTTTAAGTGCTTGAAAATGTCAAAAAATTGAAGAATAATAAGCAATTGAACAACTTTTCTCACATAACCTGACTGTTTAAGTGAAAAATTCATAAAAGTTAGTTTTTATTTTTTTATTCTTATCTTTCAGAAAAAATTTCTTTACGATATTTACTGAAATCTTACCTTTTTATGTCCCAAATATAATTTTTTTAATTCGAAATATTTATTTTCCTATTATCGAAAAAACTTAATTTTCCTAATTCTCGCATCATAATATTAGCTTTCTAAAAAGCTTTCTGTTCACCGAAATCTTTACTTTCTGATTGTAAAGAAAATAATCATTAATATTGAAAATTTTTTCAAAAAATTCAAAAAAAACTTGATTCCTAAAAATACTTGGTCATTTTTAGCTATTTATTAAAATAATATATTAAACATGATTAAAGTGTGAAATTTTAATAAATAACTGAAATTTGTCTGTTATGATTAGGATTAATTATTTGGATTCGAGTTTTTTTCGTTTTCTGAGAAAATTTACTACAGTTTATTATTTCAATCCACCAAAATGTAGAGATTTCAACGATCCTGAAGCCCACTGACTTTAAAAATGGCCGACTATTTTTTCGTGAGAATTTTGGATGTACAATTGGTAGATTTTTCAATATTAAGTCAAAATAAAGTACAAAAATTCGATATTTTAAGCCAAGTGAGTTTGACCATAAAAAGTATTCACCGAGTTTCGTACATAAAAAGTTAAAAACTTTTAATTTTTCACATAAATTTTGAGGTTATGTGAGAAAAGTGTGAGTGCAAAAGCTATAGAATTTTCTACTACCTACAACTTTGCTATTCAACTCTTTCTATAGGACTTGTAGCTTAACTGCAAATCGTAAATAATTTTTCTCTCATATTCTTTTTCTTTTCCAATAGGTTTCACCCTACTTCTATTTTTTTTAATATTATTATTGACCTCGGTCAACGAAGCTTGATATTCTTTAAAATTTTCTTATCGCCTCTCACAGGTTTTTATCCCAAAACTGTACAAACTAAAACACTTTGCATAGCAAGCAAATATAATTACTATTAAAATTCCATTATAAATGAATTTAATAAAATAGATTTGAAAACAATAACCTTCATTTAGTATAACTAGAAAATGTTGTCATTAAACAAATTTTTTTTAAAACTCTAGTAAGTGTCTAATATTTTCAGACCGCACAAAAGCCAGTGGAAAGATTTCGTATTTAGAGAGCTCAAATGCAATTACTTTTAGTCCCAGGATTAAAAGTAGCGTTTTTAATCCTAGGATTAAAAGTGTTGCTAAGCAACGAGCAAATTTTTGTACGGTAATGGAATTGATGGCTTTTGCACCTGAAAATAGTACAAAAATGTCAACATTTTTTGATGGTTGGAGAAAAATATTATTTGAGAATATGACAATTTGGGTAATAGGAAGACTGATTTCCATTTGACTAATTAGTGTTGACGGTAAAGTTTGAAAATTCATCGCGTCACTTATTCTTTCTTCTTCATTTTCAAAAATAACCAATTTTTCAATAAGAAATATGAGAATTTCGAGTTTATTGCAAAATAAAAAAATTATATCGGTTTCAATGATCCCAAAATTTGTATTGTTACATTGATATTGTTACAAACTTTTGTCATGACTAACTAGAACAGCAAAATGAAAGAATAAAGCTCATTCTGAGGTGAAATATCTAATATGTTACACAAAGAAATCTTTGCTTCCAATATCATAATTCAGAGGGGATCATAGAAAACACTCCATCTCGATATTTGACAGTGTTCATTAAATTTCAAGGAAAATTGTCACTTGTTAATCTCCCAACCTCTGAGAAATGTTTAAGAGAATTTGCCGTGTGTGATACATCTATACAAGAAGCCATGTAAACGGAGTATTCAAACATGATCATCGACGATTTATTTACCTCGTTTTTGCTAAAAAAGATCTTTATGGAAAACCTCTTGAAAATTACTAGCAGCTCCTTTGGTTTTTTTAATATATTATTCTTCATGTCATGTCAAATTGAAATAAATACTGCCAAAAGTTCTTAAGTTTATACTTGATGAATCTTTATTGAATAGTTTTTGATTTAACAGTATTGGATTTTTCTTTGAGCAAAATTGTCGTTTATTCAATTTTTTTTTCTGTTATTTTATGTTTTCGTATCTTATTTTTATTTCTATATGAACATAATGCGACGTACTCTACATGATCTCAATCTCAAAGTCCATCTAATATTTCAATATAAATTTGACTCCGAACGTGTTTCAACATTAATTTAAACATACAATTCATCAATTCCTTATTAATTGGGAACGTTTTATTCATCATAACTTCTAGTTTAATTAATTTCACAATAAAACTTATAAATCTATGATCTCCTGTTGCAAGATATACGTGTGGCTGTTAGACAAATAATTCACCTACCACGTGGTAAAAATAGATGAGTTATTGGTTAATTACTACGATGTGGAGATTATAATGCAGAAAAATGAAAGATTACCTTCAGCGAAGATGCCGAGGGTGTAATTTTAATAGATTACCTGCAAAAATGTACTTATTATGCCAGTTCAGTCCAATTATTTGTCATTTCATAGTTTTTTATTGTGCCAATTCAAAATTATGTTATCCTATGATAAAAATAAAACGTGAATCTCATGAAAAATCACAAGTGTGATATTGCAACAGTCCAGATTTGGTCCCCATTAAGTTTTACCTCTCTTAAAAACTGAAGGACTAGTTAAGTGGAAACGTTTTCCTTCGGATTATAGAATCATATGAGTGGTACATCAGTGACTTGCAGATCTTGAACAATCTTTCTTTTTGATACTCCTTCAAAATCATAGAATATCAATAAGAAAATTTATTAATTTCAAACAAATAGCCTTCTTAGTAATTTATAGTTGCTACTCACAAATTTGAACTAAAGAAGATCTTTTGAATGTATCAACCGAAGTAAAAACAATCTACAAATATTACTAGGAGTAGATGACGAAACATCTATCTACATTCTCTCCACGTGCGAAACAGTACTGATAGTACATTAGATCCATGTATAATCCTGACAGAAATAACACACTTTAATGCCTTGGGGATATTTTGGAGGGCGCAACTGGAGTAAACTGGGTAAAAATGTGAGGAATTCTGATTCAAATTGGAAAGGGAAGTCATAAAGCATATTTGGTATATCCTGAAAACCGAATTGAACCAAATAGACGTCGATTATTTGTCGAAATTGGTACAGAGAATACCAAAATCAAAAATTTAAATATGTTCTTTGAAATATAAATATCAGAATCGATCGTATTGTTTTTATTTGTTGTGTATCAAGCAAACTATAGGATGGGCAAAAACTTTGGATTGGTATTGTACATACTTGTACTTGTACATACAAATTTTTGATGTTCTGCTTCATTGAAGTAAACCACTTAATTTTCCATGAATTACATACCTATATATTCAAAAATGTTGCGTAATCATTAATTCGATACAAATGCTGCCGAATTATACTAATTTCTATAAAAACTGCAATATCTATAGTTATCTAAACGATTTAAAGGAATTGTCAAGCAACGTTTTTTTTTTAAACAAAGAGAGAGTTGTCAGCATTTTTCCCTTGGCCCTTGTTTTCTTCATAACATTTTTTCAAAATGAACGGATTAGTCGATATTTTTATAAACTTCCATATGTTATTTAGTTTTTGTATAGAATGAAATATATACTCACATACAAGGTCTTTACTAATTATAGTCTATACTAAACCACGAATTTTACTCAACAAATGCCAAATCAAATAAATTCATGTCCTATTTCAAAATATTACTAATAATAGTAGATATACGAGACCATGAGTTCTATTCAACAAATTATAAATCAAATAAATTCATGTCCTACTTAAAAATGTTACCAATTTTTTTCAAGAACGTTTTTTCTAACCTACCACAAGTTTACTCAACGTACTGTCTTTAGTTGGTTGAAACTATGATAAACAAATTACGCTGAATCTGTCTAATATCTGTGTAATCGGCTGTCACAATATATCTTGAAAGATATCTACAGTGTCGGCTTCAATGATTTACATGAAGCACCAGAAGTTTCCTCTGTCGAGTAATGATCCGTGGGATTTATTATTAATTATTATTATAATAAAATGTACTCATTTATTGATTATAATAAACTTTTAATAGGAAGTGTGTCAAGTAGAGAGGTTATATAAATTGCTTTATTCATAGTACTTATTATATGAAATCTATCGATTGGAAAATGAATTTAAAATAAATCAAATAATAATAATGGTGATAACCTAATAGTTGATTGTTTCAATCAGCACAATTTTTCAACAAACTACTTAGGCATACATTTTTCTCCTACAACTTTAACACCAAAGTCATTAACAATTGACCTAAAATGATTTATACATCAGAAACATTAAAAACAAGCTCTTGGAGACCATAGAGTTGAAAACTCTCGGGCGGATATCGGGAAAAGCACTACTAGACTGAGAAAGAAGTAAAAACATCAGATTATCATGTGATGATAACATTAGCAAATGAGTGTCACAGCTTAAAAAATAATGGAACCAACATATAAGACGAATAACGTACGATATACTGGTAAAAAAAGCGTAAAAAAATCTCCAAATGGAATATGGAGTAGAGGTCGATTACGAAAAAAGTGGAATGACAACATAATCAGGATGAGTAAAGATATCGAAGAAGGCACAGGCGGTAGATATTTTCTAGAAGACTCTACATCTCATTGTTCTTCATTCAAAATATAAGGGCTGCTTTTTTTCATCCTCCAATAGGCTATAAATAAAAGACAACTTCTTATAAAACAATAATTTTATTACCAAAAGATTGGTACACTTACGATTATTTTTCGACATAATCACCGAAGAGATTGAGACATTTGTCACATCTGTAGACAAGCTTTTCAATACCCTCTTCAAAGAAAGTTACCGACAATGAATTCAATTAGAGTACAAAGCAGAACTTCCTCTGAAAATTCCGTAGACAAAGCAGCAATGGCGAATCTGCGGTTTTCTTTAACCATTCTGCAAACTCGTTGAACCAGGTCATGTGAAACGACAGATTGGCATCCTTGGCCCCCTTCATCATGCACATCATTACGGCTATCTTTAAACTTTCGATACCATCACGCACAACACCAAGTTTTCCACATACCCACCATTCATTCTCCGATGGATTTCTGCAGCACAATTGCCTTCAGCCTGTAGAAAACCAATCACACTTCGCAATTCATACTTGGCGGGAGCATCAATAATAGCGGATATGTTAACGTGGCTGTAGCACAACGCCGACTGACGCCTGATTGTCAATAAGCAGTCCCTTACATCGCATGCCCGCTTTCTTATGCGCGCGTAGCGTCTGCACGGAGCGATCGGAGGTTGAAAAAAAACGGCCCTCGTACGTAGACTAGGTATTTCCTTTGGGTTTCTGTGCCCCACTTACCAAGGTGTATTATATAAAATGGACGGGTCATTTGTAGAGTAGATGCTCTACGCAATATACTTCTAATTATTAAACTACTTGTTTGTTTTTAACCTAAGTAACAATTAAAATTTTATGCAGTTTTCTCTGTTTACTGTGAGAATACATTGAAGTGAGTAGCAGGTTCAAACTCTAAGGCGAAAAAGAAGTTATATTCATTTGAAATTGTGTGCTAAGTCGGCCCTGCTTAAAAATTATAAACCAAGACAATTTCACAAGTCGTCTTCGTGTAATACTTTTCGTTCAAGTTCAATTAGAATGGGCTGCGTCTAAATGCCATAATAAAACTTATAATGTTGATAATACCTATTACATTTCGTAACCTTTAGATAATATCTTCGGTAGATACTTATTTCATAAAAATATTGTAATATTACAGCTATGATTTTTTTGCAAACATTCTCAATATATAAGAACATTCAAATTCAAGCACCAATGACAAAGAAATTATTTATAATATTCGATTTTGATAATAATTAAAAATATTGCTTGTATTTGGTTCTGGAGATCGCCTCTTTATTAAAACGATTCTTTTGATATGGGCCTGTCACTATCGTTGCAACTTAATGGTTTTCAACACAAGTAGTCTCATCATATTCAATTCTCTTGTCACCTAACCACTGTTGTATGTCACTATTTAGACTGATCTTCCTAATGTTATCGGAAGGACTAAAATCACTCCATGAAAAGCTTGCCAGCGTCAAAGTATAGAAGCTAAAATTTGGTATTGAAGTAGATAAAATATCAGAGGAGAGTCAATCTTCTATAAACTGTTTCATACTGCTTATTGAACTTTTGAATTAGATCTAAAAGATCTGACAGAACGAGGACTAAGTTAATCCATATTATTTTTTATCATTTACACGATAAGGAGATCCTCTAGTTTCTGGGGTCGAAAAAATCGATTTTTTTTTTCATAAATCACATCTACAACAAGTGTAGAAAATGTGTGCTAAAGGGATTTCTCGATATTTGAAGTGGTTCACAAGTTACGGCCCTTAAAAGGGAGTAGGTATATGAAACGCCCTTTGAAGAATTATTGAAAAAGCCATAAAAAACCAGCCGAAAAACTAGAGGACCCCCATAAGTGTACAGGACTTCATATCTACATTTGACTATATCCTTTAAATATACACAGATAAAATTTAGTTCTTCAATTCGATCTCAAATTATGCCTGGGAAGATGTTATCTACTTTTTTAAGAGACTTGTTTATATATTGTCATAGTTTATTTTCTAGAAATAAATCAGAAATTTTTATATTTTTTCAAATGATGTGATTATTATTCGGTTCGTTCCTGTCCGTTATGGAAAAGGGAAGAATGATGATTTTATTTCTGTTTCAGGATGTGACTAATATTGTTAAAATGGTGGCGGAAAGATATTCATCAGTTTTAGAACGAGTTAGTGGTGAGTTTGAAAACTAGAAAATTAGATTTTTTTTTGTTTTCGACGAATTCTTATCTCAGCTGCTGCAATTTTTCCCTTTCCAATAAACATTTTTCCTATGCATAACATGTACATATAAAGTTAAGCACATATTTTTTTAGCCTTTGGCTGGTTTCTATAATTTTCTATCTTTAATCTTTGTTTTTCACTATTTTATGACTTCTATTTACCAATGGCTTTCATCCTCAAACCAAACAAAGACCTTATAAAGCCTACAACTTATCTGCAATTTTGGTCATTATGGTCTTGGGTAAAGTCTTTAAATCTGAAAATTTAGCACCAACCATTAATAATTCCCTTCTAAGCTTCACCGCTATGTTCATTGATGTGCAGGAAGCTTTCAACCAGGTTTGGCACACAGGACTTGTACGAACGCTTTCGGGAATCTGTCTTCCGATTTATACACCATTCAAAAATATTTACCACAAAATTTCCATCAAGAATTCCTTCGACCTAACTATATTTCATTCATCTCCTAAATGGAATTTAATCATTCCAGCAATAAATCATGGGATATTGCTAATATAAGTCTTGCGTCTCTCCGAGAAATATCCTCTATGGAAATAGAGGCCTAATTCCTATTTCAATCCTCCTAAATGATCTAAAAGCTTGATGCGTGATTTGTAAAATCGAATCGGCAACTAAAATTTAAAGAAATGTTTTCATTTGCTTAATAAAAGAATCAATACCCAAGAAAATTTTTTTTCGCATAGTCTTTCTAAATAACTACCCAAAGGGTATCAGATAATAACCAGATCCCTTAACACCACTAAACCACTCTTTTGGTGAGCTAATTTGAGCAAATTGGTCGAAGTCAGGGTATAATGAACCTGCCGCTGTGTCTGCGTTTTTACTTGCCTTATACTATTACTGGATAAAAACAACGCACAAATGCATCAATCTCACTGCTTATTCTTCATTTGAAAGAATCCCAACGTAATTCCAGGAGAGAAAGCGAGTCCTATATCCAGGCCAATCAAAAAGTCTATTTCCGATATCAAAGTCTATCGAATTTTTCCTTTTTCGTTTTTGTCACTTCCCATATAGGTAGTCTTTTATCTTTAGGCTACCTCTTTTTTCTTCACGTTCTCAAACAAAGTTTGTTTCATTTTTTTGTCGTTATGTTTTATTTTTGCCTTATAATAAAGTCTTTACTACTAAACATTTGCTCTTCTGATTGAATGATGTTATTATTCAAGCTGAAATCCTTGACTACTTTGCTACCCCTGTAGTATCTTGTAGTTTTGGAATAAGATTATTGTTTAAAATGAAAAAATGTTATTTTTTGCAGATCCTAGAACTACGGATTGGCCGCTGGTTCAAAATATATTTCCTACAATCTCCATGGTTTTGGGATATTTGTATGTTATATTATTTCTGGGTCCTATGATTATGGAAAATCGAAAACCATTCAAATTAAAAGAAGTTCTCATTATATACAACGGTGCACAAGTATTGTATAGTCTTTTTATGTTATATGAGGTATGTCAAACATACAAGCAACTAAGAGATGTGTTCAACAATGCGGTGAATTATTTTATTGCAAATAGAGGTGACATAAAATTCGAAAAATCCTTACTGCTAAGCTATGCACATACTACAAAGTTAAATCCACAAGCCTCCTGAATGTCAGAAATTATATTTATTTTAGAACATTCTTGTAAACCTTCCAATACCGTTGTCGACTAGATAATTGCGTGTTGGAACGGTAAAGTTTGTTCACTTCTATCATATTGCCATCTTGTCATCTGGTTGTGAGGTACATATCGACCTCTTTTCGTTCTCATATGATTCATTTCCACTTTGTTGTGGTTGAGTCAATATGTGTGTAAGTGTAAGTGACATTGAAATATGATAGCTAAATGATAGCTACCATGTTTCTGATCACATCTCGTATATACACAAAAAGTGTAGTACAATTTAATGTGTAAAATGACATAAGAAATATCTTTTCCGAATAATTTCATGTATTAAATGGAAGAAATTAGTAAGAAAATAGAAACTACTGATTGGAAGTTCGAATCAAAATTGAGTGCATACGATACATTTAGATATTTGATTTCTATATTCAACAGAATTTCGGAATATTCTGCAAGAATTTACCGTGGCAGTATCGCTAAAACAAAGTCTGGTCGGCGACCTTTCTTCTAAGCGCTAAGCTAAGTTTTTGGTTGACTTTATCACCTACAAGTCGGATTGTTCTTTTCTGTATTGGCTTGAGCATCCATAAGGTATGCTTGGAAGTCGAGCTCCAAGGATGGAACGGCTTTCTAAGTATGAGAAGCAGTTAAGAATATACAAATTTTTTGTCTTAAATAGCGTTCCAAGTTTTTCTAAAGCTGTATTAACTATTTCGGCCGCATGACTCAAGTCACCAACCAGACGAAGTTACGTTGATTAGGTAGATCAAAGCACCATCCTTCGTGATAAGAGCAGCAGCCAAGGTCTCTAGGTCTCTGCTGCCTAAACTCAATCAGATTGCTTCTACCCCAATCCAGAATATTTTTAATATCGGTATTGATGGAAGCAAATAACAAACAATAGCAAAAAAACTATTAAAAATTATGGAGGGAAGACTTTTCTATCAAACTATATAGCAACCAAAGTTAAGTAGAAACATCAAAAAAATACCCCACATATTAAACCAAGGACAAACAAGAAGAACAAAGCACTGGAGGACAAGGACAAAATAGCAATAACAGCAATAACTAAACTCAATAAATACTTGGAAGAAAAAACAACCCCACAATAATAGAGCAATGCTTTTATTGTTATTATGCACTAGAAAGACGGCATCACAAACCTAAAGAATTATGGACCGACAAGCCTGCTGAGACATCTTCAGAAATTTTTCAAGTGTGAAATACATTGCCAAAGCCCAATTTATGACAAGTTTAGTCCGTAATCGTAACCTAAGGTTGGAAAATAAATCGAATAGTTAATTTGACTCAAATATCTGACACGAGATCCGACACAATAAAATCTGTGAACTAAACAGAAATATTTAGCAAGCTGAGACTGAGATAAGAACAACTCAACAAGCGATGGAAAGGTCCATGCTAGAAATAACAGTACGAGATAAAATCTGAAACTAAGAACTGGTAGAACAACAAAATTTATGAATGTAATTGAAATAGTCTGTTGTTGTCTACGTGATTGGATGTCTCTAATGTGGTTATAAAAGAAAAACAATATTAAGTATGAACGACTTGAAGTTGAAATATTAAAACAACGTGGAGTAGCAAAGATTCGAAAATTGCTACGACCCCAAAGAAATAGTAAGAAAGAGAATGATCTACATCAGTAAACTGATGTATTTGCTTGAGCATTAAGTATAATCTGTGAAGATTGAACCGCTGGATGATGATGAATAAAAAATTGAGCTTTTCACATTTCTAATAAATAGAAGTAAAGAATAAAGTGCTATATAACTAATATTTCATAGACCAAAAATTAAAATATGCCACGTGTCTGTTAAAAAATGAAAGTAAGTATTATCTAATTATAGAATATATTTCAAAGCCAAATCAATAACAAACTTTTTACTTCACCAAAATATGTAAACCCTGATGCCGCCTTCCCTGCACGTTGTCCATGAAATATTTATTTAATTACAAAGACCTTGCAAGGAAAGTTAATGAACGTCCTTGCAAAGAAAGTTATATAAACGCGGAAGCAATTTATTACTGTGTGAACTTGCACACTAGACTTGTATCATGGTTATATAAAACGGTACCTGCTATTAAATTGACCTCAGGTTCTTATGTAAAGTTAGAAAAAAGTTATCGTTATAGACCAGGAAACATAAATATATATAAATACAACTAGTTAATGAAATAATATAGTGATTTTTGGTTAGGTTAAGTTAGATTCATACAGTCGATTGTTATTTAGTTCATAAGCAATGATTCATGATTCGTTGCCTGTCACGATCCTATAGACGTCTGTTAAAGCAAAACGATTCAATTCTCACCATTAAAAATATCACACTTTGATTGCATTGTCAAATTTGTCATATTCACAACAATGAAAAACGCAGAAATATTGATACTAATATTAAAAGTATTGACCTTAGTTAGCAATAAACTCATATCAACAATAAATCTATCACTAGCATTTTCAGAAGACTCCATTCGTAATGTCTTTCATTTACGCTATCATCACCTTTTCAATATCAGAAATGATCTTTCAACATTTCACATTCAGCACGGGAAGAGCCATAGATCATTTACCGATAAACCTGACGAATTAAACAAATGCGGATAAACAGAAAGACTTTTAGCTACCAAAAATAACGAATCAACAGCTACTGGTGGTACACCTAAGTCTCACGATGAAGAACTAAGCCCACGAGGGAGATCTTTAATGATACCCACTGCCCTAGTTCTTGCTCCAATAATACACACATGAGCTTGTGATTATGAGTCTCACTACTTAACATTCATCTAACGTAGTATTACACTCCTAATATCATAAGAACTAGCTTCTTCCAGAGGAAATTATTGTCCAGAATTATTGACAGATATTTTACTTACAATTCCACCACGATAACTCCATTCAGAAAAAGGTACTTTGAACCCAGAAGATTTATTTTCCGAATAAACGGGATTGCTCTGGTGATCTAATTATCATCTTACCGACAATAACCAGTATCCAAAAATTCTGAGTACCTCATGTAGTAAGACTCACAGGATAATCTGAAATCTGAGATGTTCTGTTGAAGGTTTTAATAGAGGCGTTGTGGTTGTTTATTTGTGTCTCACAATGCGATCTCTTTACTGTTCAGAATGTTCTAGATCACTTCAAACACCTAATACGAAGAAGTTTGTATGAATCGATCCGCTCTGTTTGTGAATGTTTATACATATAGGTTTGAACGATCGCAGATTTGAAAGATAGCTTGGAATATTCCACTAGCTTAAAATGTAGCTTAGCAACATCTTCTAATGAGTAGCTGCGTTTTTGTTTCATTTACAGTAATTCCCAAGCAGTTTGCAAATCTCAATTTCAATATTATTGTATGATTATTATTTATGAGAGTTCGTAGAAGTGAATATTGAACTATGAAAAACCGTTTTTAGTCTTCTTGCGTAATGTCAACTCTCGACTGGTCTACTATACACCAGAATTGGATAACACCTTCTTTGAACTTGAAATTTTGATGAATGAACGATTATAGTAATTTGTTCCAGTATTATGATGCATAATGTTATATAATTGCTTAGTTGTAATACATTAATTAACATAAGAACAATGACCTGAATAACAATAATCCAATAATATAAATTGTATACAATTTTTGATTGAATTAAATCGAGTTTGAAGAATATTCAGATGTTCGGGTTAATTTTTTCCACTGATTATATAATATTCTAGATATATTTTTTCGTATGTACAGTTTCGAACGAGTTTAAAAAAATGTGCAAAGTGGAGAATGAAAATTGTATTAATGGAGATAACCCTTCAAAAGTTTGTCCATTTTTATCATTATAATGTAAAATCAGCTTTTTCTCTTTCATCTATTCACATCTTCTGAAACAAATGCGTTAGAAAATGAGTCAAATATAAAAAATTCTTCTTGTTTTTCTAGAATATTAAACAAATCTACTAGAATTTTAATCTTTCATACAAAAGTTTTTCTATATATTCTTCATAATGATTTTATTTGAATGAATTTTTTTATCTAACAATTTCCTTCCACTTAATAGTAAAAAAATAAATTGTAGAAACGTTAGAAGCAGGAGGAGTGCTCATACAAGAAAAATTTTTTGGAATTAAATGAAATACTTGTGGAAAGAAACTAATAATCAGAATCATTAATTTTTTCTGTCTATAAGAAAAATGAAAAGCCAGTATGTGACAATTAGAGAGGTATAGCACACCTAGAACACATTCCAAAAACTGGTTTTCGTAGAAATTGATCAGATACTGACCAAATTTTCAGTTTTAAACAAATACTTCAGAACATTGTTCAACAACTAACGAAAATTTGGAAACAGCTTGACATGTTTCGCCGCACTTGCTTCTCCGTTGAAAAACGTTGCCGTAAATGCATTGATCAAGACGGGTGTCAATTTAAACAATTAGAGTAACAATTTTTCGAATCCCTTTTGAACTTTCTTTAGCATTGTTTTATTTTAATGCAAATTTTTTGCCTGACTAATACCGTAGTGTAGATGGTAGAATATAGAAAAATGTGATTGCATTGGAATTAAGACCAGAAAATACCTTACCAGAATTTTCCCTAAAGCATTTTCAAGAATATTTTATATTCATACAATGTAAAATCTACTATGTAGTAGATATAGGAAATGTTTTTAATTTTCAGAAGTATAAAATTAGAAGCAATATTCCTCATTAAACAAAATTAACTTATTTATCCATTTTAGCATTTAATGAGCGGTTGGTTTTGGGACTACAGTTTGAAATGTCAACCTATTGATTATTCAACGAATCCCAAAGCTTTAAGGGTAAGTTATCGAAAGAAAAGTTTTTCAGCTTTAATTACGTGTTTTTCGTGTTAAATATCTTGTTTCATAATTCTACTACAATTTGAATACTATACATAAATCCTCACAAATGCTTTTACGTGTTATTACATCAATTAAAGTTAAACAGATGTTTTGTGCATAAAAATATAGCAGGTGATAAAAAAAGATATTGCAAAAATCCACCAAATAAATTGTTACATGCTACATGAATGTTATAAAGTGGAAATCTAAAAAAAATTACGGGAGAAATGAAAGCGGCTTAGTACTTCTATTTTGTATTTATCATTGGAAATCTTGAACACTTATGCATACTCCAAATGTGATGTATAGAATTCCGTATCAACCAGAAAACAATAATATCAAATGCCCGGTTTTAGTTAAACACTAAAAAGTTATCTGACCTCCCTTGGGCGTTAAATTGAGATTATTTCAAAATTTTCTTGATGCTAATGACAAAGGAAGCTAATTCGTGTACTTAAAGATAGTTTTTTTTCAACTCAGTGAAACTATAGATTCGCTAATAAGAAAATCGAATCAGAAGAAAATTACAAAATTGTAAATGCACTTCTGCAGTCATTTTTAGGCAAGATAACAAACTATCAGTTTTTAGAGAATTAACTGCTTCAGATGTAATAAAACTTTGGATGTAGATGTCTCTGAAAATCCCTTTTTGACAAACTTATTTAGACATTTTTTCCTGATAATCCTGATGAAAAAAGTGATGACCAAAGAGATATTTCATCAGGATGTTCGACCAATGAAAACAAACAATGGGATCTAGTTATGTTGGAAGATTTTCGTTGGTTCCTCAAAAAAGAAGATTCATTGAGACACTAAAAGTAAAAGAAAAGTATAACTGTAAATTTGGCCTTGTTACAGTAGATTAAATTTTAGTTGATTAGATTGATTAATATTTATTTAATAGAATATCAAATTTATTTGAATGAATATATATTTTTATCAATTTTAGATGGCGAACCTCTGTTGGTGGTACTACATTTCCAAACTGACTGAGTTCGCAGACACTCTCTTTTTTGTTCTCAGGAAAAAAACAAGTCAAATTACATTTCTACATGTTTATCATCACAGTTTGACACCAATAGAAACTTGGTTCCTTGTAAAATTTCTAGCAGGTAGGTAGAAAAATCAAATTTTCATTTTGTAGACAGATTTTATCTGGCAAACGTGGTTTCCTAATTAAGAAAATTGATTATTGCAGAAGCTCCATGGATTGAGCATTTAAATTTAGCCACAACATTGAATATCATATCTAGTTATTACGAAAATTAAGAAGGTTTCGGGTACAAATGATATAGAATTATGTCACAAAAGCTACGATTGTAGCTCTCCTATAAAATTTGAACGTGAATATTTTATACGATATCAGTGAAGCATAAATATTGGCACACCTACTGGTAATTCAACCAGAATGGCAACAATATGAAGCAAATTAGACAAAAAATGAAGCCAATAAAACTGAATTGTGAAATGTAAAACCACAGTTATGTAGGAGCGTGATCAATTGAAAAGGATTGATAATTACCACTAGATGGAGTGAGATATTAGCTAGTATTATAATGAAACGTTTAAACTAATTCATTTTCTTAGCAATACATTGATTGGACCTCTTTTTGTAAAAAAAACATATCAGACAAATCTCCTGACAACATTTAAATCCTGATGTTGTAGATGAGAAGAGAAGATGTCACATAGGTAGCAAGATATCAGGATTTGATCCTTCTATGTTATATTTCATGGGGTTATATTAAATGAAAGTGAATACACACAGAATATTCAAGGGCTGAAAAACCGAATTGCACAGGATTTCTTGGATGAATTTTCATTTTATAAAAAAAGTTACCATTAGTTGTATTGATCTTTAGGTTTTGCTTTCTGTTTATTATTATTAATGATGTATAATGCTAAAAACAAAATTTTGTATTCGATCATATATTGTAATCATACAAATGGCCCTTCAAACTAGTAATTCACGATTACCGAGTGCCACTAAGTCGATTTCCAAGAGCCTAGAGCCTTGATTAACGATTTTATCATTGTGTAGTTATTCGATGACGTCCATAATCCCTTATCGATAAAACAGCAACAATTAGACCTACCCCAAAGTCACTTAGTTTATCCATCTGAAAAATTCTAGACACGTTACATATTTTGAAGCTCGGCAACGAAATTCACAAATTTTGAATTTCAAATAATAATTCTGAAAAAGTAAATGATACTAAATTTGTTTCTAAGAGCCAAACCTTGATAGACGATTTGATCATTGTGTAGTCTCTTATCGATAGACTAGTTTCAGGCTACACCACAATCCGTCTTACCTAAGTGTCACTCAGCTTATCCATCTGAAGAATTCTATTCGCTTCACATATTTTGATTGATTCAGAAAAAGCTCTGCAGAAAAATTACTAGATTTGAATTTCAAATGAATTTGATAATTGTGGGAAACTAAATGCTGCTAAATCGGTTTCTGATTGAGGATTTTGTCAATCCGTAGTCATTCGTCGACGTCCATGGCCCCTCTTATTCAGAACATTTCTTATCCATAGACTAAATTAAGGTAACCTAATAATCGGACCTACCTCAAAGTCACCGGGGCACCTGGAGAATCCTATGAACTTCACATATTTGGATTGAATCAAATAAAGTTCCGCAACAAAATTTACGAGATTTAAATTCCACATGAATCAGATAATTCTAAAAAACTGAATACCACTAAACCATGTACCCAGCCACAAAAAAAATTAACAAATAAGCATGAAAACTAAATAACTCTCAATTCGTGAAAAAATGAGGTGTAAATAATTTTTTAAATTTTAAAAGATTTACCTGAATGTTTCCTTTCATATTTTTTAACTATATTATTAAAAACTTTCAAATTTCCTTCTAGATACAATTGTAAGATAAGCTGCTTCGCCTTCTGACCCCATTTTACACCATTCTTAGATATTTCCTTCCAAAGTCAATACATGAAAAATATTAGTTCCTCTTATACAATAATTATAACAATAATCTGATAAATCTATATATTTAAGAAATTAGTTTTTTTAAAATATATATTAACAACAATATGTTATTAAAAAACTATTTAAATTTAAATTAGTGCATTTACCTTGTTTGTGCTCACTCACCGATACCTACGTAGTTAAATATTCAGAGCAAATCAAAATGGTTTCTAAAATTCATTGCTCAACTTTGTATGCGTATTTGTTTAAACTTATAGTAATTTGATTTCTTTTCATAGCGGCATGGTAAAACGAATAATCAATCATTAACAAACAAAATTAACAACAAAAATTGAAGATATATACGAAAATGGTCATGTAAACATTTTATAATTATCTCTCTTAAAATCCAAGAGAAAATTCGCTTATCCCCACATAGAAACCTTGCTTGATTCTATTAAATATTCACTCTGACCTGGTGAACTTGTTCAACGGCCAATTGGCCGCGGACAGGTAATAATGCGGCCGCAGCTGTACCTGCTTCATTGTCCGCTTCATTTAATTTTACAAACACCTGGTTCATAAGTTAAGACTTTTGTGTCCTTTCTTATTTGTTTCATGAACATTTAGTTGTGTAATTTGAATACAATCTTTCTTTAAGATCATTGTTGAAAGGATTCTTTTTCTCAAAATGTCCTCAAATGATTCTCTTTGGATGTAATTTTTTGTACTATATATAGAATTATTAAATTCTAGAATTGCTTAAGGATATTGTGATATTTGTGAAGCTTCTTATATGATTCTGATATGCTCAATCAAGGTTATATTATACTATTTGAATTTGGATTCAATACTGATGAGTAATGAACATTCTTATGTAGTTTTGCGAAAATCGTAAAGTAATTTTTTAGATCCCTATTAATTAATATCATTTTAGGGGTGCGGAAGTTTATGAAAGCTTTAGTGTCTACAAAAATTTACGTTTGATTTCTATTTCTGCTATATCTATATCATGCTCAATTACATCTTCTAATAGATTATAAAAAATATTAGCTTTAAATGTAGAGTTATTCTTTGTAGCGTTTTACACAGATCGGAGAATGTATAATATATACTAATATTGTATTGTACTTGAAGAACCGCTCATGTAAAAACTTCAATAATGAGTTTCCTACCCCAAATCATGCAGAGGCAATAAATCTTATATCAGGATATTCGATAACAGAACCAAATCCACAACAATACAGAAATCTGTTTAAAAAATTATCGAAAAAATGTAACTTCTATCGTTTTATCTATCATGTTTTAATATATATATAAATAAAAACGGTTTACAAGATATTCTAGATAAATTTTGCAAGCATATACCACACTCCTTTTTTTAAAAATTGATTAAATGGTGTAGAGAAATAATAGGGTTACTATCTGAAATTTTACGGCAATTCCTAATTTATGTATAATGTTAATTCCGACCCACATGTTTCAAAATGTTCAAAAAAATGAAACTATTTAGAACCCCATAGAAATAGAATTCATATTTATATTCAAATTAATCGTGGATTCTAAAAATGCAATAAAAAATATAACGTAGATAACTGAAAATATTTCGAATGAAACTAGCTTATCCTTAAACTCCATCATAGAAATTTGCAAAAAAATATTACCAGTAGTTTCCGATCTTCATACCGATATTCCTGGTTTATTCTGTATAGTAACTACATTTCCCAAAAATTTATTTTGAATAGAATACGTTGAATTGTGAATATCCTCCCACCCAGTAAGAAATTACATTTTATCCAAGTGGTATTTTGAGTTGAAAATTAAAGAATATATACAGCTAAAGCTACTAGGCAAAAGTGCGAGGTGTACAATTCCAAATGAAAACACCTAGTCACAATCAAATTTCTGGTTCTTTCGAAAATTTTAATGCTACGCCCATGTGTTGAATTTCTCCAGGTTACAATATTTTTATAAGAAATTATTTAATTCCTAGGAGGCCATGGCACATTCTCTAATCTAATTAACAATCTGGTACACGTCTTTATGTATTTCTACTACATGGTTGCCGCTATGGGACCGGAATATCAAAAATACGTATGGTGGAAGAAGCATTTGACAACGTTGCAGTTGGTAAGTATACCTTAGTAGAATAAGTGAAAAATTTGAAAAACAGAATAAACTTTTAAAGTAGCTTATCTAGTAAGTAGGCTTAAATATAAACATTTCGAAGACTCAATTTATGACAAAAGTCGTAAACTAATGTTACAAGAGAAAGAAATCGAATATGGAACGTGCTACAAATATCTGGGACATGAGATACGAATTGGAAGATACAATGAAATGTGTGCACTAAACAGATGGATAGGACTGAATTGGACTGTATTGGGTAAGCTGAGACACGTATACAATTTACATGTCTCAGACGGGAGGTATTTGACCAATGCGTCCTCCTAGTTTTAAGGCTCTGAAACTCTAACATTGACACAAAAAACTAAATAAAATCACAATAATTCCAAGAACCATGGAGAGATCCATGGTAGGAGTAACATTATGAGATAAAATCCGAAACGAAGAACTGAGTAGGTGGAATGAACAAAATCTAGCGTTGGATATTTGGATCATTCTAAAGGTCCCAAATGTATTAGTTAGTGATGATGAAGGACAGACGTGTTGCTTACTCAATACGTGTTTGTAAAATTATGCCAGTATCTATTAACTCAATAATTTGAATGAATCTAAGTACTAACTCATCAGGAAAGTAAGTTATAAATTGTTAATTTTTTGATAATTTGCTAATCCAGATTGAAGGTTTGATACCACAATAAATATTATTTGGCGTGTGGCACCTAATTTTTTCACCTTACGTTATGCACATCCAAAGTATTGCACCACGCATCGCTGCTAGATCATACACATCTGGTGTAGAGGATACGATGCTTGAAACGGCTTAAGGATGAGACAAGAAAAAGAAAAAAATGGGTGAATCTTCAATAACCTATCTCTTAGAACGTTCATACCCAAAAATACTAGATATATACGTAGGCTAGGGGTATGTGAGTTTGAGGTTTAATTCCTCTTTATTAAGCATTATCAAAATTTATAATGGTATGATAAAGCATCGTTGCCTTCATTTTACTTTGTGTTTTGTTTCAGATTCAATTCGGACTCGTTTTCGTCCATTCGGCACAACTTTTATGGACAGATTGCGGTTATCCTAGATGGGTTGGATACTTTTTACTAATCCATTCCACGATATTCTTCGTACTTTTCTCAAACTTCTACTATCAAACATACAAGAATAGTAAAAAACTAAAATGTTTAAAAACCAACTAGATTTTTTTACGTCCCTTATAATTTATTGTACAGTTTCTTTGTGGCAGTACTTATTATTGCTGACAATAAACTTTCTTCGTAGAAGATATACATATGAAAATATCGTTGAATAGGTAGATCTAGTTGATCTTAAGACGTAAGTAATTTTGTAAAAAATATCACTAGTTTCTAAATATTTAGTTATTTTGAATATGGATTAGCTTATTTTGTACATTAGATGAAATGTTTTTCAGTATGAGCGTTAAAATAATTTTTATATTCATGCTGATTTAATCATGATTTAGTTTGATATTTTTTTTTCAAATCGTCGTGTAGTGTTTTCAAGGTTTTGAAGAAGTTTGACCTACTTCCATCTAAGTTAAATGAATAAAAATGATTAGATATCTGTAATTATGAAAAGATTGAGGTACATTTTTCTCCATACTACATACCACCATTATACGAATCTGTAAAATATTTCTCAACCTCTATTCATTCTTCAGGTACATTGAAATCTTTCAGATACATAGATTTTACTGGTATGGCATTGATGCTCTGTCTTCCAGTTTTTTATTTCTATCGTTATATGGTTATTTTTTGATGTGAAGTTGATTCAATTTAATTAAAGTATTTCTATTCTATTCCCATTGCATTGAAATTTTTCTTCGCCATTTTTTGAAGGAAGCGAAGAGAACCACATCAAGTAGCTGACAACCATTGGTGGATTTTGGAATACGTACAACGAATTGAAGGCTGTTTGCTTCGCATATCTGGATGACTTCTAATGTGACGTGAGGAAACTGTCCCCAATAATGATTTGTTTTTCTTGTTTATGCCCGAAGTAGGAACCATTTTACGAAAACTAGGGCCTCCGATCAACCAAATTAATATCCCAATAATCAATTTTCCTCATATTCTTCATTCGGCATCTACCGTTGAAAACGAGAAGGGATTATCAATTTTTCGAAGCTTCCATTATAATGAAATGGATGATTTTTGAAGAGACTACAAATTCTCTACTAAAATCTTAACACTGGCAAGATCATCGCTATACTATAATCCTCAATACTATAAAGTTGTATGTATTTGGTTTGAAAATAGGTGAAAGCTCTTCAATTCACCAACTTAACTTCATAAAAACTGATTGACATCATATATTTTGTTTGTTAATTCCTTCCATCGGCAAAAGAAGATTTTGAAATGTCATTAAATCCGAATGCCATCGAATAGATATCACTTGATACCTAATATCACGCATGATTGTAGAGACTTATGACTACCTTTTGTAAGTTTTTACAGTTGTCAAAGTCGCACTAAAAAATCTAAATGATCTAGCTGCGTTCCTGTTTGAAAAACAGATCAAATGTAAGAATCAAAAATAGTAAAAATTATTATTTTTTTTGTGGCTGTAGCAAACTGTATGTTATTTCTTAAAAATATTCTCAAAATAAAGGACTTTTTTCGGGTGGAAGTACCTCAAAATATTCATGGTTCTGAATACTTCCAGTTTTCATCGGTACTCTGTCATAGGTTATGTTAATATATCTCTGGCAGCGAAATTTCAAAATATTTTATAAAATTTATGATAAAAATATGCGACCTAAAAATAGTTGGGCAATTTTTTTTCGTCAAGACCACGAAGGTTAGTAAACAACACCTTTCGACTTTGAATATAATTATATTTAAAGCAAGATTTTTTCACAAATTTTATTAACACTTCATGTGCAATAGATCTGATAATTATATATAAAGATTTGTATCTACAAATTTGTTTAGTAATTATAAAATGATAGAACATAAATGCAGAAATTACTAGTAATATTTCATAAATTCGATTAGAAGTAATATTATATCAGATTTTTAAATTAAAAATTACTTTGACGCTCATTGGTGATGTGTATTGTAGATTAGGGAGATGTAGGTAGTCGTAAGCTAATTAACCTAGTCATACAGTTCTGTTTGTAACAGGTATAATGTAATGGGATAGTGTTGATATGATAAGATACAGCTACATTCTTCTGAAGGAGTTCACCAATCAATGAAAAAATCTATCCCTTTTTTACAAATCATTGACTGTATTTTATTGTGCAATCTGTGGTATTAGAGATGTAGCCTTAGACAATATTACCTAAGTAGCAAAAAACAAATGGGTCAATTTAATAGCATAACTCATCCTAGATTAGTATTGGATCTAGCTCTAACCTTAGTTATCGATACTTAGCTCCAGAGCTGGATAGTATTCGCATAAATTGTACTCATAATAGTACTTAAAGTATTCAGTATCGATATTCTTGAGTCCTTTTTATTTTACAGTTCTTAGTATTCCCAATTCCTACAGTTGACGAGTAACGAGTACGAGTATCGAGATATAGCGACGACGACACTCGTAGACAAGACTTGACAAGTATTCTAAACAATTCTTAGTTTGTCGCTTGAACTGGCTTGTCCCCTGTTTTGTTTGGTTTTGTTTCATAGATCACTGCTCAATCGCTCAATCAGTCAGTGGATTTATCGTCACAAAAAATTGTGTCTTCCACCTTATCTTTGGTTCTTTGGTTTGTTAAATCTTTATCAAATGTAGAGGTGAATCTCCGTGTTACTATATATGTTATATTATCACGATTACTGCCAAAACAATTTCCGCAACTTGCTTTAATCCCATTAAGTCATTAAAAATACTTATTTAAAGAAAAAGTTGACACTGAAATGTGTTTTTAAAAAAACAGTTCAGTTATGTAAGAAAATCTCCTCGGGTGTTGAATTATTAGTTATTTCGTAGTTGGGGTTAAAATTAAAATGTTAAAACTCCCAGTTCCAGTTACTACTACTATAATTTCTTGCTCATCTGTCCAATAGTCTCCAAGTCTAAAATAAGTGCTGGTATTCGTTACTCATTTTTTCACGACTACTCTGTAAAATTTGTAAAAGTATTCATTTGTTCGAATACTTTTAAGTACTTTTTGAAGGTACTCATGGAAAAGTACTCATGATTTGGTAATTTCCAGTAAGAGATGTGTATTATGTTCCTCATAATGATATTTAGAAAAATATATAACATATTCTATATCTTAGTAAAGGATAAAGACAAAAAAAATCACTTTTGAATTATCCATATATATTATCATCATTATTGACTGCTGACGAAAATTAGTGGGACAAAGTGCAATAATAATGAAATTCGTGTAAAAAATGAAACTAGTCGTAAAAAATTTTATGTCAAATTCATAGATACTATTTTTTATGCTAGTGCCATTCGATAGGAACAACAAATGAACGTACCTATACACAATAGCATTACAAAAATTGTAAATAAAAATATTTAATCAATGTCAATTATTAATACAACTAAGTCAATTTGCTCAATGCTTTTATATTATGAGAAATAAAATATTTCATTAATTTGATTTTTGTTCTTTCACCTAAAGAAAATATCTTGATATGATGAGTCACTTTGTACCAAATTCCTTGATTTGGCTCAGAAGTCGTGATGAGAAGATGAAAAAAAAGATGAATTCTACTGTACATGAAAGCATATCTAAACTGATAAAAGTGAAAGTAATTTTCTACGAACTTTAACTTAAGCCATTTGACCAAGCCATCGTTCGAATCATCGCTATAATGCCTGATCAACCGTTTCAATTCCAGAATGTAGTTTTCTAAAAAAAAAACAGCGTATTTTTCTATATTCTAGAGGTTGACGTAAAGGCAAAAGTATTTTCAAACTAACCTCTGTTTTATGCAAAAAGCATACTGTATACTGCTTAATGCTAAGATAACAGTAATGGGGGCCAACAAAGTATTTTGGGATTTACTCGAGTGCGTTAGATTAATATAGGGGATGTACATTACCTGTCGATAAGTACCTCCAACCAGTATGATATCTTAATATAGGGGGATGCGCTCAAGGGTAGTTAAAGCCAGATTAGTAAAAAACATCTAGAACTCACTTCGCTCCACTTTCCTCCATATTTCTGACTTTCTCACAACTTCCCCACAGTGTTCTCTGGTGCCATATCATTACAGTTGTTCAAAAACCACGTTTTTGTTATGTATACAACGCTCCAGTTTGTTCATAGTTTATAGTAGAATTGTTGAGAACATAGGTCTTCAGATAGGCCCGTCGTACCCCTTTTGACGTTACCCAAGGCCGATGTCCTTTGAGAATCCGATCAGGTGCTTTGACTTGAGCCCTTTGAAGTCATAAGTTGTGAGACTTGTGAGACAGATGACTTGGTATGCAGTTTCATCCTCCTCCATGTACCAGCGGCACTCCGGATCGTCCGTAATGCCCGTGACGTCTTTGATGATCGTGCCCGGTTACTAGTCAGATTCTGTGTATTCTTTTGCATGTCTCATGCCAAGTATCTCTATCCATCTCTGCCGAGTACGCCTTGCAAGCAGATCGTTCAAAAACGCGATAGCAACGCTTTAGCTACACCAAGGATGGGCTCTGAGACCATCGGTCAGTTTGCCGATGCCAGTCTGGCGAGTGAGCTCGTCTTATCGTTTCTTTTGTTGCCCAAGTAACCGGACACCCAATCTTGCAGCCGTCACTCACCAGATTTTGTAGAACTTTCTTGCGCTCCAGCACTAGCCTATTTTCAGACGTTATGGCAGCTCTATTATCTGAGCAGATTAAGCATCACAGTGAAAACATCCCCTTTATTTGTTATATAAAGATGGTTTTATGATGAATACACTATGTACCGCAATTTCACTGTCTGGCGCGCGTTTCGATAACCAAGTTATCGTCTTCAAAGACTGAAGGTAAACTGTAGAGTAGTAGTGGTGTAAACAATGTATTCAGTATGAATATCACCAACGGTTCCAGAAATTCCAACTTAGTAACGGTTTTATAAATTTGGTACATTTAAAATACACAGGGCTGTAACTAGATTCGAATTTGAAGTAGGGCAGCAGTTGTTGCGGGCGGAAATAAAAAAGTTATCATAATTGCAGGTTCCTAAATCAATCGCCATGTATATAACTGACCTCTAGGTACATTCAATATCCATTAGTTGAAAAATAATTTCTGTAAGAACATGGATTTAATACCTATCAAACTTATTAATGATGAAGAACAAGCGAACAAGTGTTAAACCTCCAGATTTGGATTTAAACATCTACGTCTGAATGAAATTGAGGTGATAATTAATTAAACATATATTATATCTGCGTATACGTATGACTTAATAATAAGAATTATTCAAAATCGAGTTCTACGATTGGCTGTGCTCTTAACAATTCAATGTTCTTCGTTCGAATCAACTGATTCTGTTCTATTTTTTTTTTTTTTTTTAAAGAACAGGAATATGAAACCAGTCATATTTTTTTAATTTCTCTTTATCCCATCATAAATACGATATAGTTCTTTTCTCATAGAACCGGGATGGAACTTTATATTCTGAATTTAGCCAGTTTTGTGAATCTTTTTCTAATCACTTGTTTGTGGGCAATTTTTATAAAAGTATCGAGTGATAACTTGCATTATCCATTACTAATATACAGTTCTGAGGAAGAAGAAACATCATTTAATCGAACCATTTTTTAAAAACATCAGAAATCATGTCCTCATGGTTGTTACCGGAACCTAATACCTTTAACAGAACCGTTTGAACTGCCGATGTGAACTATTATCAAGTCTCCTTGTAACAGTTTCATCTCGTCAAAATTTATTTGGTATATGTCCTTAATTGATCCATATTCCATCTAAATGAATATATTTATCCTTCGTTTTCTTATTTCTTTTATAGTTCTAAGGTAATTTCTTCTCCATACTACAATATCATTTCTTTGTATTGAAGTGGATTTTTTGGAATACTTTTTATACCGAAAACATATTTCTTTTAAAAGTTTCCAGACGTGATAAAAACTTTGTTTACTGTCGGAAATTATTTTCTAAAGAAGAAGTAATTTTGGTTTTCCTATAACTGTACGTGCTGTTTGAAATCGTACATTTACTGACATCAAGAATACTACCAACTAAATCCACTGTTTCATCAACACCTTCACATAAATTTTTGTCTGTATATAATTTAACACAACTAAATATTAATGTTTTTTCATTAACTGTTAAAGATCGCTTACGCGGCCCTTACAAAATTTCCATAATCACCCTAGAATTGACAATAGATTGTACATTACGACTTGTATGCTACAACTAAACTAAAATGTTAAGGATACACAACTTGGAAGTCCTTACCATATGGAAAAACCTAAAATAGTATTTTCGATAAAGTTTTTCAGGAAGAAACTATTGAAATTAAAATAAAGCATAATTTCTACGTTTCATTTGCAGATAGGTACTTACAGATCTTTTGATACGAATGTTTTATATTTAATACACAGGGCTTTTGACCAATCCAAACAATTCTCTATTGTTCTGTACAGCTTATAATTAGGAAAATTAGAAAGAAATCAA
Source organism: Diorhabda sublineata (assembly GCF_026230105.1). Lineage (NCBI taxonomy): Eukaryota > Metazoa > Arthropoda > Insecta > Coleoptera > Chrysomelidae > Diorhabda > Diorhabda sublineata. The sequence goes on along the minus strand of NC_079474.1, from coordinate 45,060,785 downwards.
TTTTTATAGAAAGTTTTGGCCCTACTTTGAGGCTGTATAACTCCTCAAGGATGCAACTATAGTAATTGTAATTGTAATTGTAATTTATTTAAAACGAGTGCAGCATGAATGTGTGATTTAGTTTATAAGTTAAGGATCTCGATTTAAATAAAAAACAGTCATTTTATTCACTATCTTTATTCAAATGGTGAGTATAAAAATACAATAAGGTACAATTGATATCGAATATACCAGAAACATTTTAAAATTGTAAATTTATTCAAATTTCAACAACTTTTTTATTATTTTTCAACTCCCTTTTAGTAGGATTTAATAATATTTTTTTACGTTTCCAGAACTGAAACGTGGAATAAATATCTAAAAAAATACAATTAACAATAATATTACATTAACAATAGCACCTAATTAGTGAAAAATAATACACTGAGAAAAAAGTTTGAAAGCAATACCTTTTCATGAAATAATGTATATGAAACAATTAACAATTCAACATACAATTATATCGTTTCAATAACAATTATTTCATCAAGAAAGAATTATTAATTAAAAAATTGATATAATATAAATTTAAAATATACTTAGAACATCTAATATTCCTAAGTACATGATAAAATTTACTGTTGGTGATTAAAAAATGTATTAAATAAACGAAAACTTGAAAGGTAATTACTAACATATTGAAAATTTTTCAATTCGTCAGTTGAAACTACTCGAATGCTTCAAAAATATCACAGTTGTTGCTGTTTTATGTTAGAACCAAGTGAAACAAAACAAAGAAATACTAGAAATGTATGATATTAAACGAACTCGTGAGTTATTTCAATAATTCGCTCAGTTTTCAAAATTTTTTCTCAGAATTTCAAGGATAGGTTTTTTATTTGAAACAATTATCCAACAAAATATCACATTCATAGATATAGTTTCTAAATGCTAGTTTATCCAATAATAGCTTGCCTGGATCGTAACAATATACAATGTAACGTAGTTCATTTGTCAACCACAAAAAAACCGTCCTAAAAACTGATTATTTCACCTGCTACAATCTGTATAGTAAGTACTGGTAGTTACTATTCTCATCATTAAATAAGTATCTTGCTCAGTGGATTCTAGTAATCCGTTTTTTCAAAAATTAGAAAGTTTTACTAGTTTTCTGCCGGTTTTGTTAGAAATATTCATAGACCACGAAGCTTAACCCATTAACGCCCAAGGAGTATTATACAATGTTATTACTTGTGTTGAGTACGATATACACGAATGATGAACCGTTTCTGCTCGCTAGATCTTTTACTAGTCACAGTTCTGTTTTTCCTTAGAAAGAAACAAATTTCAGTTGCTGAACTGCCAGAAGAAGCCAAAAATTTAGACATGGATGGTTCTCAAATTCTTACAGAAGGCATATACGTAGTAACCCCCTGTACATTATGTCGATGTCCTCGGGAATAATTTGTGGTAAAATTTGTTCCTATATTCACAATGAATATCGTGGTTAACGTTTTTCAGTATATTTTAAGTACTTTACATCGGCGGAGTTGATATATGAACTTCGTCGGATAAATTTCCGAGCACCAGGAGCAGTTTGGGAAAACAGAACTGGGAAATGTAAATTAGTTGAAGCAAAAATAAAGAAAAAAAGGGATAAGGGGCAGACTATTTTCATTTTAAGCGAGACTTTTCAGTGTTTCCAAAAGAAATATGTATGGAATTAAAGTAACCAAAAATTCCTGGACATAAGGGTAATCTGCATACAGACAAGAAGAAGATCTAGTTCCACTACATGATCAATGTTTTAACTAATTTCCTGAATTGTTTTTTATATTTTCATAAGTAGATAAGGGGTAAAAATGTTATATTTTCAACTTTACTGATTTCCAAAATTGTTTTCAACGCCTTTGATTGTTTCAAGCGATTTTTCATAATTTCTTTTATCGGTTTCAAATATACAAGAAAATCATCTGTAAATTAAATTTTGATCCTTTCTGAATAGTATCCCAAGTTTCCTTCTCTTTTGCAAATTCCATACTAGTTTGGGAATAGACTTCATAGCATCACACCTTTTGAATTCTCCTATCACAGCAAATAGTAATTAATATTCGTTCTACCTCATTACTTCTTATATTTATATGAGTATCCATGTATTCCCTGATTAGGATATAAGAAAATTTTCCTGCCAAATGCAAACTACAGATACCACTTGTGATTGTATAATCATATAATCTACATCTCAGTAACCATCAGTATATCTCAGAAAAAATGCTACCTAGAAAACCACTCTTGCTACATTGTATAAACTTACGAAAATAAATTGTTTTTTATTGATAAACATGTGCATCATCTTGGAGGAACAACAAGTAAATTTGATGGTATTTTTTTCTGAAAATACCTTATAGTTTCAAAGTAGAACTAAAATGTTTACAAAATTTACCCAATAATTCTTCTACGTTGCACGCTCATGTTTATACGCAGTAGCTTAGCCTAGATACTATTTATAAAACAGATTTGACAACATCATCTTCAGAAATTAACTCTTGGATACAGGTTACTCATTATTTTGATATAAAACAATATGTAGCATATATAATTTGCATTTGATACTACAGTTTGTCGATACTCTGTATAATGTATCTATTGTACAAGAGCGTCACCAAAGGGCACAGGGAGAATTAACTGCCCCCTCTAGAGATTCCAAGAAAATTATCAAATGTAATAATTTATTTTCAACTATTATTTTAATTGTACAGTTAATAACATGTGTAGCTCTACACGTTATACTCTGTACCGTAGATGTAAAACTGATACTACAAATGAAAACCTTCATGTGGTCTCAATTTTACCTACAATTCGTACTTTTCTCATCCTCCATATCAACTTGCAACCTGCTGGCCATTGGTTGGCGACGCCCTTGACCTTGTACATATCATTCTTACTTCTATTGGGAAAACTTCATTTAGAAAATTTCAAACCATCGTAAAATTTGTCTTCGTACAAAAAATCAATTCCGTTTGTTTTATAATGTCAGTTAATACATTGTTTAACTGCATTTCTATACAGCTATTGGCACTATATATTTGGTTATTGGATGGGTAAAACAACGTGGATTTCATATTAACTTCTTTTGTATGAAAATATAACTGAGTGTGGCAAAATTTTATTTTTAAATTAAATATAATGAAGTTGTTTAATTAATTCCAATCGAAAGATGTGGTACTTAATTTTTGGTTACACAAAAGCCCATCTGTTTCTGATTTCAAGTGATTTGTCATTCATATGATTCTTTATCTAAAATTGCCAAATTAGTAATAACAAACTAAATAGTTTTTTATATATAGACAAAGAAATTACAAAAGACAATCCATGTCATGCTAAAGATACTAATAGTAAATACTTAAAAATTTATATTTTAAATTTTTTAATTTTCGAAAAGCTTTTCAAGCAGTGGAAAAGGTATTAAATAAGATGGTAAAAAATTTTTGTGCATAGAACGTTGCTTCAAGGCATTATTTTATCACTATGTGATTGAAATAATTGAAATTCTATTTATTTGCCACTCGAAGTGTCTGTTGACCAGATTTATTGTTTTAAAAATAAATTAATATTGATACATAACAGAAATTTGATAGAAAGTTCTATTATATACAGAAGTATACTTCCAAATAATTGAGAAATTGCATAATTTATTATAACAACCTATAATTCAAATATTTTATTATTAAAAAATTGAAATTTGTTCTACCAAAATGAACAGGATTTTGAGTATTGCCAGTTTATGTCTAGTAGGGCCAGTTAACTGTACTTTATTTATTAGAAAAGTCAGTTTGCCCAATATAAATTGAGGTATTTAAGATCAGAATGGTAACAAATATTCATAATTCCTATTCTGTATATACTTTCTTAATCTGTATATACTACAGGTCTTTGGTAAGTATTTAAGAACTTATATATTGATAGTTATTTATTTACTACTATCTGCAGGATTTCTACAAAAATATATTCACATTAAGGTCGATTTATTCAATAGTTAAACAAAATTGTTGTCCAGCAACAATCAGTTCAAATTGAGAATTTATTTAGGTTTGATTGAACTGTGAACTGATTATGAGAGGAATTTTTCCATTTTTTAGATGAGCTAGAGCTGACTTCACCTCAAAATTAATTACTTGAAAATTATTACAAAAAAAATAAAAGTAATTTTTTGATGGTTGTTTGTAAAAGAGAGAATGTGAAAGAGAAATTTACTCTGGATAATTGACATATGTCATATAACAAGTTTGCATATTTTTTGCCAAAACGCAAAAGCAAATTATCAAAAATATACAAAATTTGTTAGAATAAGTAACATAATATTAACTACATTAATGGAAATAGCTTACAGTCGTTTTTGATTTGACGTTATTTACTGATAGATTAACTAATATATAACAATTCTTACTACCATATATTATTTCTAAAGGCACAAGTTGATAATAATGATTGATTGTACTACATTTACAAAAGTTTTGTCACATTTTGCAATATTAATTATTGTGCTACTAGAAAATACAATAGTTTTCAACCTTGCAATCAATATATCAGATAAATAACGCCAAACAACAGGGTACAGTATGTGACAAAAAACCTACATATTGAATTTTTTGTTGCGTAAAATTATACAAAAGTACAAATATAATGGGTATTTAATTACGTAGATTAATTGTCACATACTGTACACTCTGAATTTTTGAACACAGTTGTTTATCAGGTGCTTGCTGTTCCTTAAAAAACCTTTTTCATTTCCCTAAAATTACTAGTCATTCACCACAATTAAATTAAGTAAATTCGTCCATTTCATTGGAATTATTATAAAAGAGCTAATACAACTAATATCACTATAAATTTATCCTCTTGTGGATATCTGATGTTCCACTAACATAATATTCACTAACATTGCTGATTCCATTTTTGTGTACGCCATTATGTTCAACGTGACCATTTGTGTAGCCATTCTGCTTCTTTTCATTAGCGACTAGTTCTTTCTGCTTCTTCTCTTCACTGAGTCTTCTCTTAATGTAAGTTTGATTGTAGAATTCTTTAAAAAGGAAAAAGAACATGACAGCATGCATACCGATCCACCATACGAAAGCCCTTGGATAATTACAGTCGATAAAGAGAAGTTGGAAAGCATGTATCATTATTGCCACAAATTGAACCTGTAATTTTAAAAGAAAATTCATTGAAAATATAATAAAATTAAGGTATGTATATGCATACCATTTGGAATGTAGTGAGGTACCTCTTCCACCAGAGGTATTTTTGCATATGTGGTCCCATAGCAGATAACATGTAGTATGTATACATGATTATATGAACAAAAGTGTTGATGAATCCAAAGAATGTACTGTGACCACCTGAAATAGTCAATTAATATGAGTTAATTGAAATAGTGCATCTTCTCAGCTCTATTTTCAGTTTTACAACTATCCTCAAAGTTTAAATTTATATGAAAAATATAATACAATCACCAATCATTCTGTATTGTAAGAATGTTGCTGCTTTTTTAGAGAAAATCTTTTGGTAATAATAGATCAAATAATCCACCTCTTTCCGCTAATACATATCTCAACTCGTCAGCTAACATTTTACTAAATAGTTGGATTATTTTTCACTCATTGTCATAAGGATTTGTGTCTTTTTAAAAAAGATAAATGAACTTTTTTTTAAATACATAATCCTTTAGAAAACGATAATTTTAATTTTGATTCCTGATATTTTGACAGATTTTAGAGTTAAGACTATTTAATTTTATAGTTACATATACAAACTATTGAGTAATTTTAATATTTGAGTGCTTACCTGGTGTATATTTAACACCAAACCATACAGACATTGGCATAATACCATGGTGGATCACATGAAGAGTTGACACATGATCGTTTTTCTTTCTCATGACAAAAAATATCTGGAACATAAATAATTTAATTTGATATACATTCATTGTTTAATTTTTATATCATCCAATACATTGATATTTTGTATGCGAAAAATATTAAAAAATCCAAACATAGCTTATTAATTGGGAGAAGGAAATAGAAGTAGAAGAATAAGACCAAAAAATAATTATCATACATCTATCAACAATTGTTTAGAGAAAAATATATATAGGGAAATGATAAGAAGCAAAGCCAAATATTTTATTTATGTTAAAAATAGATATTAAAGACTCTACATATCAATGGAAATGTTAATAGTAGTGAAAAATTGATGATTCACAAATAAATTGGTTTTAAAGTACAAAGTAAAAAAAAATGATTTACGAATTATAATGAAAGACGAATTTTACAATACTTACGGTATCAAGAAACTCTGTAAATTTTGAGAAAAAGTACCACCATGATGCATGCACCATCTGAAATAAAACATATAATGAGCCATTAAGAAATACATGTTGTTAAAGAGAAAACTTACTCTTATTGTACTTGGTTTATTGGAATAATCTACTGGCTGACATCTAAAACTATATTCACCCGTAAACCATCCTGAGATTCCTATCTGAAGAATAAACAATAAAATATATATCTTTGACATGATTTAGTATATCTTACTGTCTAATTGCATATACATATTTAAAACTTATAGTTATGGTGAAAATATTTTCTTTTAGTTATCAGTATATCACATCTAAATACCAAATAATTTCAATAGATAAAGTGATCAAATGCTATAATAATATCAAAAATTATTGATGAAATAATAAGGTAAGGGGTGTTATTTTCCTATTTTTAATACTTCCATATTTTTCTGTATTTGCTAACAAATGGACCAAACATGATAAAAAGTGAATTTAATTGATTGTCATATATTTTGTTCGAATTTATTGAAGATATATACAAAGTTGGAATTTGTGAATTGTTTTGAAAATTAAAACTGTTTACTATACTTACTTGATAAAATAGCCATATACTAAACACAACTTGAGCGAAATTGTAATAAATTAATGTAGTTTTTAAGTTGAAAGGTTTCCTATTTTCCATCAATTTAGGACCTAATACCTACAAAACAATAAAATATATATTCGCTGTCTTACAGTGGTGTAATTCATTTAAAAGTAGTCAATATATTTCATGGGTTATTGAATTGAGTGCATTGAAGATAAGTCATAAAAACAATTTCAAACTACTGTATTAACTAACCTCAAAATATGCGAGTGAAACAATACTAATAATGAATTTTGAAATGACACATTTTTTATCTAACTTTATAGAATAAGTATGATTAATTACCTTAACTATAAATACATATGAAAGGCATATTCCCAACGTTGGAAAAGGACTTGACATTAAGAACCAATCAGCAGTTCTTGGATCTGTAACAAAAAAGTTAAATCAAAGTTGAGGTTATAAAAAAATTTCAAAACATGTTAAATGTAGATTATTAATGAGCATTCCGTAAAATTATTCTAATTACAAATCATCTAATTGCCAAAATTCGCCGTCGCAATGTCCAGCAGTACCTCGACGATAATTCTCATAATGGAAAGAGAGACGATAATCGTTAGTACTTTTACCTGGTCTTAAGTTAAAGACACGTGAAGAGTATCAAGTGAAATTGAACTCCTTGATTTGATTATTCAAGTTCTAGATTTCTAGTGGACTCTAGCATTCGTGTTAATTTCAATTTACAATCAGACGAATCTGCCAAATTGAATATAAAAAGTTTCTTCCTTGTCCGATTTTTATAAATTTCAATTTGTGATATGGTGGTATATACCTTGCTGTCAATCTTTCAATTTCTGAATATTGGCCGGTTTTATTTCGTAAACAGTTCATGTTTAGTTAGTCCCTTTCGTCACGTGCGTAGTAACTTTCATTTTGTTTCAACCAAATATTTTAATTATATCAAAGTTTTAAATAATGGAATTGATAAAGTAACAAACGTTGAAGATACTCATTTGGAAAATATATGAAATGCTTCAGGTATAATACTATTTTCCTATAAATTTAAATACGTCGTACCATTAAAGTTTCCTTCAAAGACTATTCATCCAGTTCATACATTAATCCTTTATTTATAGTGGGTGTAGTATTTACACTAATATCGATTCAAGGTTCCGTTGATACAAAAATTGATCTTACACATTTGCATCGCAGCATTATTGCATCAACTCTATATATTCATCAAAATCATCATCTACCGAATTCTTGAACCAACCATATTTCATTATCATCGTATTTTGTGGATTAATCTTTGACAGCATCAGTTTTATCAAACTCTTTAACCAACTTACCCATGGTAAATCTTGTGGGATTTCAGAGAAAGAGAGAGAGACCAATGCCTTATTGTCAAAAAATTTTGTCACAATTTGTAGGCAAAGGCTTATATAAAGCTAAGAAACAAACTCACAAGAGTTTGATAAAATCGGAAAAGGCTTGAATTATTCATTCTTGATTCCTTAGTCCAGGGAGTTACTAATTTTTTGAATCCATTCAAGAAATAATAGTTTGAAAGTTCCTCAAAATATGTTTTTACATCTCTCATCATTTTTAATAAATAACCAATGGAGATTTCAAATTTGGGATCTCAAAACACTATATCGATGATCAGCTGAAAAAACTGTTTTTGCTATAGCTACAGCTGGTTCATCGAATTAAGCATATTCTTTCACTTGAATTACGTTTAAAGGTATCGAAACATTATTTTTATTTTTAATGCAAGCAATCAATAAATCGTCACAAATATATTTTCAATATTATAACCTACTCATCAGTTTATGTCAAGATATTCCAAATATTTTACGTTAAATCGTATGTGAGACATATAAAAACTAATAAACATAGCAAATGATATACATTTCTAGCCTAGATATAATTTGAAATATATCTCTGAATTGGTTTGGAATGGAATTTTCGTAAACGTTATGGCAGTGGTGGATCGTAGTACAAACAATTTATTTGTCGATTTCAAAAAAAACTTATATTCTAGAAATTTTATCGTTATTGTGAAATTTCCATTGATTTTGAGGTAAAAGGTTATCTATCTAAAAAAGTGGAACAAATAATATGAAACAATGAAAATGATAATGGTTCGGGCTCAGGATAATGAAGTGCAGATCAAAAACCTGAAACATTGAGGCCATATTTTGATCAACAATGTTCATGAATTTGTGAAAGAAATCTGGAAGACTGGAATATAGTAATCATTTAAAAATGATTTTCTAATTGATTTCCATGAATTTATATTTGCATATTTGATAAAACTGACCGCAGTTCCTGTGTAACTTCAAGTTCTGAATTGAAAAAAAAAACGTTTCATCCATTGTTCAAATTGCTACCACGTTCTAATTATAACTCGTGAATATTTTATAATAATCCATAACGTCGAACGATCACTCACTATGACCATGGGCCTTAGGTGGAAAGATTTTAATAATACAGATAAAACATCATAGATATCCAAAGTCCAAATTATAATATGAAAGAATAAATAATTAGTTAAAATTATCCTCGAGGAAGGTTGATGAACTTGAAATTAAATTGAATAGTTTGAAAATGATCGTATAAAATATTGATAATTTTGCATTGGTTACTCACCTTGATATTTATTTAAATAGTTATTGACGCCCCTATAAATATCCGTTACAACAGCCATCGTTGATTTATCTGTAACAAATTATTCTAATTATTACCAAACTTCACTTCGTATACTTTTGAAATAACTATTTCCAAAATATTGACGTAGGAATTCAAAGTAACTATAAACTAAGTTTGAATCATAAAGACTATGAACCGTCTAATCTATATTATAATAAGGTATATGATAAATATTGAAAAATTGGTTTAAAATCAAATTTTTTAAATTATCCGTTTAAACTTCATACTAAAACGTTCATTACCAATATGGCAGTACACGGACGTCAGAATATAGTAGCTTGTAAACAGTTAACAGCAATCTTTAGTATTGTATTTTTTGTTATAAAATGTCTTTCGAAGCTTACAAGTGGTGTATAGTGCCTCATTGTACTAATACTTCTATGAAAACATCTGAAAAACTATTGATTCACGTACCTAGAGCTAAAATCATCCAAGCCAATTCCGAGATAATCGGACAATGGCTTGAAATCTCTCCAGTTCATGGCTGCATTGCGGCAGTTCGCTATCCCTAACTTCTCTAAGTCTTCCTCACATGCATCTATGTGAACGGCCTCTTCTCTTTTTGCGCTTTCTTCACTTGTTAAGGTTCTTTTCACCCAGCTGTTTTCTTCTGACCATATACCCCAACCAACGCAGTCTTTTTGCTATATAGCCGATCTCTGCCTGACCATATAACCTTTTAATCTCTGCATTCGTTTATCTTCTCTATTGATCTTGTTCCCCTCGTATCCCTCAAAAAATGTTTCTTAACATTCCTCTCTTCCCTGCATTTAGCCGGTTTTCCTCTTTCTTATTCATGACCCAGTATTAAATACCTTATAACACCGTATAACTATCCAGTGAATTCTTAGCTTTGCTATCCTAGAGGTATCTTTGGACCTTAATACGTTTTCTAGAGCACCAACTGTTTTAATGGCTCTTGCCGATCTTTAGTCGATTTCGTCGTCTCCTTTATTTGTTGCCGTCATTCTCAGGTATTCAAACTCTTGTACTATATGAAATCGGAACTCCTTGTTTTGCTATGTTGGGATTTTTAATTGATTTTCATTTAAAAAGTTGTCATCCATTTTAATATAATTGGTTTTATATTCGTTGACACGTAGGCCATATCTATTTGCTGTGTTTTCAAATAGTAAAAACATTTTTTGTAGCTACTTGCCTTTTGCTATTTTAAATCATTCCTTGAAATCGTAATCCACTACCCCTGAGAATTATATCTAATAGGAAATTCAACAAAACTGTTGACAACTGATCTCCTTGTTCTAACAATCGTATTAATTTTTTAAGTATCCCAAGTTTTGCTCGAACTTGGTACCGATGTTTTCTAAATTTCGAATCATATCCCTGTCGTCGATAAATAATAGCTTCAAATTCACTCCCTGCTAATAGCTTATATCTATCTTATATTTTTAAATCCACCTTGATACTCCTCCACTTGTTTGTCTAAGCATATATTAATTAATAATACATCGATTTACAATTAAATTGGTACTTGAACTAGAAAACTATTTTTATTCATATTTACTAACACAATAACAGTTCCAAGAGCAATTCAGATGGAACAAAACTTATGATTACTTCCTAGCTCCCACGGTTTCTATTACAAATTGAAAGAAAACTTGAATCCAAACTTTTCTTTGCGATTTTTTCTCATATATTTTTATTTATTTGAGATATTCTGTTTTGGGGTAATTTTTAATCATTTCATACCCTCTAAATAAGCTCCAAATGCTAATTTATACTGAAATGTGCTCGCATAAAAAATATCATGGTTCAATTTATTGACTTTATGTAATGGTTTTTTTTTCCATTTTAGGGAAGGTTACAAATTTCATGCACATCATGTCGAAAATAGCATGTCAATTCTTGTTCTAACGTATCTGCAATAATAATGAAACTTCTGGGAATTACCTCGCGTGATTGGTAACATGCTCTAATAAATCATTTATTAAAATAGAGGAAATATTTTTATTTTTCAAGGTAACCTTTCAATTCAACGAAATATATCTAGTTCATGATTTATCTTCCACATTTTAATATTAAAAACAATTGTTCAAGAATTCACCTCAACACCAATTGGTTGTAATTGTTGCTTCCAATAGAGAAAACTGAAATATTTTATGGTTAACTGAAATAATGTAGAGTTTTCTCAAATTAGGAGGGCATAGAAAAATTTATATTCATTCTTATCTCTATCTCTTATCTTTTTATTTATCCTTACGTAGTCCTTTTTCGTCTTTTTTATATCAAAACTTATTTATAAACACAGCGTTGTTTAAAAGGCATATATCTATATAGCCATTATAACACAATGGAGAAATAATGTATTTTAGGAAAAATTGCTGTTTGGCAGTTATAAGTAGGTTAATTAGTTGACATTAGTACACTCGATATATTTAACATCAGAAATTATTTCAACTGTCTATCATAAGAAGTGATAAGCCTATAGATTACGAATGCTTCATCATTTTATTACTCTCTTATAAATAAAAATGAACTATAGCTGCTTTACTCTCATACCATCCACTATTGTATGATATTGTATTGTTTTGTAGTGAGTTATTACAAAATTATCTAACACAAACAACATTGTTAATAGTGGTCACAAAATGTAATGTCTCTGAATATTCAAGCAAATATATTTCTATAGTTGGTTAATTTTTTATTGTATAAAGTTATAATGAAATCGTAAGAATATTCAATTAAATTATTGCTATAAAAATCGTTACGTCATTTTATGACCACTGATATGACACTCAATTATACAACCCTACCAATTACTTACTTCCAGATAAATACGATGATATTTTTCTTAAAATTTAATAACAAATGCTTATTTGTTTTTAGGATGGTAATCTTATAGTTGATCTAACCAATCCTTTATTAACAATAAAAGTTCTTTCTAAGATCAAATATAAACTCTTTTTAGGTATTTTCAGGAGCAGGCATTCAAGATTATTACCAATGAAATGATACACCCATGTTTTTTATCGAACGTTTGTTTGGAATCTCGAGGAGAAATATTGACCATCTGTCGCTGATGTTATCAACACAATCCATCCGTCACAAATTCAGTTCAATTACTAAACGCAGAATAGAAGCGAAGTTGCCGGTGAAAGATATGTTTTTTTAGACTTTTATTCGAAGTTCCATTGGTGCAAAGTTTAGTACCTCTCGTTTAAATATTTTTAATATTGGTCAATACTCATCGGATATAGATTATATTACATAATTTGCATTTAAAATTGTTTATATAACCGAAACAATTTCAAATTGCCGTGTGAATTTACTACCTAACCTCAAAATATGTAAATGGGTGAATATTATAACCATACATGCTTATTTGACAAAAGATATTATTGCTATCTGCCGCTAACATTGTGAACATTTCTCGTGAATTGAATTATTGTTTTCGCTATTAGTATTTGTAGTTTGAAACCAAAGTTGCAAAATATATATTTTTAGATAAATTTGTAATATATTAACAACTATTGAAAGGTATCGTGTAGGAGACGTATTATTCAAAAAATTTAGAAATCAATATATATTTTGGGAGTAATGAACTGTTTTTAGTATCAAATTTCAAGAAATTTTCACATGGTTCATATTATCATTAATTGTTTTATATGATCTGCTTGATTTTTTATTATATTACATTCATGGGTTCATATATAGAAAAAGTAATTATATAAATTTTGAAAGAACTGATAAATAGATCATAATTATATACCATGAACGCGGCTCATACAGGCCAATTAGTTTTCTATCATAACTATCTAAACTCTTCGAAAAAATCCTTCTATTGTATATAGAATTATCTAAATTATACGTAAAGAAGAACTGTTTCCAACACATCAATTTGAATTTAAAAAACAACACTTTGACAATCCAACAGTGTCATAGATTAGTGAACAATATTAAGCAAGCAATAGAACAAAAGGAATAATGAGCTTCAGCATCAAGGACCTTATTTATATTGCTGATATTCCAACTACCGACGATACTCTAATCGCTACTTTCGCAGATGATACTGCAATAATGTCTTCAGATACAGACCCTACGAGAGCACCATAAAAGCTACAATACCACCTAAATGTTCTACAAGAGTGGCTACATAAGTGAAAAATAGAAGTCAACACTGACAAATCCACACATATCACGTTCACTACAAAACATTGGTGTCTGTCCGCAAGTCAAATACCTCAAACTATACTTAGACCAAAAGTTAACTAAGAAGAAACACATACAAGCTAAAAAAACACAACTAAAGTTAAAACTTCAAAATATGAACTGGCTAATCGGTAGACGATCGCAGCTAACAATGGAAAATAAGATACAACCAGATTTCAGTCCGAAACTTAATCCAATAAGTCTTTTATTAGTTTCTAAAAAGTCTAAACACCCTCGTATAATTCAGTATAAATTTGCGAGTGAACGAATGTATTAATTATTTAGTAATCGTGAAAATGTACCAGAAACTTAATTTCAAAGTAGCAATCTTTTGGAAAAATATTCCATTATCAAGTGAATTTCCTGGAAATTACAATGACGGGAAGTATTTGATCAGTGGGACGTAACTACTTATGTTTATACTTAATTGCAGTGACTTCTAAAATCTGCTCAACTTCATTTTTATTTAATCCTTAACGATTATGATACACATGATTGCAAATGAACATTTAGAAAGTAGATATAAATAATATATAAATAAAGAGGGGAGCTCTCTTGTTTTTGAAGTAGATAAATGATTATTTCGGTAATGATTTAATAACGATCGTCGCTTATTGTGAATAATAAATACATTTGCAACGTACCGAAAAAATTGCCACAACGAATTCAACTGCACCTCATGCACCTACTACCACACTCATACTATTTGAATGTTAATAACAGTTTTTAGTTAGTTATGAGGTAAGTTCGTTATTAAAACGATAAGCTGCATGGGCGTAACTATCTAAGAAATATTTTCACAATTTATACTTCGCTATATTAGTAACCAAAAGAGGATTTGTGTTTGAATGACTTTTAGTGAAGGATTTTTTTCGATTTCAGCGTTTACATCTTCATTGTAATTGAAGGACAAAGTGATATCAGTCTCATTCGAAGAAGACTTTCCATAATCAGAAAAGTTTTGTCTACAACTGGCTGCGATCAAAGTTGATGTTATGTTAAGCTATAATAAAATCTGATAGCATTATCAACGATTTTAGAGGATGGCAGAAGAATATTGAATAGGGATTATTAAAAAAACAAGTCTTTTAAATTTTATCTCACGGCTCCCGAACTCACTGTATTCGCCGGAAATGAAATATAAGATGAGGACACATTCATAGTTTTCTTGACTTTCTTCATATCCAATCAACCAACAAAAGTATTGCAAGCCGCGTTCAAGAATCATTGGGCTATCAAAGC
The DNA here is from genome assembly GCF_026230105.1 of Diorhabda sublineata. NCBI lineage: Eukaryota > Metazoa > Arthropoda > Insecta > Coleoptera > Chrysomelidae > Diorhabda > Diorhabda sublineata. The sequence goes on along the minus strand of NC_079474.1, from coordinate 45,045,753 downwards.
TATTTTACATTTGCAAGCTCAAGTTGATAAAGGCTCATACAAACGATCTCTTTTTACAAAAAAAACGTAAAATTTGTAATCAAATCAAGTTGGAGTTTATTTATTATAAAATATTATTACAGAATGACAAAAATGCAAAATAGAACATTCAGTTATACCTATAATAAGAAAACCAGTTTTTTGATAATGGTATCGTAAGTAGTAAAATAATTTTAAAAAGTCAAGTATTTATCAGTCAATTAATACTGAAGCATATTTCAACTGTTTATCTAGAACGTCAAGGTTGCCGTCAATATAAACTGTTAGAAAAAGTTTGACCAGAAGTAGTAATACCGAAAATATGAGAACTGTTTATAGGTCCAAGGTCCGGTTTTTTCACGTTCTAATAAAGTGCCAAATAGTTATTAGCCGCATGACTTTTTTCACCCTAATTTGTTTAAATCCGAACTAACTAATAAGTATTTGTCACTTTATTCTGTACCAAACAAATCTACTGTTGGTAACACTATGAAAGATGCCTATATAGCATGTATGTATGTCCATGTATTGAATAAGGAAAGAAATAAGCGATCTACGGACGATTTCCTATGATCTGTGGTTGTGACAACGATCTGTGCTTAATTAAATTTTCACGTGTTTTGCCGAGGTTAATGTTGAAGTAGTCGCTAGTTGGAAAAAATTGTGTTGGTCTGAAAATTATAGTTCATATTGGAAATAATTAATAGGAAAGAAAAAAGGAAACGGTAAAAAAAATTCAACATCGGACCAAAAATTGTAATGATCAATTTTATGACGATCGGAATAAGCTCGTTTTTCTGGAATTTGCTGTATTTTCTCAAACAATTCCTCATCAAACAAATCTTCTTAATGAAAATTGAAAAGCATCCGAATAGCCACAGTCAATGAGAGGCCTTTCCCACTATTGGCAATATTGTTTTTCTGGCCAATCAATCCAATACGGGAATTTGAATCTTTTCGTTTTAAAATTGTTATGAACGAAACGAATATAGTATATGAACACCCTGTATATTAATACATTTTTGAAATCTACGTAAAATTTTAGTATACCTTTGTCTAGAAACTTTTTTCGAAAAATGCATATTTTTTGAGTTACTAATTTTGTTATATAAAATTTGAACCTTGCAGACCCTTATAAATTATTTTTTTACGAGAATACCCTTAAAGATATGAAAATAATTTCTATTCGGTTGCTTTTAGCAAGGTCAGACGTATTTGAATCAAAGTTGAAAATTTTTTCATTTTACACAGGGTGTGTATAAAAAGTATTCAAAGTTTAACTTCATAAATATCAATTTTCTTTATTTTTTTAAATAAAGCCACCCGGTTTTTTCTATTTTAATGCATTCCGATTCTACCGGAAGTCGGTCATCTTTGAAAATATTTTAATTAAAAAGATCGTATCCAAAAACTCAAACGTAGAAATTTTCATGATTTTACTATAAGTATTTTGCCATATACAGATAATTTTAACCCGTCGTGGGACACCCTGTATAATATTTATTTAATTGAGAGGATTACTAACAAAATTAAACGCTAATTAGTGGTAGTATATATATATATATATATATATATATATATATATATATATATATATATATATGCGATTATTGAATACTGTTATAATAAAATAAGATAAGAAATATCGTGCACAATTGAACAATTGAACGTGTTTACATAAAATCCGTTTCTAGCTCTCAAGTGAAATCTAAACAAACTAAACGTAACATTACATAATAATCAGATTACTTTTTCATATTTTATTCTGTTTGAGGTCGGTGTCATCCACACGTGTAAATAAATTATCAATAGCTTCCGACAAACGGCTGTTATTTCATGATATTTGGTCCTTCAATAGTAAATTGTTTTCATCAAATAAAAACAATTTACCAACCTTCAGTTTCATAGAACAACAAACAAAGATTTACAAATTAGAAGTAATGATTTCAAACTGTAGGTTAAAATGGAGCAAATTACTGGTCCAAAAATCAATTTAGTAAATAGAATAAGAACAATAAGAAGTATCTTTGAAATGAAATATTATACGATATCAAGAACATATTGAAATTTTCAAATGGTCGACAGAAATTTGTAAACTGGAATTGTTTTGTAAATTACTGATAAAGAACAAAAAGACGTATAGAAAATAGTATACAATTATACAACAAAGTAGCTTTTCGCGTCTTTCGGTTTGCTAATTTTTAACGATGCAAAAGATTTCGACATAATTCTATAAAAATAATTTCTTAAGCTGTTATCTTTTATGATGATAATAAACGATACCTAAACATTTTCACATAACTTTTATGTTGTCCCATTTCTGGAGACAATAAAACAATCATAACGAGTAGATTGATCATTTTAAGAATTAAAGAAAATTAGCAAGTTTTAACGATAGATATTAGTGTATATGATACCATTTTGTGGTGGCTCCTTTTCATATAATATCGAAAATTTAAGGAAAAGCCTGTAGTCTTCCAAAAATGGCTGAAGCTCGGTTTTTGTGTAATTATATTTTGTAAACAGCAGCGTAAAAAGCGGGCTAGTGTTTTTTACGCCGTGCGTATGAGTGTTGTCTTTAGTTTGGTTCAAATTGAACAGTTCTTCGTAGTTCAAAGTTAAGTCAGCGACCATTTTTCATTTAGGTCTTTCGATAAACTCATTAAGCTTCTACAACTAACAATCCTTTGAAAATATAATCAGGAACATTGTCTTGAACCTTTTAACATCATTGGGCAAACTGCTACTGGACACTCCGATGTGGTAGTCTGCAGTTTCTTCCTCCTCTATATACCAATTGCATTTGAATCCATCATGATGCCTATAGCAAGGTATCTTACATTATCGTGTTTGATTAAAAGACCAGTCATCAGTCTAATTTCATGAATGTTTAAGCAAAACAGTTAGTTGATAAAATCTCAGTGTACCTTAGCTTGTCTCTTTCTTGCCAGGTGTTTCGATTCATTTCCACAGAATTTCTTAGAGATGTATTGGCTATACTTTGAGCTACACAGAGAATGATTTCTAGGCCCATTGGTGTTTTGGATGGTCTCAATCTGTGATGGGGTACCAAAACGAGCTGGACCTTACAACCATCACTCACCAGCTCATGTAAAAATTCTTTGCACTTCAGCCTAGATCTAGAGCACACCATTTGATTTTTGTTTCTATAGCATCTACATTGCTTCGGAGCGAACACTTTCGTTTAGAAGACGTGTACGCTCGAGCTATTCATCATGGAACCGAAACTTTCCACTTCAACTTCCTATTCTTCATATCACTTCATCTTAATTTAATGATATCTTTTCCACGTGTACTTTTGTTAAGATTAAAGAAAGAGAAGCGCGGCTGGGTTTTCTGTGACAGTTAAGAGTTTAAAGAGGAACATGTGCTTATCACTGAAAACATGTCATTGTTTCGTATCGTTTGAAAAATTAAAGGAAATTCAATTTATAGTGAAAAATCTTTGACAATATATATATATATCTAGTAGTAAAGCCAAAATACTTTTTCAAGTATCTAAATTGTTAATGCGCAAGAATGTGTTTTCAGTTCAGGTAGACCTAACTACTATTTCTTAAATTGCAATGAACCTTATCATAGACCAAGGAATTTTTATAGACGCAAAACAATAAATCTTTTAGAATATTGACGTAATCTAATGTGGCAAATAAAATGTGAATTATTACTGGAGTCAGTTGATTCGTCAACATGTAAAGCAAATAACGTTCCCCTACGTCAGATTCAACCTGCTGCTGAATATCAGCTGATATCCTTGAGAAAGACATTTTGCTTATTTGTGTAGCAAAATTACCACCAAACATTATTTCTATAAATCAATGTAATTTCAATTCCTATTTCTATGGATTGGTGATTGATACGACCAATGCATGTTATGGGATGAATTATATGAACTGAATTTTAACAACAGATTGAAGAATGAAAATTTCGGATGCTTTATCAATATAAAATGAAAAAGTTTTTATACAATTGCTTAGAATATATACGAGCACTACTCTGTATGTTTTGAGATGCCACGAAGCTAGGAGAGTTACAGCTGGCAACTTTACTATATTAAATACCAGTATTTTCAATTTTACATGATCATCTTCAACTGAACAAAGAAAGTTATGTACGCAGTATAGGATTAGTAGAAGCAATTAAACTTGAAGATTAACGTACAGTTACGGTAAACTAGTACGCCACAAAATGTTTCTCTTTAGTTCTTGTTGCTTAATGATGTATTTAGTATCCACCCTATTCGCCTGATTTGGCCATGTGTTTTATTCCTGGTTACTCTTTAACCTAAGAGACCTTCACGTGATCCATGATTCACGACGGAAGATAGATAAACTACGCTAACAATAGTGCATCTTTAAATATATAGCATTCATTACCTTTTATACATTATCTTAGCAATGTTAGTGTTCGAGCAATTCAAAACTTATACAGAAACCCAAAAGGTACCGTCAAGCTAGGAAGTACTATTCGAAAGGTTTGGAACAAGTTAATCACCAAAATTATTCATAATAATAATAGAATATCTGCCAGTGGAAAGCACGCAAGGAGATCCTGAACTGCAAATAAATAGATGTAGACAATACAAATACCTAGGAAGCATAATTTCAAAATGTAACAACAAAAGAAGATATAAGAAATATAGTGCAACAAGGGATAAAAGCTACACAAATTGTGAAAACACTGCTCTAGCTAGAAAAAATTGAACTAAACACAAAAATAACAATATAAAAAGACTTGTGGAGTCGTCCATTCTAACGTATGGATGCAACTGACGATGACGGAGAGACAGGTTGAGTATACACGTCTTCAAAGAGAATACAGACCAAACAACTGGACTAGTACAAACATGTGATGGGAATGGAGCAGAACAACTGGCTGAAGAAAGCTTTGATGTATCAACCGCGTAATAGAAGACGAAGAAGTCCCTCACGGACTTGAGGAATTGAACAGACCATGAAAGAGCTATCCAGGTAAACGAGTGGGTGGATAGATAGAAAAGTGTAGCGTACAAAATGTGAAATACGAAGGAACCTGTAGGACTTCCGCTATATATAGATATAAAAATTGACCTGTTGAAATATTTCTCATTTTAACTCCAACACCAGTTCAAAATCATATGACATAATGGATATATGTTAATATTAGGCAACGATATCAAGCAAGGTGTACAAAACGCGATCGTCATTGATGATCATTTTTTAAATTGCTCATTATACTCGCTTTCGCAGTGAAAGTGCTCAACATTTATAACAATGTCATAATATTTAATTGTTACCTTAATTAATTAAGTATGAACGAATCAATAATAATAAGTATACTTAATGAAAAAAATTGGGTGAATTTTTATAGCAGCAAAAAAACAAAAACTTTTTTTTTACTTTTATTCGTAATATCAAATATTGGCCACCCATTGAACTCAATCTCTCGTTAGTTTATACGATGTTCATCATTGTTATTAAAAAAAAAATAGTTTCTCTTATTGACATAATTTTTAATTGTGATAACTGACTATAACAATGGATATTTCATCCACTAGAGTCCGATCAAACTATAAAACTGATCCAGGCTTTACTCAGCATATTATGGCCGGACGTAATCGTTTAAATCGATTAATATTCCACTAAACATTCTAGCAGCTTAATTAGGCAAACTGGTTTGTGAAAAATTAGATGAATATAAAGCGAAAACACTCTTAGTTATGGTTAGGGATCGTCTCTTAACTGATAACCAGATGCAAGAGTCAATATACTTTAACTTGGAGACTAGCACAACGTATATTACATCCTCACAAGCCTGCTAATGGTCGAATATCATCACCCTATCAACGATACATCCAAGAGATACTATGATAGCTTGTAATGTTATATGTTGGTAAACGTTATTGAAGATTATGCCTCCATAAATCTTTTAGCAATTAAAAGTGGTAAGGTGTATATACGATGATAGTCGGACGGAGCCAAATCTGGTGAATAATGGGGGTGTTCTAGTAATTCAAACTCTAAATCACGGCAACATGAGATTTGTGTGCAGAAACAAAACACCTTTGGATAGCTTTCCGCGTCTTTTCTCTTTAATTTTTTGCCGTAGAGTGATCAGTAATGTCGTATAGTAATCTCCAGTTATTGTTCTACCTTTATCCAAGATATCAAACATGCTTACTCCATGGCAATCCCTAAAAATTGGAGCAAGAACTTTTCCAGTAGATTTTTGGACACGAAACTTCTTAGGTCTTGAATAACCAGAATGTCGCCATTCCATCGATTGTTGCTTTGTTTTTGGATCATAGAAATGTACCCAAGTCTCATCCATAGTAACAATTCGGTTTAAGAAGTCTACATCGTTTCCAAACAGATTGAACGCAATGCTTCTACCCTTGCACGCTTTTAATCAACATTCAAACATTTGGGAATCCATTTTGCAGCAATTTTTCAATGTTCAAACGTGAAGTAGTTGACGTGAACTATATGATGAAGCGTTCGTTTGAAATACTCAAGTGCTTCAAATATCCTTTTTAGCTCAATTCGACGGTCTGGTAAAATCATGACATCTTTATCATTGATTCTGCGCCATACATCGTTATTCTTTATTTAGTACAAATTTATTTTGGTCTCTTTAATTGTTATTTGATCTTCAACTTCTTACTTGCTTAATATGTTGTATTAGTTATTAATATTGTTTCTTTTTTTTTAAGATTTCTCCCAATTTCTGTTAACAGTAATGCCTAGATATTTGAAATTTTGTAATTTGTATTATTTTTTCTCTCTTTGAATTGCTTTTATGTTCATTTCACTTACTATTTTGTTAGTTCTCTCAATATTATTTTCTCATTCACTAATTTCAACGAGTTTATTACAATTGAGATTCAAAAGAAATGCGGCTAAAATAAAAATATAAAAGACGTTACTGACGTAGTTTTAGAAAATCCTATCAAAATTATTTTAAATGAAGTTGATAAGAACATTCCTATCACAATTTTGAATACTTCATCAAGTGGAGAAAGCCAACAATTTCGAAATGTGTTACATTCAGAAGAAAAGTTTCGGGCTCTGGAATGATTATTTTTTCATAGTATATTTAATAATGAGAAATCACGTTAGATTTCGCAATTTAAAAATTTTTTCGGGGAACCTTATATGTTGATTCGAATAAATATTCCCTCACCAAACGGGTCTTCCTCAATTCTCTGTTGAATTTATTTCACAATTAGACTCATTTTTTGCTTGTAATCATTTCAAACATGTTTAATTAGATTCGTGTTTACACGTATACGTTTAATCTGTGAAATATTTACATACTAAGCATTACAATACGAAAGATTTACTATACCTGCCAAAACTATAAAGTCAATGTACATAATACGTTGATTTTGTGACGAAATTGTATTAATTCATTATGCAAACTCTCTTACGACACTGTGACAGCGCTTCGAGTAATCGAGTCGTATGAGGTTTTTCTCTGCGCGCGACCTTGACCCCAAAACCCTATATATTGGCATTTTTGTGTGACTTCCAGGACCGGTCTAGCACTTTAAATTCAAGACAGAAGTATTCACCACATTAAGGCAAGGAAGAAAAGAAGATAAAAGCTTTGGGGAATATCAAAAATAGCTGAACTGCACAAGGTTGAATGCGACCTTCTTGTTGAAGCCATAGCTTAAAAATGACGGACCTATTAGTAAATTGATCTATACTAACCTGTAGAACTAGAAGGATTTAGAAAAAAATTCAACCCAGTTCATATTCCTACGAAAGAAGCTTATAAAATAGCTTTTCCATGTTGACTACTAGCAGAATGGATGGAGCAGTATTCGAGCATGCATATTAAACTTCAATTAAAGAAAGAACTCACCTTGCAGTTCAAGTTAAACGATGGACCATCTTACCAAAGCTAATAATAAAATAAGAAGCTTAACTGCGAAGGCAATCGCGCAAGCGTGGGAGGATAATACCTCGACAGTAGAAATGAATGAATCTAGGGATCTGCCTACTGTGAAAAGAAGATTGAGAAAAGCTTGGCTTTTTAGAAGGGTGACAATAACGGAGCCTTCTTTTTAAAATGTTAAATAGAAATTGAGAAATTACAGTTGACTAAAGAACATAAAAATTGGAAGCAAGAAGATTGGGAGATAGTTTTGTGGAGTTATGAGTCAACATTTGAGGTTATTGGGTCTAAGATAAGAGTATGTGTGCGCAAGTCAAAGGAAGAACGGATGTTAGATCCATGTCTAATCCCGATTGTAAAACACGGCGGAGACTTGGTGATGATTTGGGGATGTTTTGGAGAAAGGGCAACTGGAAACCTGGTAAAAATTGAAGGGATTTCAAAGAAACAAGGCTATAAGAAAATATTAAAGGTGCTGGCAAGAACGTAGTACGCCTGATCGACAGAAAATTCATCTTCCAGCATGAACAATATGACATGAATTCCTCGATGCTGTTCAAAGAGTATTTGAAAGAATTGGAAAAAAGAATGTAGCGATTTGGCCATTACAGTATCCTACTTACACCAACCAAAAAGACGAAAATTATTTGTTAAAATTAAGTGTCGAAAGGAAATATCAAAATGGTGCGCTGAAAAAAAAAATCGAAAGGTGATTATATCAATGAATCATAAAGTTACTACAAATAGAGATTAAGTAATCTAGGTTTCTTTTTATTCAACACCTTTATTAATTTACTGAATGTAATCGATAATTCTACATACTTATTTCGATTTTGGGCAACTCCGAAAAGCTTATAGCTCCGATGCGTTCTCTTTCTGTATACCTATATTTCGTTTAGCATTTGCCATAAAAATAAATCATTAATACCACCTCAGAAAGATATTTTATCTTTTCCACTATTTAACCCATCCCAAATTCCTTGAAATATACTATCAATCTAAGTCACACCTATGACCAATAAATCTTAATCCGTGCCTGCTTGATCATTACTAGAGAAATTTGCAGCCACGGTGAACTTACGAAAAATAACCTTGACATTACATAAATTCAGCATTCACTAGAAGACTAAATGCATCCGGAGCTAGAGAGAGATACCGGAAATTTATTTGTGTTGATTGATGATCTCGTCCATGACTAATAAATTTTGGCATGAATTCGGTTCTTTAATCAGAGATGAATTCATATTAGTTTGCATCAGATTTTTCTTAAGAATTCACCAAAATTTTAAAATCTCATAATTACAAAATGTATAATCATAACATTCTTTTCGAGTATAATTTGAAATAATTTTTATTGAATAGGGCTTCAGAATTAACGTTAATAAACAAAATATCACCTTGTCTGTGTCCTTTACTGTACAAGATATATAAATGAAGGAATGCTAAGGCTACAAAAAAAGAAATATCTATTCAAGGGCAATTTTTATGTACGCAGATGTTTACAAATAATCAAGTGGTAACTAATGAAGACGACGTACAATATATGTTGATGTAATTAACTTGATTTTTTATAAGATTGGGTTTGATAATGAACAACGAGTGCCCCTCGTCAGTGTTGGAATAGCTTGGATAAATGTGTTCACAGATACTAATAACAAAAAGGATATTAAAAATAGGATGAATAAATTGTTTAATGACTTGATTTTGATGTGGTCAACACAAACAATGTAATAATAGGAGTGCTAAATCTGGCGAGACAAATATGGACATATACAGGAAAAGTTTCAGCTGCTATTTGGGTCAAATAATTAACAGACTATCTCATTCCTCAGCTCGTTTTAGAGCTTTTTAACCTCTTTCCCAGAATTATAAATAATTTGATTTGTACGAATCTCATAATCAATTGTCGAGAATAAAAAATAATTAAATTCAAAGAAGAAAAAGAACGTATTATTGAATATTTTTTTTTAAATGAAACAGCGAGCACAAGATGGTTTTGTGATGCTGCATTAGCTTATTCGGCCACGCGACTATGCCAGGACATAATGCTTCCAACTTCAACATCCAACAAGCGAATTTGGGGTGATGGTGATCTTTTATGTTCACACAGGACCAAATAAGCAGCCTGGGTATATTTTAGTATGAACATTTGTATATTTCTAATTGTAAAAATATTGATCACTACACAACGGCGAATGAAAAAAGTTGTCAATGACAGGTGTAAGAGGTAATTGCAGTTGAAGAGAGAAGGGCGACTGATATCAACACGTTTCAATAAAACATCGTTAAGTTAAAATGATTCCCTGTGTTCTTATTTTATTTTATTTTATATTTTGAGTTCAAAGTTCATTATGTGCCGGTGCACACATCTTATTGTCGCTTGTATTAATTACCGCGCGCTACATTGTCAAAACTTCTTATTTATTGCACTCTTCAACCATATATGTCATATACACTGCAGCTAAAGGGATCTATTGTATCCCTTTTTATTATTGATTATTATAGGATATAAGATCTCTCTAGATGCCAAAGATCTTTATTTTCTATTCTATACTACAACAGATGTAATGCTCTAAAGTTCCATAGTTTCTCGTACTTTAAGAGAATGTGGATAAAGTTTGCGTCCTCTACATTGGTAAACACGTTGCTACATCTCTTCAGGTATCCATTGAGACGACAATTCCCCGACAAGACTTCTCTTAATATTCATTTTCTACTTAGCTTGATACATTCAATAGGTGTTTATTGGTTTTAGTTTTTATTATACTCTTGTAATGTATTCCCTATTGTTTTGTAGTCGTTTTCTCAAAGGGAGTCCTTCGAAAGATTCATCCCCCACTTCAGTGTGTCAAAAAATCCATTGGAGTATAACTTTTTGCCTTTCCCTAGATCATTCAACTTGTCCACGCACTTCTAAATTATCTCGGATCTTATGTCATCGAAGCTTAGAGCTTTTAACCCGAGGCCGCACTTCGGGAAGGTGGATGGTAGACACCTGCCTGGAGATTATCCAGCTATCCAGCAACAGAACTACGTTAGCCCCTTCTATCATTTAAACCATCCTGGGGAACCGCCTGGCGTCGTAAACTAACGAAAATGTGAGAAGTATGTCCAGGATGCATGTACTCTCCACCATTCAACCTCCATGAAACCATCTAGCATCCTGCACTGCGTGGCAATTGGAGAAGATGATAATAATTTATTTGCAAAAGTTGAACTGGACAAATTTCTTTATTGCAAACATTTCTGATTAAAGTTTAGTTGTGTATCCTCCTATTCGAGTATTTGTATTTTGAAACCGTCCGTGTACTATTTCATGGCATTTTTGTTCATTTCTAATAAGGCTTTTTGCTTTTACAGTTTTAGTTTTGAGGTAAATTTATTTCTCTGATTTTTGCGCTAATCAATCCTAGGTCTTGTTCCAGTTAATATCAAGTGAAATTTTAAATTTGCAAATTTAGTTTCCTAAAAATATTATTATTTTCAACATGTACCTCCTTGGCAATAGCAAATGGAACATCTCGTGAATGTTTATAACATATAAAATCCTCAGTTTTGTGTGTCCATTTTAATGTATAGAATTCAAATTAACATATTTTAGAGGTCAAGGATACGGTATGTAGTATAAAATATTGATTATGAAGACTATAAATTGACTAATTAATTCCAAATATCCTGAACAAAGCTAATAAAATAATAAAAACTTACACTCTTTACAAAATATATTTAAAAAAATTTGAAAACAACTTTATGACACTTTTTGTGTATACACATAGGTACCTTTAGTTTACAAATATCATTATGTATATACGTAATTATGTATTTATTACATCATCACTGTTCCAATTTACGGCACTCGATTGATAACATCCAGTTATTTAAAGAAAAAATATGTGTACAATGAAAGTATCAAGAATAAACAATTAAATTATTGGAAATAAAAAATACAGCGAAATCGATCTATTATCCATCTTAATGAAAAATTGTATGATACGCATGATAATCGTAGTAGTAGAAGCTGCTCCAAATATAGTACAAAACATCAAAATAACTCATCCTGGATTGAAAGTAGATTAGAATCCAACTTGCGTTTTTGTTATCAGCAAAAAAAAACATTAGAGATTAGTGACGGCGCGTGACGTGGGAAGGTGGTGCCAAAAAGTTAATAATATTCAAAACGAGCCTTATTTTTCGTATTGTTAAAAAGATGTCTAGTCCACAAGGTCTGTAGGTCTCTTACCGAACAGTTACAATTTAGAAAAAAAAAGCAAAAAACGGAAACAAGTAGGGTCATAGGTTCCTAAACAAAAAATTTTAAATAAATTAATAATCTTTTAACTTTTTAATATAGAACTTTTTCATATTAACGATAGTTGAAATCCATTCGTCATTCTTCCTAAGTGAAAATAGATTATAGTTTGTAATAATAAGATTACTGAAAATTGAAAATGTCATTCAAAGAGCCCCACGCTTTTATAAAAATTACATTAATATTCACAGCAGTAATTTTATTTTTATGCTGTAATTTATTTAGGTTCATTATTGCTAAAAGTGGTTTTGAAAGGATTTTATTCAATTTAATTATTGCTAAAAGCAAGTTTCTCGGTCGTTTAAAACTGTATTTTATTTTGTGGTTCTCAATTCAATTTGCTATTTTACTTTAATATGTACAGATGTGTAGCCGATGAAAAGTCATTACGTGTTAAAATTTTGTCAATATTACTGAGAAACAAAGCTTTAATTCCTTTCAGCATTGAGAAACGGGGTTCGGTTTCGTTTGTTGACATAGATATACGAGTAGTAACTAAAATTTTATGAGTTTGTCTCTTGGAAAAAATGCAAGTTTCATCTTCAAAAACAAAGATAAAAGCGAAATATTGCCTGTAACAACTCTGAGCTCTTCTTTTTCATAAATAACTATTCTGATTTTAGCTCATTTTTATTAAGACACGGAAAACATTTCACTTTTTTAAGAACCTACATTTTTTTTCATAACCTGCACACTTTCTGAATAAATTTAAGTTAAAAATAACATTATTGGTATGTGTTGTATAAAAGTATCATAAACTTCTGATACTTCTAAGTTTTAAGAGATATTAATAATTCGACATTTTTTTCTCAGCAGAGTAATAGACAAATATCGAAGGGACTTCAAAAGACCCCCTCGTTTTCGGACCCAAAAGCTGGTCCAAGCGCAAATTTTTGTCACGGCTTAAAGCAGAATACGAAGTACTTATTTACATAACGAAGAATGACTGTTCAAAATTATTAATGAGACAACCGTATTGATATTTCCACAGGTCAAAAATATGCAAAAATATTTTCATTCTAAAACGAATATTTCAATGTTTCGTACAATGGTAGTGCCATTGCACGGTGACTATAATTGACGAGACGCCGCCGTCGTTGAATATTCATGCTTGATCTACCAACAGGATATCGTAAAACATTGTAATTGTGATTAACAATGCACTTCATCACAGCTGAGAGGTAATTATAGTGCTAAATAGAGAAAACATTAAAAAAAGAAGTTCAATAATATTTGTAACATTGATTTTAACAAGACTTACTACACGGATATGCTTTTTCTCGGGAATTACTCAATTTAGTAATGGAAAACATATTGTCCAGAAGAAATTTGTTCAAGAAACGTGTAATGGGTTTTCTTGAAGCTCAAGTATAGGATACGATTTCGTATCATCACTCACTGCATTAGCAGATACTTTCTTCATACTCCTTGCTATATAGGGATTCATCTCCATAATCAATCATTTGGAGAATGGTTATTGCGTTCATTTCTGTTAAATGAAACATTCTTATAATCTGAAATGGTTTTTGCTTACTTTCTCAAGAGGTAAATGGAAAATAATTATTGAGTGTATTTTAGCGAATTTTGTTGAATGTTGAATTTTTATAATAAATCTAGAAACAATGAATATTTCCGAAACAGTTGAAGATACATATAGAGCTTAATACGAGTACATAAAGTATGTCAAGAGCTTTCTGAAGATTCCAAAAAATAAATAATATAGAAGGCGTTCTATTTAAATTAAGAACGTTAGTATTGGCCACTGTTATATGACATATAATTATTTTTTTGAGTAAAATGCACATATAAAACTTAATTGCACATATAATTGACGTATTTGTCCCAGGACGCCCCCATTTATTTATGAAAAAATTTAATCCATTTGCCTGTGCCATACCGTATATAAGGGACTCATTGTATAGCCAAATTTTACATCTGATTTATACTATTTTACTAGCAATAACATTTGAGAATATGAGAACTATAGTAGATAATCTAAAACAGTTTTAAAATTATAGTCTAGTGCATATATTATTTGCGAAAGGAACATAATAAAAATGTATATACTTAATTCGAATTTTTTTAGTTAAAATTAATTTCCAACATACCTGTATCTAAATCGATAGAAAAATATCCTTCAAACGATAATTAGATGCCAACACAAGATAATTTGGCGCACTACCGCCAACAATTGATAAAATTCGATTCGCGCTTCTCCGGTACTAAAACTATACTAAAAGATTAACAACGAACTTTCCAACTGATTATAAAATTTATTTAACGTCCCACCTCTGTCCCTGATAGAATGCGACTGAAATAATAAAAGGACGTTTTTGTATTTTAACATTTTTAGATTACCCCCACTTTTATTGGAATCACGTATAAAATGGGATTCCCTAACAGGTAGAAAAAATACGTCATTGGATTGTTCAACTTTAATAACTAAAAATAAAAATAATCGACGATGATAACTTCCTAATAAAGAATTAAGGATAATTTTTTAATGGATATTGTTAATGAGATTTTTTTTACGCAATTATGGAAACAAAAGAAAAGTTCTGTAATGTGAATATATGTTCAATGAATAAAATTATTCACACAAGCTAAAAATTTTGATCTTGTAAATAAACGAATTATGTATGGAGTTATGATAAAGTAATGTACAGAATTCGTGAAAACTACTTACAATATTTATTTTTGACCAAATGTAAAAACACGTCAAACAGTTCATTCATTAAACTTTTGGCATACGTCAAGAAAATAGAACGTCAAAATTATTGTCAATTATATCAATATTTTTTCAAATATTTCAAATAACAAATTATTTGATAAAATTTAGGGTTTATATTCCTTCTTCGTTGGACTATGGGTGTACAATATACGGGGCAACATCTAAAACAAATATTTTATTGACCATATTCACTATTAACCCTTAAATATTTGTATGGGGCTAATGATATTATCTCTTAATCAAGTATTTTGGGTAGAAATTCAAGAACCACTAGTAAATATTGATAGACAATTTTTAGCCGAGAAACAAATACCTTACTAGAGAATGAAATCATCGCCTACGTTGGCAGATGCCTTTATTAATACCAACTACGATGAATTTTCCATCGTGAATGATTCTAAATTTCCTATATATAAGTACAGTTACCGAAGTATAACTTAATATCTACAATCAGACGACTGAATAATTTCAGACACAATGTAACCAAATTATTTACAGATGGATCTAAATGTGACGATGGGAACAGCATTTTTTTGTTTTAAACATAAATCATGTCAAAAAATTCATCATAAACATTTTTTCGGTTCACTCTGTGCCTACTAAATTCAGTTAAAACTGTTGCTGTAATGACAGAATCAAAAGTAGTTTCACAAGCTATCGAACCGTCTCCTGCGAATGCTTATAGTCAGAAGCCTATTTTTGGAATAGAAAACTCAACTATCAATCAAAAATGACTAATAGACGAATTATTCTCGGCGATTATACGACGAATTATAGGCAACGAGAAGGTAAATAATGAGCCAAAATAAGCTTGCAAATTAGGAGAGCATTTTTTCTGGCAAGCTGATGTACTTAGTAAGCAAAAAATCTATTAGAATCAGTTGGAGAGCAGCAAAATATCAGAAAGTCACATCACACAGCAACTATAATGCGACTAAAATTAAACCATGGTGGTTTTCCAGGCACCTTTATAAATTGGGTAATCTACAGTCGCCATTTTGCAGCTACGAGAATGTATCGATCGATGATATGAATGATATTTTTCTAGAGTGCAAGGAAGTTGAAGCGGCGGTATCTATCTAATTTACTTATATATTTCTTTGACCGATTGTTACTTTCTTCTCCAAACAAACATTAGCTTTCTCTTGATATACACAAATAAAACAACTTTAGATACTATAATAAATTTCATTCAAGAAGCAAGATTAGTTCTCTAAATTATGCGTATTTGGATCCGGAAATTCTGCAAATAGATCCGGAAGCACTGCCTAACGAAGATGCTCTAAATAACGAATTTCCACGAATGAACCAAGTATCAATAAATCTTTTTCTAACGATTACTACTCGAATATCAACTTTTGGGGGTGCTGGGAGTCTGTCTTAACCCAGTGAGGATTTCCATGACAATCCTGTCGATTTACTGTACCAATTAAGCAGAACGTTACCTACAAAACTATTGAGAAAATTTGTATTTTGGCCACAAACGCGTTGATCTTTGTATGGGTGCAGGTTTTCTTTCTGTTGTAATTTGTGTGAAGGTTGTCTTCTAATGACAGCAAAATATCTAACTGCATCATCGCTTATTTCTGGTCTTACAGATTTTGGAATAACCTTCACGCGTCCCGTTTCATTAAATTATGCAACAATTCTAATTACTTAGCTAGCAATTAGAGGTGAATTGAACATATGCTTCTTCATGATTTCGATTTCTTTTACCGTAACCTACCATCACTGGACTTTCTATCTCACCTCTTTTGGTTAAAGGTGTACAGTATTAAAATTAGTATGAGACTAATTGTAAGGCTGGCAGTAACAAACAGTTATGGAAACTATTAAAAACATTGATTTAAACAGATTTTCTAACTAAGTAACCCCAAGTTAATTCTTTCTTTTACGTATTCAAATTCAAATATTTTATTAATTCCTTGTTTTTTCTTATTTCTTATATAATGAAATATTGATTGTACTGGATGTGTCATAATTTGAAACATCCAATTTAAACCAGCTTATTAATAATATACTTGCTGTGTGTACACTACCACCTATACTACCACTGCACCAACACACGCAATAACACTGTCTAGCTTGCGTTTCGATAAGCAAGTAATCCTCTTCAGATACTACAGGTAAACTGCTTCTTCTTCTTAGCCTGTCCTATCAAGTCCACTTGACGGTGGCAAGATCAGCACGGCAAAACTCTCTCTATCTTGAGCTAGTCTAAATAACTGTCCTGCTTCTCTTATCCCAGTTCATGGTTTTCTAATATTCTTCAACCAAGAGGCTTGTTTCCTTCCAATTCCTCTACGACCTTCAACTTTACCCACCATAATCAACTGGAGGATACTAATCCGGGTACCACGCATTATGTGTTCCAAATAAGTTAAACTTCTTACTGATATATTATATTTAGCATGAATATCAACGGTTCCAGAACTTTGAACTTACTAATAATAGATTCATTAATTTATTATTTTAATTTCTGGGAAGATACTGCTAATGTAGCTACCACGCCGGTTACATTAAAAGGAAATAGATTATTTCAAAAAAAGTACGTGGTGAACCATTTGAATGAACAAAGTATGTTGTATTGCCAGGAAAAACGAAATATCTAGGGTAGTAAGGCACCTTGGTGGAAGACTGACTTTGCACTACTTCTATTGCTTTGTATTTAGCGATTGTCAAATAACAGTATATTAGATAGTTAATAAAGTAAATATTTCATATAAGCTCGTATGCTATATGTTGCTTGAAAGGCTACATATGGAAAAGCTATATGATTTGCTTAATGTTGACTGAAAAATACTATCCAAACAATTGGCTTAATTCGAGGAACGTGCTCTCAGAAAAGCAAGAACCATTTTTTGACCAATAAGATGATGGTCACAATGTTTTGGTATTCGAAAGGTGTAAATTTTCATTGATTATTATTTACTCACTTAAAGTAAACTATAACTAGCTAATATGCTGATTCGCATTTTCCATACTTAAAATTCAACAGTGTAGTTTAAAATTTATATCAAATCGTATTTTGTCGAATATGTCCAGAATAAACAATATTTAAATAAGCAATTGGTGGCCAAAAAAAGTGTGTTGATTAAAAATAAATTAGATGTAATATTATTGAATTTTATCGTGAAGTATGATGTTAATTTTACTCTTAAGTATGAGAGTTTTTCAAGTAATTGGTAATAAAATATAGTGAATATAATTATTTTGAATTGGAGCCAATCATTAGCAAATTAAAATAATGTCACATCATACTTTGACTTGAAAAGGAAAAACCAATCTCGACAACTCATTAGGAATATCTAATTAAAGAAACATAAACTTCCTAATATCAATAAATAATACATTAAAAATAACCAACTAAAATTATATAAAAATCCTATATCCAGTAAACGAAACTGATATTTAGATAATTTACTTGTTTAATGAGCGACCCCTTTTTGTTATAAACATATTTAACGACCGATTAAAGTAATAAATAAAATAAAAGTAGCTGACAATATATATGGGGGACGAAACTAAATGTATAAAATTATGTGATTTAATGTTTGAAGGAACGAAAATAATAAAGATTCTAGACGAACACAAATATTAAAATTACTGGATGTTATTTAATATTGCCTAAAAATATGATGATATTGCTTATTGCCATTATTTCCATTTCCAAGATAACTGAAACAAACCATTTTTCCTCCTAATGCCAAGAGCAAAAAAAATTTGAGCTTCCAAAGCTTTTTTTTGTAAATATGCAGCTCAACATCAACATGACATGACAAATTTCGACTTATAAACATAAACATAGCTACTGTTATTCGCTATTGGAGAGATTAGACAACGGAGGGCTCTCAATACCACAGTGAGATATCTGATCGACCTAGAAATAGAGGGACCTTCACGACGAGCTGAATCGATATGTATATGGGAAAGTACTGCGACCAATTTGCTTGAATGGGTTTTCCGAAATGTTAGTTTCAGCTAAAATAATTTCAGTTTTGCTATAGTTTTTATTAAATTTTTGGAATCTATGCAAAATTTCAATATAACTGAAAAAACTGAAATTTTCATGGTTTTTAATTGTCGGTTGTCTGGAACGACCAAAAAAGCTAACATATCAAAAATTAAATCACTTTAGTTAATTAAAAAATATTTAATAACACTACACTAAGAGGAGGAAGAACAAAACTAAAAATTAAACTAAAGTAAGTGCCCTCAGCTTCCAAACATTTATGGATTCTTTGATCGTCACCTGGCTTTAAATTTTGTACCAACGAGACTGAAGACGGATGGAACTTGTGTTTTTTAAGAATACCGTTAATACTTATTTATCTCTGATATTACCAAATCTCTTTTCGCATCGGTTGATGAATTTTCAGGATACGCTCTGAAGTATCTCAAGACTGTAATTTCATTGGCTTCAATGTCGACAGGTTCCATTTTGCTGCACGGTGCAAAAAACTGACCGTGGGTTTCACAATTATGAATGAGCCGCGTAAGTGTATCAGGAGTGGGTCGTGATCTATCTGGTGATGAATGTCTGGAAGTGCTGAAAGTCTTCTTTCAAAGCAGATCTTTTTCTAATCTTTATAACCTTTCAAGAAAATCTGAGCAGATCCGTTGACATAAGAACTTTTGGTCAGGAGTCAGAGTCGCACAGACTTTTGACATGTGTAATTCCTCGTGTAAAATGTTTCTATCATCAATCATCATCAGGTTCCTCATTCGACAATCTGCACGCACAATTTGGTTGATTTTGGTCACTGTTTCCGGAGTTGAAACAGTCACAGGGCTACCTGGGCGCTGGTCATCTTCAGTACTCTCTCTGCCCTCACTAAAGCGTTTAGATCACTCAAAAACAAGCGCACGAGACAGAGAATCGTCCCCATAGGCCCCTTGCATAAATTTATAGTACTCAGTTCGATTGTTTTTTTTTTAATTTAACGGGAAATTTTAGATTGATACGTTGCTTCTGGTTTTCGTCACACATGGTTTTCTGCACTAGAAAAAAACACGTTCGTTTCAAACCGCTACTTCACAAATACTATAACAGTGACGAGATGTCTAGATACCCAACGCACTAGTCGTTTTTTATCCCACCCGTCTAGGGCGACCTCCTCTAGGCGCGCAGTCTCGTTATTTAATAGCCAGACCTCGTATAGTAGAAAAAGAACTACTTGAGCTTACGACTTGGAATCGTCTGATCTACCCTACTCATGAGGCTGATTATAATACTATAATATTTAGAAGAAGCTTGTATAAATCTGCTTCCTTAGCCGACACAGTTCTGTCATTTAGACATTTCTTGGCTGATTTCACTATTAATTTTGATTGAGGCTGCAAAACTTGAAATGAAATTCGTCAAGAAGCGATTGATCCTTTATCGACGGTACGCCCAGACCAGTAACAGAATAAATTCAACTGAATGGAAGAGTGAATCTTTTAATCAAAGGGAAATTTCTTATTCGTAGTTTGTTGTTTTATTCTCTATTTTTCATAAATTTGTATGTGGCGCATTTTCTTATCATTTATTATAAATAATTATAATTTTTTTATAATATTCTCATGACTGGATATATTTCTTATTCGTACTAATGCTACTTTTTGCATTATTCATAAAGTGTGTGTACATTTTTTTTTGGGAAGTTTGTCAATAAAATATCGTAAAATGTTACAAGTTTTATTCATTAGATAGAACCGTGATTCAGACTCGCCAATGTCATAAACAAAAGAATGAATTAGGAATGTTTATATATTTATGAGAATGAGGAAATATTCCATACGGTCAAGCTACAAATATGAATTGTTTATTGCAAATACGTCAACAGACAATTTTATAGGAAATTTTCATGTGTTCATTTTTTTTTAAATCCTTTTATTTGTTATAAAACTACCATGAACTATAATCTGCCTTTAAACTAGATAAAATTATTTGACTTAAGTTGGCGATTGTATACAGTAAAAATTCCCGATTTGTTAAGTCACAGACAGTTTTACGCAGCACTTTGGACATAATATGTTGATAGAATTGTGTGGATTATAAACAAATAGTGTCCATTTCTTTATTTTATGTCACTAAGCTTAGATCATACAATACAGTGGAGTGTTGTTTTGGTCGAGAAAGCAGCAAAAGCGTTTTCAATGGTTTTAGATTATTATACAAAAATTTTAACTGTTTTAGAACAATCAAAAATGATTCCTATTCTTTTTCAATGAATCAATTATTAATTCCTATAGAAAGAATCAGAAACTAATGTCTATATTTTCTGAAAATTTTAATGAAAAAAATTTAAATCGATTTTTGATAGAATGAATTCTCATGTTTGAAAAAACAAACTGAAAATCCCCACTGGTTGATGATAGTCCTCATAGATCTTTTGGTCTTCTTTTACTGTTGAGTAGCAGTTCATTCAACTATATGGTCAAAGATTGAAATATAAAATTATTATTACCACTAATTAGAAAATGTACTGCGCTATTCCAAGCAACACACTATCTCATTTTGTTATGTTAAATCTTATAATTATAATATAAGACCAAAAATACTACAAAGCTATATTCTCCGCTACAATTTCTAATCCTCTTATAAAGACCCAGACGCGTCTATCTTCGGAGTATTGCTCGCACATTTGGGACTCGGTTCTCTCACCCTGAAGATGCTAGAGTCAATACAGACGAAAGCAATTCGACTTATAGGCGATCCAGAGTTGACCAGAAACTTAAACAGTTTAGAGCATAGAAGAAAAATCTCTAACCTGAGTCTGTTTTACCGATACTACAACGACAGAAGCTTTTCCGAGTTGTCCAACATAATCCCACCTAGAGCAGTATTTGCAAAACCTACTCGACATACATACTTGGACTATTTCTAAAATGAAGTCGACACGTTAGTCCACGCTTAAAAGGTTCAAATACTGAACAAGAAATTTATTATTGTTACTAATGAATATAATCCCAGAGTAAGTATAAATTTTTTATGGAATGCTAATAAGAAGATCAAGATACAAGATGATTCTGCTGTTCGCACAAACAAAAAATATTATCATTCATTTTCCAGGTCACAAACAAGTAGTACAGCGTGCTTGTAGTTGAAAACTGTGGCTTTGGAGGAGGTATATTTGAAGCCCTGTTTATGTTTATATTTCTGCTATTTGAGGTTGGATCATGAAGGCACTAAAGAAAATAGACTGAAACGTAGCAAACCAGCATCGATTTGTAGAAAATTGTTAATTAGCATATGTGCCTTTATAATATTTGACAATTAATGAGAAATTAGTTAGCTTTTTATGGTCATTATAGGTACTTTTCGCCAATACATAGATACCAAATCAATCGGTGAATACTTTTTTGAAGCTTGCACGACTTTATGCAATTGCTTAAAAAAATTAAAATAATTATTTAAATGTACAATAATTATGTAATAATTAAAAATAATAGCTAGCAGTACTCGTTCAATTATAAATAATGAAAATCTATATTCTATTTTTTGTGTCGTTAAAATTATTCTACTTTCTATTACTAGTCTGGAAATTAGTTGCCGAAGATTTTAGCTTTCTGTACAAAAAAATCTCATCTCTCAAAATATCTCATTGTTTTGTTAACATATATATTTCTATGCTAATAAGGTGCTAGATTGCCTCAAATACAAAACCTAGATTTGAACAACAAAGAGCTGTGAAGTTGTTAGTTCACAGAACTCAAAACAAGAGTTGGAAGTACATAAATGCGTGCACATCAAGATAGAAATCAACTTACAAATGGAAATTGTCATAATACTATAAGTTTACCCCATATTTTAACTCTCAAAAAACTTCCATTGATTTAACTATGTTTTTATATGAATAAATATTTTTCCGTATTTAAAGCCGTTCATTTATTTCAAATAAAAAATCAAATATATATAAGAAAATACTATATGGAGACCAAAATTCACAATTTCGCAATTTCAAAAACTGAGAAATTTTTTAAATTGCAATTTTTGTATCATCCATTTCAAAAGGATGCTGGCTACTGGCTTAAGACGAAAATGAAATATTTTTATTAAAAATACTGTAAACAATGCAAACAAAAAAAACAAATAAAATGAATTCTGATACAGACAGCAAAGAAAAATTAAAAAACAAATAAAACAAAGATACATAATTGATAACAAAATAATGCTGTTTATCAAATATCATGTGAAGCGAATAAAAACAATTAAAAAGAAGAAAAAATTATTTTGATTGTGCATTACGTCATTAGCAATATTTTTTCAGATTATACTTGTTTTTGTAAACAACAAAATAGGTGATTATCATCTATTATAGCATAAACTTCGTGATTAAAAATACATCGTCGATTAGGTAATTATGTGGAGTTATTATACGAGGTCTGGCTATTAAATAACGAAACTGGTTACGAAGAAGGGTTTTAATATAAAAATTATTCTACATTCGAATGTTCCTCTTCAACATACTCCACTCCGCCCGTCACACACCTTTCTGCTTTACCGCTTCCATCGACTCAAATCGGATTCCTTTGAAAGCAGATCTTTTTCTAACCTTTCAAAGAAGAAAAAGAGCAAACCCGTTGACGCAAGAGCTTTTGGTCAGGAGTCAGATTTTTTGGCACCAACACAGACTTTCATGTGCAAAATTTTTCTAACCGTTTCTTTATCGGCGTTTACAGCCTCGGCAATTATCCGGATGTACATTCGAGGATTTGGTTGATTTTGGTCACTGTTTCCGGAGTTGAAACAGTTCCAGGGCGACTTGGGCGCTGGTCATCTTCAGTGTTCTCTCTGCATCCACTGAATCACTTACACCACTCAAAAACACGCGCACAAAGTAGAGAATTGTCCCCATAGGCCTCTTGCAACAATTTATAGCACTCAGTCGGAGTTTTTACTTCATTTTTCGGCACGAGAAAAAAACACGTTCGTTTCAAATCGCTACAGGACAAATACTATAATAGTCTCGGAAACTTGTTTTGGGACGTGCATGGACAAGATATCTAAATACCCAACGCATTACTCGTTTTTTACCTCAACCGTCTAGGGCGTCTTCTAGCTCCTTGTTTGATATCGAATCAAAACGAATGAAATTATCGACGAAAAGTACATATTTATTGTGTAATTCAGCCGCTCTATATTCATTAATCGAAAACTTATTAGGTTCGGTTGCAGATGTTTTAATTCTTGAGGAGTAACCTCAACAGTATAGTCTTTTTGATGTGAAAGAGAGTAAAACCTAATTTCTAATGTAAAACTTAGTAGCCGATTTAATTCGAGTGATGCCTGGTGTCTGGAGATGCCTGTGGATGTTGATCTGGAACATCCGTAAGTTGTATAGCCGATTTTACAGGTTCGCACTTCTCAAAGGAAATGATCCCCGATAAATAGACGTTCTATGCGTCTAGCAGGCGAACTCGGTGTTCATGAACCACGTCTGCCTGTCGAGTAGGTGTTGTAATAACTGCTCTAGGCTGGATTATAGACAGCCGGGAACAGCTTTTGCGAAGTATTATCGGTAATACAGAGTCAGGTCGGTGGCCTTTTTTCTATGCTCTAAGCTGCCCAAGTTTCTGGTCAACTCAGGGTATACTTGGGAGCCGAGCTCCAAATGTGCGAGCAATATTCTAAGAATGGACGAATCTGGGCTTTGTAGTAGAGGATTAGAAGCCGTTGAGGGATATATTTTTTTATCTAAAAGAGGGCTCCAAGTTTTTGTGAAGCTGCCTTGACTAAATCGGCCACGAGACTATCCCAGGACATTTGCGGTGATGGCGATATTTTATGTCCAGACAGGACCAAATCCTGAGCCTCAGTGCCGGCCTCCTTTGTGAAAATAGCAGCCTAGGTCTGTGCTGCATTAAATTCAACCATATTTTTTCCATCCCACTCAAAAATGTTTTCAAGATCTCTATTGATGGTAGTAATTTGTTGCCAAGTTTATTGGGGCGCTTGATTTGAACGACGACATCAGTGCGCTATCATCGGCGAAGCTATAGATCGGGTTTGCAGAGTAGTTGACAAGATGCATCCCTGGGTAACACCAACGTTGACCTCAAACCTTTTTGAGGTGTGTCCATTGATAGCGAACTGGATGGATCGGTCTTTGAGAAAGCTAGTAAGTCAGTCGATAACTGAGGACGACAAACCGTACTATCTTAATTTATTTAGCAGGTTGTCATTTCAGACCTTGTCAAAAGCCTTCGATATGTCTAGTCCGATTGCTATGGAATTCTCATATTTCTCTATAGCTTCAGTCCATTCCTTGGTGACATAGACCAGGATGTTTGCGGTTAATGTTTACGGAAGACGTAATGATGGTCCGTAATGATGTTAGCAGACTCAAAATATCTCAAGATTTGCTGGTTATCGACTTTCTTCATGACCTTAGCAATGGCTGGGATTAAACCAATCGGACGGTAGTTACTGGGAACCGCCTTTTTTCCTTTTTTTGGTATGGGATGAACCTAAGCAATTTTCCAATTTGCAAGGACCACACCTCTCTTATATGATAGACTTGTTAGTTCAATGAAAGAAATTTTTTCTATTTTAATTCCAATGACGTCTTCCCAACAAATGTCTCCGAAAATACGATTAAAGGTTTTTTCATTTAGTAAAGAGGTTCAGGTTATGTATACTTAACAACTTGCAGTGTGCATTCTATTGTAAATTGTGGTGTGATTATAGACAAAAGAAAATTAGTAAATAGTACGCTTGGTGTTGGGAAATCTATGATTTACAGATTTTGGAATTCCAAACCACCATACTTTTACCTTAATAAACTTAAAAACGGTGTTTGGATTCTTGCTTGCATGTTCTGTGGATGAGATCCACTACTTAGATTGTGTTTTTGTTTCTGAGGAATAATTATGTAGGTACCCAAGATTCGTCTACTGTGATGTATCGCCGAAAAAATGAACTTAGATCACGTTCAAATATATCCAAACAATATTTTAGATTTTTAATGAAAAAAAAAAAAACTTTTAACAAGCATTAGTTATATCGGCACCCACCTTTCAAATAGCTTTTTTATATTTAAACTTGAATGCAAAATATTGAGATTCGGTTTTTTAACTGTTTTTTCACATAACTAATGTTTAATTAACAGTCGAAGCACTTTTTATTCATATTTAACATCCAATTAAAACAGTTTTCGTTATATGGGTATTAAAACTAATCACTTTGTCAATTTATTTGAAATTTTGACAGACGACATCATAAACATGACAGAAATTAACAATATAATCCAACTTGTATATATGAACGAGAAGAAATTAAAATTAAATTAAAATATAAAAATGAAATTTATGATTCTGGTAAAAAATCGGTTACATTAAAAAATAAATTCATTATTCATTAGTTAGCTTGCAATTTTTTGTAATCGATTGTTGACCTACTGATAACACAATTCGAATTTGGTATGAATATATATGATATTTTCATAACCGACAAATAATAGGTAATTTACATACAAATACAAGGTTAATAAATGATTCTATATTGTATTTAAAAGCAATAATTATTATCTGCTAAATTTAATTAAAATCATAATCAATAACCTGTTTTTTATTCAATTGGAATAACTAAATACCGAAATATACCCAAGACTGTTAATTATATATTTCATTCAAACAAAATATTTTTAGTGTAAGGTTGGGTTTAATCCGTATTGCAATTAAATGAACTTGGTGTCTTTAACCATTTATTTACAAAAATTTAATAAACCATTTGCTAGAAATGAAAGATTTTTTACTTACCAAAACAAACTAAATGCTGTAAGAAAGAAAAAAACCAAAAAAAAAGTAGAGAAATCACAGATATCACATGAATGATTCAATTTAGGACATTTGTGTATCAAAAATTAATTATAAATAAAACACAAATGTTACTCGTAGCACCAAAACATAACTTCAAGTTCTAGTTTTGACTGCAAATGTTATACTGTATAATATGAATGTGTAATATAGAGCAAGGCGTTATTTTAGAACCGTTATTTTGTATGCAATTTCCAAGATGCCAGTAGAAAGGGCTATACAAATAATATTATATATGAGAATAAAAAAATTATGGACGGAATCATTACAATACAAATTATTGTTCATACAATTTCATTATTTCTTATTAGATAAATGGATGTATGATTAATTCGTTCAAAAGTGTAGGGCAGTAAATTGAGAACTCATTAAATATTACAGAGACGTACTCTGTTGAAGTATAAGAAAAACGTATCATTAATAATAAATTAAATTGTTGTTTATATTTTTGTTAAAATAATAATGATTATTTATTCAATAAAATGCAGTGTCTTACAAATGACATTGAAGGGAATATTTACATGATTTGGTGAAGTCAATCACCTTTAGAGCTATTAAAAATTACTATTACCAGTTAAATTACGAAATTGTCGTGGCTAGACAATATAAAGTAACATTCAAAAATGTGTTATTGATAGAATGGCCCCAAGGAACATTGAATTTTTGTTATTCGATCGCTAATTGAAACCAATCAAACATAATTGGGGAAAAATTGTCGTCTTATCAAAACATTTGAACTTGGTAATGTGCAGAAAAAAAATTATTAGATAGTTGGGAACATTTAATTAGAAAAAAAAGGAGCTTGACAATATCCTCATTTATATATTATGTATTGCTAATATAACCAAAAAGTTAAAAATTCATGAAGATACAAAGCTGTTAATCTGAAATATCACAAAACTTTGTAACAAGGGTGGCGGTAACGCGCCATCTGTGTGCATCTCAACTTGACAATAATACATTCGACATAGCAACGCTGCATTAGATTTGAAAATATTATATACGTCACGCTATCTGTCACGAAATACCTGTATGAGTCTACAAAGTGAGATACAATGTATCTATCCAGCAGATATCAATCAGTGATATTTATTTTTTACCTGGTTTTATTTTTATTATGTAGATTGTAGAGGTTTGACGGCGTTGTCTAAGCAACGTGAATATGAGGAGGTACATTAAGCTCTCAACTGTTACTGGGTAGAATTTGTTTATTTGTTTTTATGGAGAGAAACGGTAAGTCAATGACTCTTATCTGTCATATAACCTGATAAAAGGCCAGCAATATTAAAACGGCATTATAAAACTAATCACAGTGGATTTACTGAAGAATTTACTGTTGGTTCTCAGTTAAGAAAAGAAGAAATTTCACAAAGAGAATACGGTTATGTCAATATTTACAAAAGCATGTTGCAAGTTGTTCAGACCGTGCACGAAAATGATTGTTTGAAGTGAGCGGTGAGTTTGGTTTGTTCGGAGTTGTTTGTCAGTGAATACACATCTACCAAAATTCCTCTGGGAATGGACACTACAACTAGTCTGAATACCACAAGGAACAATCTCTCGAAGGAACAAAGACTGGCGCGAATATGTGCAACTAAGACAATTAAATCATGCCCAACTGTTACACTAGAAGTGATTATAAAACTTTTAAAATTAAAATATAAAGGGATTGGGATCATCATACGGGAATTGAACAGGAGAATAGAAGTGCAAGGGTCTAGAACTAGGGACAGACAAACCCTTCACAGGAGCTGAGCCCTTTTGTGGTATCAGCTACAGAGAAACAATAGAGAAAGCACTGGAAAAGACAAGTAGATGGTTACTAGGACAACCTACTGAGGTCGAGGCAGTCAAAGACACACCTGAGAAACTATAACCAAAGAGAAACTTCTGAATGTAACATTCTAAGTAAGAGTAACATCTCTGACAGCTGGCAACTACAGCCATCCTACATTCGAACTTTCTAATACGGTTATGTCAATATTTACAAAAGCATGTTGCAAATTGTTCAGACCACGCACGAAAATGATTGTTTGAAGTGCGCAGTGAGTTTGGTTTGTTCGGAGTTGTTTGTCAGTGAATACACACCTACCACACATGTTTTTTAGAACATTCCTACGGATGGCTAACTCTAGCCATGAGTGTATGAAGCTTATTTATTATTTATTTATTATTATATTAGTAATAAAGCAGCAGACTTCAAATAAAGAAAAAGTTTTTATAGCGTGAATTGATACTTTGTTGTCATTTTTCGAATTAGAAATTTCCAACTGAATTATTATAAACTACTTCTTTCTTTTCACAAATATGATGAAGACTTTCTAAGCTAAAAATAATTAATATTATATCCATATTGAAAACGCGTACCTATGAATTACTTTCGAAACATTTTTTTTAATAATATATTATTCTCAAGTGACGAAGCATTTACCAATTTTTATTAATGATTTCTGTATATAAACCTTACTTGTCTGCAAGTTGGGTCGCCGGTGACTTTTTTTAGACCTGTCTTCAAGAACGTCCTTTCTCGTTTTGTCCTGGTAACTTTACCTTCCACCAGTAAGGTCGCCTCCTACAGTAATTTCTTAGATATAGTTCGTTCCGGGATATTTCGTCTCGAGTTATACCTGAAAACCCACAATAAATGTGAAAGGTGTAAATTGCTAATATAGCTAATAAACAGTAACAGGGACGTACTTCCAAAATAAATTTCTGTAGTACAGAGAACTAGATACAAAAAATTGTAGTTAGTTTGTATTATTTCAGAAATATTCATTAAAATTTATCCGCTCATTAAAACTAGAACAGCATAAATTAGAGTAGCTTCTCCTACACCATTTCTATTACTCTAAACAGAGGATGAGGTTCAACACCACTTAGATGGAAGTTAGTACGAGACAAACTGCTATGCCGATTGACTGACTTCCGTCGGCATATCCTGCCAAGGACATAGTCATTTACGCAAGGAGGAGCTTTGAGATATACTGTGTGACATAGCTCAAAGACGGCTAACCCACACAAGAAAATGGTGTCGATCGATGGTACTAAATGTCAACCCTACTTAATTACCTTAACTAGGAAAAAAACTCAATCTCAAGGCCATCAAACTAGACGGGTAAACCAATGATTGGAAAACAGAGGGGAAGTATCGGGGACTCACACCAAATACCAAAATTCCTCTGGGAAGGGACACTAGAACTAGTCTGAATACCACAAGGAACAATCTCTCGAAGGAACAAAGACTGGCGCGAATATGTGCAACTAGGGCAATTAAATCATGCCCAACTGTTACACTAGAAGTGATTAAAAAACTTTTAAAATTAAAATATAAAGGAATTGGGATCATCATACGGGAAATGAACAGGAGAATAGGAGTGCAAGGGTCTAGAACTAGGGACGGATAAACCCTTCACAGGAGCTGAGCCCTTTTGTGGTATCAGCTACAGAACAATAGAGAAAGCACTGGAAAAGACAAGTAGATGGTTACTAGGACAACCTACTGAGGTCGAGACAGTCAAAGACACACCCGAGAAACTATAACCAAAGAGAATCTTCTGAATGTAACATTCTAAGTAAGAGTAACATCTCTGGCAGCTGGCAACTACAGCCATCCTACATTCGAACTTTCTAAGATGAGTGGGATCAATGGATCAGCTGTTAACACTGGGACTCTAGTATCACAACAAGAAAGGGGGACATAATAGATACATCCCTTCGTCTAATGTAATCACACGATGAATTTATTTTCCTTGCAATTACTTCAGTTCAATATTACCAACAATTTCATACGTTTCATAAGTTTTATCTTTTGCATTCAACTTGAGTGAAATATTTTCATGTCTAACTCTGAATATTAACTGATAACCTATGATTTCAATTGGGTTGATTATTCAACAGTGTGTGCCATAGTTTTAGCTACAATAATATTCCTCAATATTGAAAGCTGCCAATGTATTTAAAACATAAACGTCTCGTTGAATAAATATTCGTTTTCTTAATTTCCCGTAAAGTCAAGAGTAATTAATTTTGCTATAAATGTTCAAATGGTTCAAATTTATGGTTTTTTTTTGGTGATAACGTGTTTTCTCAAGAAGAATTTTCGGATAGGTTTTATTTAGATTCTGACATTATTATTTCATATAAAAATTCCTAGGTGATTATTATTTTTATGTTCATTTTTAAGCGTCCTAAACACTTACCTTTACTAGTTATTTGGTATTATTAACCACCTAAAGTGGAATTACAACAGTTATGAATGAATATCTTGGAACGAACTATAGAACATAAGGTCGGTGATAAAGATATTAAAAAGCTCATGTATTACCAAGATATTTTGCAAAATTGTTCAAATAGATCATTGACACATATTTAATAAATTAAAAGAAAATACTTTTATCTTTATTTGCTGATAAATTGTAGAGATAATGAAATTTGTATTTACGGAATTGTCGATTTTGACTCATATTTTATTATAAACTTTATGACGTTCCGTTATTGATCCGATAACGGCGACGACCACCTCTATTAAAAATTGAAAGTCACGTGATAGACACGGCGTGGATACGGAACATAGTGTAGTGCTGAAGCTTCTAGGCCGTATATAAAATCTTGCGACACAATCACTCAAAATTGTTTTCCTCAATAAAACAGGATTTCCACTTATAGCTGTATAATGTATAAATTATTTTTTTATTCTGTGAGGGTCCTTACTCGAGGTTGACTCTCACTATGTGTTTTATACCTTTTTCGATCTTCGCTAAGGTGATCTACAGGAACTGGTTTGTTCCTTAATTGTGACGTTATTTATGTATAGTGTAAACCAAATGATATGTGGCGCAAAAAGTGCAAATTTTGTAAATTCTTTCGTCGAAACAGATGTGATTGGTGTTCTAGTAGTATTAAACTCGCGATTCGTATGAACATTTTCTTTTGCTCTCATTACAAAAAATGCGAATATTTGTTTAGTATGTGCTAGAAATAGGTTAATACCATATTTAACCAAAAATATAAATAAAATATTAAAAGTTAGTTTGCTGTTTGTTTTCGACATGTTTAATTGTTAAATAAAACTGAAAAACAAAACTTTGTCGTGACACACGAACTTCAATTACGAGGGTTTCTACTTGAGTATATTGTTCATTAAAATCAATACACTTTTGCATGCATTTGAACCACTTGTCAAAGCCTTTTTCCATTCCGATTGAACGCATCAACCGCTTCTTCAGGTGTAGAAGAGCATTCACCTCGCAATCTATTTTTGATCTGTGGGTATAAGAGATCATTGAGTGCCAAATGCCGGATGACTCATAAATTCGATGTTTTAACTATTCAAAAATGTTTTTGTTTGAACTGATATGTGAGAGTTCGCATAGTCGTGGTGGAGGATTTTTTCCAACACTTTTGGTAAACAAATACTGGTGACTTGACCGTTCTACGAAACGTTGGAGATAGGTACAGTTATTCCGAAAAAACAGGCGACCATATTCTTCGAAGCGCTTCGTGCGCGAACAACTTTTGTTGGATTTATATCGTATTGAAAGATCCATACAGTCGATTGATGTTTAGTTCCGGGTGAACAAATCTTTTTGACACCCAAATGATATTGCAATATAAGTTTATGCACAACGTCGATGTTTTCCGGCCGATTTTGAACGACCTTTACGAAATTCATCTTGTAGCGAAGTGCGAACACGATTGAATTCGGAGAAGCAGCAAAACACTGTAACTCGAGATGGTGCTTCATCACCAAAAATCGATGCAAGTTGATCGACGCACTGTTGTTCAATTTATGTCGAAAGTCATAGATCATCGCACGAAAATGCTCGCGATTTAGCTCCATTATTGTTACCAAGATGAATGTTTCAAGTATCTCTAAATAAATCGTATGACAAAACGTTCTGAGTATCAGGCAGAAAACCAAAAAATAATGGCAAAAAAGAAGAGTGTCAGTTTGCGAAAATTAGACAGGAAAGAAACATTTTAAAGAAACAGAATGAGTTCAAAAATCAAGGAAATCGGCACCCAAATATAATAAGAAGATAGAACTAGAACAAAAATAAAAACTTCGCAGTCTCGGCGACAACGAGTTTTCGCTCCCTAAAGATTTGAAAATTATTATCGATGAATAAGAATTATTACTGTCAAAATGCGAGGAAGCAAAATTTCAATTCGACCGTGTTTGTATGGTTGGCGATAAATTCTCGTGGTCGTTCTTCACCATACATTTGACCTCCTAGAAATTCTGTAATCGCCAAAATATTTGAAAAAGTGTGATTATAAATAAAAAGATAAATTTTTTGTTTTGGCCAGATATGGCAACTGCTCATTATGCAAAGAAAGTTGTGGGAACTTTTGCCGAGTTGAGGATTCCGTTCAATGAGGAGTCCTCAACTGATGCCAATTGAACGTTATAAGCGAAATTTCAAACAAATCGTATGAAGGTTTGGGAGCAACCACATATGAAGAATTTAAAAAGAGAATTTTGAATGAACTCCAGTAAAGGCCGGATTCAATATTTCCATAGTTTAATGCCACATTTCAAAACAAAAATTAAGAAAGCGAATCGACTGAGTGCTAATTGTGTCTAATTAAAGTATAGCAACCATTGTTTCATAAAGTAAAATGCAAATAATTAATTTAAAATCGTTTGTACGTCTTTTTTGTCCCCACATCCTTACAAAGCTCTGTGTTAATCTTTGTTGTTGTGCTACTCTGTTGTCGACTTGGATGGAAACTCTGGAGAATCTCTGAAGGATCCTTGTCCCGAGAGCAATTGGACCAGGTAATAGTTCACCTCTGATTTCATTTATTTGAAAAACTTTTGTCTAGTTTTTGTTTTCGTTAACTTTACAAAATTCGTAATCTTATCAAGATACCTTACTTCATGATCACATTGTATTGTTTTTCTTATTATTATTACGGTCGAATTTTTTAATATCATGTAAAATTCAAAATCCTTTTGTCCTTTAACCGCAAATAAACATCTGCGAATACTAAAACAGATCTAGAATACAAACACACGCGGATTCTATTCTTTTTATTTCTTGTTTATATTATATGCGACATACATAACAATTTGAAACATTAATAATTGATATAAAAAAACATAAAATATGGTTATTGCCACAACTGTCATGTAGTATTTTATTTAAAAATTACAGGGGGTAGTATTTTGTTGGAAAAAGGCCTTGATATAGGAATAGCTCATCTGCAGGGCTGAGGTTATGGTGGTTGCGTGGGGTTGTGTTTGCCTAACTATTTCTGAAGGGAGATTTTGGCTAGAAGAAAACGAAAATGCAGCTTGTAAGCAAAAAGGGGTCTTCTCGGTATACAGATGACGTTAAATGAATTAAGTGGAAAGAAGTAGCAAAAAATTGCAGAAAGTGGAGAAGAATATTGAGAAAGTTTGAAGCAAAGGTTATAGAAGTACAGTTGATATATATATAAATATAAAATTATCCATTTTTTCTAAATGCTAATAAAAATAATGTATCACATGTTTCTAAAGTCCTGAAAAGTTGAGCTTCATTCTCAATTCCATTTAATTTTCCACATTGTTGATCCTTGAAAGGATAAAAAATCTGCTTACGTAGAGCGATGAATAATTGTAAACAGTTTCCAGTGCTAAATCAAATAATATCAATGTCAGACACCTATTTCGATGACAAAATCATGAAAATATTGATTTTGAAGCATCCATTACGATCCTTTGACATAAAAATTTTCCAGATCTTGAAGAACGGTACAATGTATTATTGGAAATTTTGATTTTCCTTCAAATCTACATTTGGTTCCTATAATGTTGGCTAATTTGTAACAATAGCGGACTTCTCGAAAAAGTTGAGCGTCGATCAACCTGACCATCCTTCGGGCGTACAAGACGTAGTTGTACAGAAAGACTAAATATAATGGATTTACCGTCTTCGTGGGGATATGATAATCACCTATTGCATTTTAAATTTCAATTATGCTAACTTAACAAACATATTTAATGTTGACACTGATAATCGGCTTCGAGGACACAGAAGAAAATTGAAAAAAGAAATATTCACTTGTCGGACAAACATTTTTGTGTAATCATGTTTTTTCAACACGGAATTATCTACCTGAGGATATTGTAACGGCACCGTCTGTCAATATTTTTAAGAATAGACTGGACGCTTTTCTATTTTCTAATAAAATTTTTTTTCCTTGTAATTTTTTATTTTCTAACTATGTACTTTAATAACTTTGATTTATGTAATATATACAGTATATTTCAGGGCTTATGGATCTTAGGGTCCCTGCCCGTACCTTATTGTAATAATATTAATAATAATGATAGTAATAATAATGGTCAGACCCATTGACGTAATGGAAAAAAATTTTTTCCAAACAAATGCGGTCGTATTTTTTAAATTAGATATTTAAACGTGTCAGCAAATCTGCATACAATTAACCAGTTAACACAGTGCCCATGACCTAATTTCATGTAGATGTTTGTTTTGTTATACTATAGAAAAAATGATGCATACTTTGTTTTTATTTATACGTATTCAAAAATTCAATCTAATACAATTACAATTATTGCAATCCACAAAAAACAATATTAATTTTTTTAATTTCTCACTTCTAAATGTTGTAATATGTTTTCATTGATAAATCGTTTTGATGATTGTGGCGTTATTTATATAAGATAGACATTTCAGTAGTTAGAAAATCGATCAATAAGACAACCTTGAAATATCAGAAAATATAAAAATTACAAAATTCTTCAAATAATACAAGAAAAGAAAAATTTTTGGAAATCGTCTACATACGCATACATCGGCAAGTTTTAGTGAGATTGTTAATTGACCTATTTCTACAAAAAGGATCCTCCAAACTATGGTTTTGTCAATTTGGTTATAATTTAGATACATATCATGAAAAATATGAGCAACCGCCATTAAAAGTCACTCATAAGAGTCGTTAATTTGTATTCGGCATATACATAGCTTAGTTTTCCAAGTATCTAATTGTAACAAAAAGTTCATTATTGAGAAATTATTCATGACATTTAGAATTAATAATAGAAAAACATACAATTTTCCTGATATAAACAATTTTTTAAAATTTTATTTCAACAAACTGTGACTTTGGATGGAGGTTTGGGTAAAAATACTCAGGGCGTCTTGATCTACTATCGGAACATTTCCATACCGACTAAACAACCTCCTCTATCTCTGGCCGCTGTCTCCCCTGCAGAATCACCGCTAGACATTAATTTCCAGGGAAAGAATGTTTCTATACAAATCTCCCGTCATACCTTCCTACCTTTCGATTTTGCTCTTTCCTTTTGTTCTCTTAATATCGAAGTGACGAATATACTGCTCCGATGACAGCATAGCATCCAACATATTTTCAGGCCTTACTTCTTCTCCAAATACAACTTCCCAGGTGAGACGAAGCATTTTAAAGCATAAGTATACGAGGTTTTGTTAGTTGTTGTACAGGTTGGGCACTCTGGAGAATCTTCGTGTTCAAATTTGGAAAGGTAATATCTGAAGGATTCTTGTCCAGAGCAACTGGACCAGGTAGTAGTTTACGTCTTCCTGAGGCGCGATTTATGTAGATGAATTCAATTATTTGAAAAATAGATTTCGTAATCTTATCAAGATACGTTACTTCATGAACACATTGTATAATTCTTCTTCTTATTATTATTATTACGGTAGAATTGTTGAATAAATAAACCTCTGCGAATACCAAAATTGATCTAGAATACAAACACACGCGGATTCTATTCTTTTTATTTCTTGTATATATTATATGCGACATACATAACAATTTGAAACATTAATAGTTGATATAAAAAAATATAAAATTATGGTTATTGTCTCAACTGTCATGTAGCATAAAATA
Source organism: Diorhabda sublineata (assembly GCF_026230105.1). NCBI lineage: Eukaryota > Metazoa > Arthropoda > Insecta > Coleoptera > Chrysomelidae > Diorhabda > Diorhabda sublineata. The sequence continues at coordinate 45,009,109 of NC_079474.1, read as the reverse complement.
TTGGACAAAAAAGTTGTAACAACAGTTGAATTATTTATAAATATAGTTTGCAATGAGAATAATAGAATAAAATGAAACTTACATTAAATTAAAGTTAAATTGATGAAGTCCTCCACTATATTACGAAAAATGTTCAATTGAAATATGATTCAAAATCAAAAGTGTAAAGCTTAATAGCTTTGTTCGCGGTAGTTCTGAATTCTAAAAATCCTCAAAACGTTTTAAATACGCATGTGTTGTTCAGAAAAAGCTTTGAGCTTGCATCCATCAACGAACAATTTTGGATCTGTGACCTACTTAACGTTTTTTTAATTACGTAGTACGTAGAAGAAGGTTACGTAGGTTAGGGACAAAGGAAGTGTGATGAATGACCAATCATCGGATTAAAAATCCTTTTCTAGGTTCGAGGATAGATTAAACGTATTCAGAACAAGTTCAGAATTAGAAATTATCCTACATCAACATAGAATTTTTAATTTTAATTAAAAATAACAATTTCAAATTGGGTTTTCCAATAAGGACATGACAACTTTTTTTCATAATAAAATGAAAACTATTTGAGATATTTCAAAAACTTTATTATCGGGTTGAAGTACATTCGAAACATTTCTGAATGGAACTCGACTTCGCTCATATGGCCACCGCGGGCACGTTTGCTGCGGTTGATTCGTTGGACCCATGACTTTCCATCACTTGCCAAACATTTCGGCCGATACGGCTGCTATTTCGCATTCAATGTTGGCTTTGAGCTCTTCCAACGTCTTTGGCTTATTAGCATAGGCCAATGACTTGACGTAGACCTAAAGAAAAAAGTCAAGAGGCGTTAAATCCCACGAACGAGGCGGCCAATCGACTGGCCTATTTTTTGAGATAACACGCTCATCAAACTTGTTCTTCAATAAATCGATTGTAACGTGTGCTGTGTGGCTTGTGGCGCCGTCTTGTTGAAACCACATGCTGTCCAAGTCCATATATTCCAATTAGGGACAAAAATAACCGATAATCATGGCGCGATAACGATCACTATTCACAGTAACGTGGCGACCACTATCGTCGACGAAAAAATATGACGCCACTGGCATGCAAACCGCACCAAACAGTTATATTTTGTAGATGAAGTGGTTTTTCATTAAGCACATGTGGATTTTCACCCGGCCAATACCGCATATTTTGTTTATTGGCCAACCCATTGATCCAGAAATCAGCTTCGTCACTGAAGATGATTTTGTGATGAAACTGATCATCTTGGCGCAACTTGGTACATCGACTTCAATTCTTGAGTGAGCCTGATCTTGTATGGGTGTAAAGTAAGATACTAACGCAAAATTCGCCATAAAGTGGTCTTGGCTATAACCAACTCTTGAGAACGCCGTGGAATTGACTGATTTAGATCATTTGCTACGGACATTTCATCGGCAGCTATATTTTCGACACTTCGATCAACCCGTAGCCCAGCAAAATCACACAACGAATATGTAGACTAAAAATCTTTTCACTAAACTGGTTACTGCCTGTCTACTGGGTCGAGAATTACGACCGAAAATCGGAGTTAACGCTACGTTAAGTAGTGGCCACCGACTCTGAATTTTTGTAGTAAATTTTTAAGATTTGCAGACGTTGTTCGTTCGTGTACTTCACCATGATGAAGATGTTATGTCTACTGAATAAACTGACAGGGACAGTTCGATGTTAAGTGAAAAGGTGCGTTCACAAACTAAATTCAAAATTGTCAAGTACCTATTGGAAAAACTCGAATATCTATTTTTTGAGTTGGAATAACAGTTAATTCAGGTTCATGGATCTCTAGGTTCGGTTTTACAAAACATTAATTATAATGAAAGATTATTGTTCAGTATTTTACTTTATTTTTAAAATTTTTCTTTATTCCCTCTTGATCGTACTAATTCCTATTAAGTTAATCTATATAATGCAATAATTTATGGTTTGAAAATTATTTTTCCCGTGGACTCGATGTTTTAATACTGTTTAATGTAAGTTGATTGAAAATTTTTATATCGAATTTTCTTATAATTTGTAGAATACTTTCCAAAGTATAAATAGCGTTATCAACCGGATATTAAAAAACTATTAGATACATGAATTGTTCTCCAATTATTAGGTAATTAATTATTGACTCTAATCAATCAATTATTGCCGAATTTATGAATATTTTCTTTATAAATTTTGGAATTGAATATTTTTAGCTTTGATTTTACCTTTTAATCAAAATTCATCTAAAATACATGTAGAAATTGTAAACTTTTAGAAAAAAATGTAAAATAGTAGATATTACCGACCTTGCAATAATAATTATAGGATTCTCTTGAACTTCAAATACCACTCTGGAAATCGAACATTGCACAAATGATGTGATAACCTTGTCCATTTCACTACACAAAAACCAGAAAATTCCCTTTGACTGAGTATTATGTTATCTAGCTCTAAATCTTCCGATGTTGATGTTAATAAAGACGGCACTGGTCAAATGAACGGAATGTATATTTGATTGCACTACAATTACATAGGTGAGATTAAAAGTAGGTATCTGGTTTAAAGTAGGTCACTGAGCAGCATTTAAAAACCAACTGATTGTTGCTTAATTATTTATAAAAAATATTTTGCAATACTTTGGCATTGTTTTTAATGAAACGGTTTGTTTATAAGATAGTTTTGATTGTCACATAGTCGAAGTCGTCTAAATGAAAATATTTCTAATTGAAATTCTTTCTCGTTAACTTCATCCTTGAAAACTTGTCACTCGGGATCAGTTACTACATTCTTTGTTTCGGGATGAACTAACATTTTTTAAAAATATTCTGATAATATAGATACTCCACGGAAAATCTCATTTACAAAAAAATTTATGGAAATCAACATTTTGGAGTAGTTCTTTTCCTCCTGATTAAAATATACAGTGTGATTCGTTGATATTGAAAACTGTAAAATCTGTTATTTGTCGATTTTAACAATTTTTCTCAAAATCATATAATAACACATCTATTTAATTTCAAGTTTTAAGAGTTCTACGAAATGTTTTAAAATGAAAAAAAAAAAAAAATCAAATCATTATATTTGGAACGCATTGATAGATTTAAAACGAAATTTTTGTCGTGATTCAATTATTCAATGAATTTGTGTTGAATTTGTTTCTTGTAATGTACCGGTAAGTTTAGGCTGAATGGCATGCTAGAAATTTCTGGAACCGTTGATGATATTTATAATGAACACACTGTTTATACTACCACCACTTCAACTCTCACATTTACACCGTTTGACGCGAGTTTCGATAACCAAGTTATCGTCTTCAGAGACTAAAGGTTACCTAAAACCTATCAACTTTATATACTTATTTTTTACTAAAATTTCCTCTCCCGCGAAAAACATCCTTGGCGGGAATCTCCAAATTTATTCCTAATTCACTAAATTATAGAGTGGATTTTAAGGGATAGGCACTTTATCCCTATTTAAACTGTCTTCACTTTCAATTATATCAATGCAATGCAATCTATGTGTCCTTTAAATCGGACATTAACGGACCTTTTAGTCTGCCCGACGTACTTCCAAATTTAATATTGTATCTTTAGGATATTTTTTAATATGTAGTGAGTTTATACACCAATATAAAGCCCACTCTGTTGCAAATTCCAAATAAGATCTAAAGGAAAATTTTTCTTGTTTTTCATTTCGATTTTGGGAAAAAGAACCTCTTTTTCTTGTATCTGCAAATTTTAAGTCGAAACGATGTACCAGGAAAAGGAAATACGACATCGTATATTGGATACAATGGAAATAATCAGCCTGGATGTAATTTCACGTTGCGTTGTTTTTACTAAATACATCGTACAATGTAATAAAGTTGAAATTATTGAAAAAGTAATTATATGTGTGGAAAATTGACCAAAAAGATAAATGAACATAGTAATACTATGATTTAATGCATACATCAAATTTATGGTATTATATATACCACTATAAACGAACACCCTGTAACAAGCACATTTCTCAAAACGTTCCGAAATTAAGTAGTAACAAATTATTACAAAATTTGTCAATCAATTTATATATATATTTTTTTTCATGTCCCTAGAATAAACTTATTTGAAGCTACTTAAAAGAATTATTTAAAAATTTAAAAGTGCGGGAATGATGATTAACAATTTACGAACCTTAACAAATTTATTTTCCAAAGAATATTTGTTTATTTCTAAAATGCTTTTGTAATTTGTTTCAACGGCATCAGCCCTCGCTATTTGCCATATTCCTATAAGAACTGAATAGACCGAATATATATTATCACTTGTATCTTCAGAAGAGAGCCAATCAAAAATTTCTATGGTAATTATTAGATTTTTATGTCTATTTTGACTAAATTCACATATATAATTTATAATAAAATATTTTTCATATTATTTGTGTTTTGTCTTTAATAATCTGCTGTTTATACGTGTATTCCCCTTCAATTACTAGCAAAGAAAAATATTGCATATTAAAAATGAATTTGGATTGTTTCTTATTGGGATATTGAACTATTAATTAGAAAATTGCATTAATTCTAAATGTTAATTTGCACGCCAATGATCGTATTTAAAGCAAAAAGCAACCAGCAAAGACCCTCTATTATATATTAAAAAATACACAAAGAAGCCCCCTAAATGCTATAAAACCGGTAAGTCAGACAAAGTATTCCTCGTTATCCTTATGGTATTGACGTGGGGTTCGGAGGACAATACTTGCATGGGGTGTTGTTGTGCCCTATTGATGCAACAAAACGGCCTTACGGGATAAATCAGTTGATTTCGTGAGTCATAAGAAACGGGCGCATATAAAATTATTGCATGTAATTCGCGCCTTTTTTCACAATTTCGGTTCACAACTTCAGTAATGTTCAGTAGACGAAATGTTTTGTTGTTTACGAAGTTAAGTTTTAGATTCTACGGCTTCTTTCAGAACAGGTAAGTTCATATTTTTCAGTCGATTTCTAAATAATATAGCAGCATGTGTAGATAAACGAAATTAACGTTCAGATTTATGATTAATTATAGTGGTAACTCCAAGCAACTAACAAAAAACCCAATTCGAATATGAAATTTGTGAATCCTGATAATTACCAAGTTGGTTTCTTCTTCACAATAGTTAAATGTGATTTTTTATTGTATGAACTGCGGTTTTGAAACTTGTTTTTTGGTAGAGAAAAAAAAACGTTAAAAAAAGATGAAATATCCTCCATAGAAAAATAGATTTAGAAAGAATGTATAGCAGTTTCGATGTTTCCAAAGATAGAAAGTCGAGAATTGAGTATGTTGCCTTACCACACATTCCAACTGATGGGAAAAGGAAAAAACAATTGAAACTAAGATTGTTTATTTTTCATTTTTGACATTTAAAAACTCCAAACAGCACATTACAAGAATTTACATGAAATATATATATATATATATATATATATATATATATATATATATATATTAACAAATAGAATACTCAGGAAGTCCCAATGTCCCCATAGAGATAAAAGAGTAGTCGGGAATTGAATATGTTACCTCCAACTAATAGAAAAAAAGAAAATAATCGAAACTAAGATTCCAAATAGAATGTAGAAAGAAGAAGAGTTGAGAATTGAGTATGTGGCCTTATTAAACCTTCTAGATAATGCAAAAAAGGAAGCAATTGGATCTAACGTACAGTTTTTTACATTTTAGGACTATAGAAAATTCAAACAGCAAGTTACGAGAAGATACACGAATCAAAATGTAATAAAAATACTTCAAGATAAATATGTTGACAAAAAGAAGATTTAGGATACAGAGTAGCTTGAACATCCTCATGGAGAGAAGAGTAATCGAGGATTGAATATGCTGCTTTATCCATCATTCTAGATACTGTAAGGAGGGAAAGTAATTGAAACTGAGATTTCAAATACATTTTTCGAATGCAAAAAGTGAACACTAGTGAAGCTCGAATTCCCAATAGTTTATTCCATTCATTAAAATTCAACGTCCCCATAGAGATTGAAGTTGAGTCGAGAATTGAGTATGATACCTTTTCAAACATTTTAACCAGTGGAAACCAGATATTTCAGGTATTTCCTTGCATTATTGAATCTAGAAACTCCGAACAAAATGAGATAGAAACCCATACTGAGAATAGAACGTGTTTTATTTTTGAATAATTATTATGTCCAAAGCTAGTAATAAAATCATCATTATCGTTGAAGCTATGGCTTACAATGTTATCGTTTTTATTTATTTTCGTTTTTTTATATGTATGTATTATTGAAATTCTATTCCAATACTTTTTTTTTCAAATTAAATTTACTCTCAATTTCTTTTTATATTTCTACACATCTTTAGTTTATTTCCTTGTCGTTTTATTTTTAACCTTATCCTTCCCATTATCTTGTCTATTCCTTGAAAATTCGAAGTCAGTCAATAAATAAGATGACAAGATAATGTATTTTTTTCTTGTTAGATACATACGTGAATACAGAAGATTTTCGCTTCATCAATTAATCCTCAAATTTATTCCAATTACGTACATAAATAATTGTTCTACTTCTATAGACAGGTGTAAAAGCAGAAGAAATGTCTAAAAAACGATCGTTTTATGACATAATTTAGTAACATGAAGGTCACGACGCATTATTTCCTAACATAAATTACTTTGATGGCTCTAAAGAGTAAATTTCTAATTAAGTACGTCATTATATTGCAAGTGTTTAATTGAAGGAGGGTAAACAAACAAAACTATGCCATACGCTTAGTTTGCTAAATTATACACTCTTATTATTAGAATGAAATCTAAAATAAGAAATTTTGGATGAAAATTTGAAATTAAACAATCGAAAAAGGAAAAACATTGTTTATTTCACAATTAAATGCTTTGAATTAGTAATAAGCATCTAAAACTAATAAACAATGCAATGTTCACATTATATTACATCACTTATTAAGTTGTGTGACTGACACACAGATGGCGCTGCTATTATCAAATCCATATGATATTTGTGAAGTACCAACTTTCAAAAGACTGTGTGTAAAATTACATGACATTTCTATTTAGTCAGAAAAGAGTGACAACCATTTTTTCAATTTACCATTGCTTCTTGATGAAAAAAAAATACTGTACAAGATCAGCAATGGACTCAAAAGTGTTATCTGAACTCTGTTCCGTCGAAAAGAACTATTTGTTATTGGTTCGCAGAATTATGATATCGTTCTGGTCGTCTCATTGAGGTAGTATCACTTCACTCCGGAATCAAAGCGAACATCATCTGAGTGTACTGACTGTTGCTACTACGGCGAATGCTCCTCGGAACTGTCTTACATTATTTGCCCTAAAGCAGTATTTGCAAGACAGGCAGACGCGGCTGTGGAATCAGCTACCAAGGCACGTTTTTCCCGAGCACTACAACCTACAGAAGTTCAAGATCAATATCCACAGGCATCTCCACTTCTAGGAGAGGAGACGCCTGAGAATATGGTGTCGTTCATACTTTCATCAGAGACATTCCGGACAGCAACCAGCAAGTTCGTGGGTGAGAAAAGAAAAAAGAAAATTGGGAGAGCGAGTTCGACGTACCATGCAACACCAAGCCCGGACTATAAATAAAAGTACAATAGTTGCAGAGGTACAATTACTACATACACGCAACTCACAGAACCAAACATAGAACAAACAAAATCACTTCAAAAAATCTTTCTTTATGTTCCATATTCTATGATATGCGTCGTCTACTTTCATTTGGGTTATTGTTTCTCTGAGCTTTCTGAGCAAATTTTTTTTTTTTATAGTTTTGTCAATGTCATTTAGAACGAAAAATGATCATACAACTCTAAAAATATGTTCTCTTCCATTACATTCACAAATTGGAACTTTAGATCTCAAGAATTTCCCGTTTCCGTTATATTTGAGCACCCCCTACATGCTTATTGTCGAATGAATCTGTATAAGCTAAAGCTAACGGCAGTTTGGATGTTGATTATCTTGAAAACGTAGAGATGTTTCCTTTTTTAACATACATATATCACCAGTGTTGCTACAAACTGCTCTGCCTATGCGTGTAGTCTTCTCACGTTAACAGTAAATGAATCAAGGTGATTTTAAGAAAATAATGGAAATTAGGCATATTTGGGATGTTTTAATTCATAATAAATAAATGTTAAAACTATATATCATCGACTTGACGTTTTCTGATTGTCTTGTTAACAATAAGGTGGGAATAGAATGAAGAAAAGATCCGATTACACGCAGCCCTCAATTAAAAGAATAAAAAACGGAATCCGCTCCACATACAACGTGAACTGATACCGCAAAATTCGATATCCCGTAGTAACTTAATATTGAAAAAAACACCTAATACGAAGAAAACAATGAAAAATTGAAGGAAGGAAATATAGAACAAGCTTCCCTTCATTAAGTGCGGGCTACTTGCGGGAATCTTATCAAAATTAACTACCGGGTTTTAAGTTTTCTATAGCCGGTTTTGTAAGTAAATCTCTATTTTGTCCTTATGAACAAACTGTGACTTGCCATTCATACATAAGTAACGTTAGAACATTGCTTAGTACCAGTGAATATGTGGGTGGCTGTGAAAAAAGGTAAATTTTAAATATTGGAATATTAAGTGAATGACAAAATTATTATTATATATGTTACCATATTGTAGTTTTCGAAATGTCGAATCAATGAATTATTTTCTTCTTATTTATATATTTCCTTGGTTTCTAATTGAACCAAAAAGAGTCAGTTGCAGGATAATCATACGTAAAGAGTATTTCTAAGTTGATGACCTCATGAAATTTTACCGGACCTAATCCGTAACAAAGTTTTTTCAGATCCCGTAACACCTCTAAAACTATTTTTTATGAATAAGAGAGTATTAAAACAATGAAGCGTTCTTCAATTCATTACTACTTTTTCTCAGTTTTCAGACTTTCAGACATTATTTACAGCCCCCGATAACAAATGCTTGACACAATTAATTTCAAAAGAATCATTTTTTCTTGAAACATATCCCTTCATCTGTACCTATACCAGTTTCATCGTGTTTAGCTCGTAATGATATAGTGGTGATTCAACCACCGTCATTCCACAATTTTCTGCAATTTCATCAATTCATTATTTTTTATTTCTCTATAAGAAAGGAACAACAAAGAATTCTGATCTTTTCTCAGAGAATCTGGATGAAATATTAATTGAATTTAGCCAATTCTATAAATTTTTTTCTAGCCTCTTGGTTGTGGGCAATTTTCCTAAAAGTAATAACCTACATTATCCATTACTATTATACAGTAATGAGTAAAGAGATTTATTATTTGTTCTAATCATTCATTAAAGTCATCAGCATAGATACAAAATCAATAAACACATCTGAGTAAAGAGATTTATTATTTGTTCTAACCATCAGCATAGTGACTAGTACAAGCAGATTTAAAAGTCAATAAACTGATGATGTGAACATACTTTTCAATTTGCGCCCCTTTTCTGATGGTCAATAACTATTATTTTATTGAATCCTTCTCGAAGGACCGTGAAAAAATTATACTTAACCCTCTTTTTTAACTTGGGTGGTTAGTAATTAATATTTAACTAGTATAGAAATAAAACTTGACGTTTTCTAAAACTACTTTATTCTACTTGTTAACTGTACACGCTTTGACTTTGATGTGGTCGTATTGGAACAATAAAATGGATCACAAATAATATTTGAACGTCAGGATCGGTGGTGTATGCCCTCTTTGATACATGTTTCACCTAAATAAAATGTATTGTTTCTTTGATTTTTCATCTATTTTATAGTCATTAAAAAATTTCTTTTCCATACAATTCCAGCGAAAATTTATTTTTTATCCTTCTTGCATCTTGAACCGTGGCAAGAACTTTGTCCACTGTTGGAAATTCTCTTCTAAAGAAAGAAATTTTGGTTTTACTGGGGATTTAGCTGCTGTTTGCAAAACTCCTCTTCCTTAAAAACTCCGGAAATTGTAGTTTTACTAACTAATTTTACTGTGTCTTCAACAATTTACGTGGCTCAACCGAATTTTCCATATTCACACTACACTGTTAAATTTTTTTTGGGGTAATCATACCAAAAATGTGTAGAAAGTTTTAATGCACAATAATTTAGTAAACTTACTAAACAAAAAAATTCAATTCAGAAAAAAATACAAAACATTTTATAAAATTGATTAAGCAGAACTAGAAAATTCGATTAGAAATTTTACTACATAATTTTGTTATTTCAATCAAAGATTCGGGATACTCAGTAAATTTACTATCTGTTTCTGACAAGCTATTATGACATAGTTGCGATTTATTCCAGGTTTTTTTTTTACATAAAATAGCCGCTTCCTTCTAAATCAGAAACTCACTAAATTTATTTAAAAATAAGAGGCTCAACTCAAGCATATATGCAAACGGCGTAGCTAACGCCATCTATCAAATGTTTCCTTCACAACTGTTTTCGTAATAATAAAATATAGTAAATCAAAATCTATAAATTTTTTATAATCTTCAAACATTGTTAAGTATAATAACTTTCCAAGTAAGATTTATATTGAAAAATCATAAAATTACATCTAGTATCAGTAAATTTTCTCAATTGTCTATGAAAATTACTCAAATTGTGTTATAATTTGAATTCACACACAACGATTCGTAATTTCAACTACCATATGTTTTGCAAAACATATGGTAATTTTACAAAAAAAATTTACAGTGTAGAATTCACAATAGACTGAACCTAATAAGTTGAAACTAAATTGTTGAGAATACACAAATTGGACCTCATCACTGAATGGAAAAACCTATAATCGTATTTCGATAATTTGTTGAGAAGAGATACTTGGAATTAGAATCTAACAAAATTTGTAGCTTTTTTTGATAAAGAAGTACTTATAGAAAAAAACTTATGAGACACAGTGCTCTTGACCTGTCTAAACATTTTTTTATTTTTCTCTAGGTATAGTCTATGGTTGTAAGAGACAAAGAAAATACGGAACATTCAGGTATATTTATGAAAATTTTAGTACATATTTAGATTATTATGTAATAAGATTTTAAAATGATGATTTTGCATGGGAATTTAGGTTTTATTAATCTCCTGCATTAAAATAAGCTATTAGTAGAAAGTAACTTTTTCTAATACTTAATACATTTTTTGTATTAAAAAATTTCATTTTTTTTTAAATCTTTAACTGAAATGAATTGCTTTTCCTATTCTCTGATGAAAGATATATTTTACAGGTGCTCTACGGTTCTCATCTTGGTTTTGAGTACTGTTTTCTTATGGTGTCAAGATTATATTGAATTCTAGCACCATTCGAAATCAGTTCTCAATCCAGCATGTCGTCGTAAAGTAGTCTCAACGAACACTTGTACGGCACCCAGCTAATATATACATACATATATATATATATATATATATATATATATATATATATATATATATATATATATATGTGTGTGTGTGTGTGTGTGTGTGTGTGTGTGTAATAAATAAACATATAAATCAAATACAATTTGAAATAATATTTTGAATCTTTAAAAAAAATTCATGGAGTACCCAACAATATGCAAATGTAGATGATAAAGATTCAGTACGAGTTTTTGAAGACAAATCCATTCAACAGCGAGATTTTCAATACCATCTGGTACTGAAAATACTCAAAAATTTGAAAATAATTTCCATGTTTGGTAGTATAGTAGTATTAGGACTGTCCTTTGCGAAAATGGACAGTACCTACAAAAAATACCGTGAAACGGTAATTGGAAATCAGTTATGTACAGGGTGGCGCAATAGAACGTGCATTTATTAAGTATAGACAAAAATTAAATGAAGTTTATTTTTTAAAAATAAGATTATCTAAATGACGGCCCTCTCGAAGACGGCACTCTAATTGTGAAAACAATTGTCAATAAATCTGGAGTGATTACTGCCATTTCCTGGCAGATATTTTCCTTCAGCTGACTGATGTCCCTCGGATTATTCATGTAGACTTTATGTATGAGATGTCCACACAGAAAAAATTCAAGATACGTGAAGTCAGGGCTACGTGGGGGCCAAGGTATATCATCTCTTTTATAAATTAGTCTGTCATCTGTCTCACAGCCGCTATAGAGTCATTTGATGTTTGACAGGTCACTCCGTCTTGTTGAAACCAAGTTCTCGTATTCGTTATTTTTGATCTCGCAAGTTCTCGAATCAAATATCCCTCTAACATCGCAAATAGTGGTCGGTGTTTACGGTAAAGCTTCGTCCTCATGAATCTTCAAAGAAGACAGGGCCAATAATTCCTTTACTTGAGATTACTGCCCATACCTTTGCTCTTGGACTATGCAGAGGTTTCTGATGTTACATTTTTGGATTTTTTTCGGACGAATAACGACAATTTTGTCGTTTTAAGAACCCATTTAAATGAAAAAGAGCATTATCTGAAAAAGGGGATTGTCAAAAGTGGAAAATCGACCAAACATTTCTTCATCAAATACCAACCTTGCTCCAAAGTTGGGATCTTTTAATTCCTGTGTTAACTGGAGCTTATAAAGATGCAGCTCCAACGTTCTAAATCCTCATGAGTATTTAAAAATAAATGCATTACATTGATAGATTCGTAATGTTACACAAATTATTTGTTGAGAGTCCTTTTAAAAAATTAACATCTAATACTTAGATACTCAAAAGGGCACAAAAACACGAGAACAACACAACCATAATGAAGCATCAATCGAAACTATGAAATGTGTTCCAACATTTAATTATCCAGTTTTGTGTCAAATTTGTTATATAGACATGCTGGCAGATCCATCTAGGGCTCTGAAATTTTGCTACAAAAATGATTCAACCTGGTGCCATCTGTGTGAAACAATTATAAAATAGGTGGTTTATGCCGTGAACGCTTACTAGAATGCATCTTAAGTGGTCCCAGCGCCCAGGAGCGACTTGAAATATTTTCTTAAACAATTGTAGATTCTAAGAATCATTTTTTCAGACATACCTCATCATAATAATTACAAATAATGGAATTTTAGTTTGGTGCTGGTCATCTACCACTTGTAAAACCTACATGTTATTTAATAATAAAGTAGGAGGCAAAAGTTTATATGTAATAAAAATAAAATAATCATAATTATTATGGTCTATAATCAGTTATAATTTTTTTTACAATCACAGTAAATATTTTTATTTCTCGAGACTAATTTCTTGTAACCAATAAAAAATACAATCAAAACTAATTTAAAAGTATATTTTTTAGATGTTTTTCAAAAAGAATCCAATTAAAATGTTATGGAGATCAGTCTATTTCTTAGGTAAACATGAATAAAGTATTCTATTTAATTGGATAATGTTATTTTTCTTGAAAAATCGACCAGGTTGCATGAAAAAGCAACATAGAAGTTTCATATTGTAACGTTTTTCGTAAACACATAATTTACTTATAAATGTCACTTGAATAATTTCTGTGATTATTTTCACTAATTCGTTCTTTTAACTACGACTTATATACCACAAATCGAATTCCACAAAGTTCTAGAAAAAAAAAAGTAACCCAAGAAATAAATAAACAGCCTTTCCAGAAATATGAAAGAAATATTGTAATAATCTGTCTTCTATAATAAAAAGTTCATGAGAGGTGTGTCCGCCATTCTAAAAAACAGATTAAAGGCACCAAGTGAATTCACAGAATTTTAAAATTCCATTGTAACTGGACAGGGCTGGTCTAAGGACCCATTTTGCGAGTTTGTTCGTAGCAATATGAATGTTCATTTCAACTTTGGCTTCTTGTTCACATATTTGTTGTTATATCTCTAGAGCTAGCCAAACAGTAATTTTCCATTCATAAAAATTTTTTTATACCCTAATATGGTTTTTTTGTAAGTTCTGACCAATTTGCACAAGATTACACGTAAATATTGACCTTGAAATTGCGGACGTTGATCCTGCAGTTTGGAAATTTTAGCTACAAAATATCCTTATACAGAGTTGTGAGAAAGATCGAAATAAAATAATAGAAATATGTGAATATATTTTACGTTGACGATATTTGTTTCCAATACAATTATTTTTTTCAAATGCAAAGGTATTTTGTATGTAGAGTCATTGAAAAGCTCGTAAAAAATATAATCCCACCATATCTTTTGGTTTCTTTTAGTTGTGCGGTTATTGGAAATTGAGAAAATATTCTTTTAACAAACAAAAAACATAGTACTGACGTTGACAAAATCGATATCGTTAATTTTGTTTTTATTGTTTTTATTGAAAACAGTCACGTCTGGGCAGTCGGAGTATCAATTTTTTTTTGAGTTGCTATGATCAAAACTCAATGTAGTCTCAACATTTATTGGATTTTCAGAAAAAAAAATGAAATATAATTAATTTAATCCTAGGAAAATGAAATAAAACTACTAGTTAAGCAATTTTAGTGTGTTTTCCTCTACTTGAATATTTCCATATTATATAGTATATACCATCTTTATTGTTGCTTATTTTTGAGTGCAACATTTGTGTACGGCATTGAAATGAAAATTCCATTTGTTTTTTATTAATTATTAAACAACTAGTTAAATTTTATTATTGTCTGAATTCATAATTAAAAAGACATACTCGTATATCATAATCAAAATGCAAAAAATTTTTACAAAACATAATTTAATCCTCCTATCCTATTTAATCCTAATATAATTTTCATACATTTCATTTTTTTACGCACACATTTTACATTATAGTTGAGTTATGCTCAGTTAGGTTGAACAAATTTAAGTAATATTAGTTGAGAGTCACTTTTAGCATTATATAGGATACGTAGAAAATGTGTAGACAGATAGCATCGAAAAATATCAACCAATTAAAGATACCAACAACAACATGATAATAATAAAAACACAAAATCTAATTTCGAAGGAAATTCCAGCGAGAGATCCTCTTGACGAAATAATCAAAGTGTGTAAAAATCTTCATCCTGGCTGTAGGTTATCATTCCACCTCTTTCGTGGTCGATCTCTACTTCGTCTTCCAATTGGAGATTTATCATTTGTTTTCTTTTACCACTCTATCGTCTGTCATTCGATTTATACGTTGATTCGTTTGTTTCTTACGCTGTGATGTTTTCGCTTCTTTCTCAATCTAGTGTTTTTCCAAAGATCCGCGTGGGAATTTTCATATCTGTAACTTTCAAAAGTTGTTTCGGTTTTGATGTTCTTTGTCATTTTAGGACTGATGGTTGCTTTGTTATTAGTGTCTTTGATCCTTGTCTTGTCTTAGGTGTTTATTTCGTTATACTACATTCGGGAAACATCCTGTAACCTCATATGCATACGAGGACTTACGGTTATTTTTCGACATAATCACTGAAGAGATTGAGACATTTGTCATATCTGTGCACAAGCTTTTCAATCCAGTCTTCAAAGAAATCTGCTACCGTTCAGTACAAAACAGAACTTGAAAATCCTGAAAATTCCGAAGACAAAGCAGTAATGGTGATTCTGCGGTTTTCCTTAACCATTCTGTTAAATCGTTGAACCAGGTCATACGAAACGACAGATTTGCGTTCTTGGCCCCCTTCATCATGCACATCATTACGGCCATCTTTAAAATTTCGACACAATTCACGCACAACACAATCACTCATGAAATTTTCCCCATACAGACGACTTATTCTCCGATGGATCTTTGCAGCACTACGGCCTTCAGCCTGTAGAATAATGGCGGACATGTTTATGTGACTGTAGTACAATGCCGACTAACGTCTCAATGTCGAAGTGTGTAGTGCGAAAGCTTCGCAGTCACTTACAGCACTTGACTGCTTTCTTCCGTCCGCGTAGCGTCTGCACGGAGCAATCGGAGGATGATAAAAAACGGCCCTCGCATTTATAAGATAAACTCGATATAATAAGTAGTAATCGGATATCGGATAAATAAGAGAGAAAAATAAATTTTAAAGTAGAAAGAATAGTCTTCGACTCCGACTTGGTTGGTGTACGACAGGAAAGAAACCAAAAAAAAAAAAATTTCAAGTATAAACAAAAATTTCCGCAAAATCCTTGATCTGTTAGTAAACAAAATTAAAAACTCGGTAGATTACGTTATAATTAAAACGCAATAACAAAATTAAAAATAATTTATTAGATTGAATACATTAAATAACATTGTTTCATTGATTTAGCATAATCGTAATTAACAAAAAATATTTTGTGTGCCAAAGATCCTTGAAAGGTAATTTGGCACACTTTTCATAAACATATAATCTAATGGTCAATATATACAGCTGAAAACTATATACAGATATAACAAAAAAAAATGTAAGTTTACTAAATATGGTATAAAACTACTTATCGATCGTATTTTCCCGTTTCCTTTAATAAAATGAAGATATAAGTGAAAATTAGGTAACCAGATATTTTTCTATGTTGATAAGATTGGGAAAAACTGTTGAAGCAAATTAATCCCCAATCTAATGATGGTGGAAGTGACCCAAACAAACATTGTACAACAATAGACGATTGATATACACATTGTGTACGTTGAACAACCGCAGAATATCAAAGTAGATGTTGCCAAATAAAAGGTATGCTGCGTTGTCAATGTAGACGCTTATACGGCATAGTTTTACATTTTAGAAAAAAGCTACAAAAGCACTGGACTTGTATGGAACAGCACTCTAACTAAAGGAAATACCGAAGATATGGGGTAGGAGTATGGCCAATGGAAACAGCAAAAAGAAACAATAAATAACCGTAGCATTGGATTATATAAGGTGTGTTTACGTCACAAGAACTGATAAAACTGCATAATGAAAATAGAATGCTCAATAATAACGTAACATTATATTGGATTCATGTCCAAGGAATACCAGAACATTGGTAGCCAAAATAAAAGTGGAATGGAAGCCTCCAACTCTAAGATAGGAAACATACATTGGACACGCGATGGTAGGAGACCTGACATTAGTGGACTGGAATGAAAGTGAACTATGGAAAACAACATCGATGAAATCGTGGAATAGAATACTAAAAAAAAGAACTAGAACTCTATATGGTCCTTTTGGGTTACCATATTCGCTTTCTATAGTCTCCTCATGATACTTTGTGAGCAATATTTATTTGGTCTATTTCCAACCTAAAGTTTATGTTCAAAATTTATCTGTCATAAAAGTGTTGAATTTCCAAACATAATAATTGAATTTATTTGTTTTTAAACGGGCGTAAATCCATTTTTTTTTCAATTTTCAGGTTTTGGTGGTTTTGTAGTCTAAAACATCAGAATAAATCGATTTTTGTTAAAAGAGCGATTTTATCATGAATGGAAATGGGTCAAATCAGCATTTTTCTCTTTTCTTAATGAATATCAGTACCAAGCCAGTTCAGTGATAACTGTTCGGGCCAAAACAAAAACCAAGCGATGTTAAGGGTCTGCTTATACCTGACAGAATCAGGTCGTTTCCAGAAGGTTCGCAGCCACAGTTTCCTCCGGTGTGACAGGGATTTCGAAATAATATCCAAGGCTTTGAAGAAACATGACCGCATTTTTGATGGTTCATGAAATAACTGACATAATTTTGCTGAACTCATCACGGTTTAATAAGTTCACTATTCATGAGGTTACATCATCTGAGATGGTTTTAGATTATAAGAAATGGCAAAATAGATTTTACAAAAAATCGTGTATATCACAAGAAGCAAAAGGGAAAAAAACAGATAAGAAGGATAAAATGTACTTTCAGATTAGTCCTCTCTTTATGTTCGTTTATGAATTTAAGTTGAAAGGATATGTTAAAGCCCACCCTACAATAAATAATATTATTCGACACAACTTTTTGCTACCTAAGACAAAAGTAGATACTCTCTCCTCATCTTCAGTTAAGCTTACCAAGGTCGGTGCCAATAAAAACTGCAAAGATGGAAGATATTAAAAAACTGAGAGCCTACATTTCAGATGAGCATCGGGGATTTTCCGAAGAAACTTGTGACTGGCCAACTGATGACAGATCTCAAGAGATTATCAGCGATTTCGAGGTTGAAGAAACCAACGAAGACCCATTCGATTTTTTTTCTCTTTTAATCTCATTTAAGTAATTCTACTATGTTTTTAGTAAATTATCTTACAACAAAAATAACAGTTTCTACTTGAAATTTAATGGAGTTAATTGCACTCGAATAATTCTAATAATCTTTAGAGATGCAGGTAGCATCTTCATCAATCGAAATAATTTGCGAGTAGTTGATAACATACAGGAGAAATTTCCCTAACCTAACCTATTACATTGTTTTATCAAAATTCAAAACAAAACATTAATAAAAAATTATTAGTTTTAGAAGTTACAGATACCTTGCAAGCGATAGATGCATTTTACATACTTCTTTGTGTCATCTGATGCAATTTAAAATCACTGCAAATTATTATAGCAACCGGAAGTTTACAAAAAAATAATTTTTAGTATTATTTATAATACCCCCGTAATATCAATTTACTTCACGCTTTGTATGCATCATAGTTTTTTTTTCTTATTAAATTTGTTTTTTAAATATCAAAATGGGTAACTACTAAATCCCGAGAATTGATAATTAATCATTGAATAAATGGTAGTAGTAAACAGTGTTTATATAATTCTTAACTAATATATATTTTTATCTTAATCACGTCAATAAAATTCTGTTCTCGGAAATCTTCAGGACCAGCTACGATTCTAATGATTTTTATTAATTTTGATATTTTTTTTTTTTTTATTTAAAATAAGAAAACTTTGAGATGAAGGTTAACAATTTATATAATTTATCTTTTATATAAATGCAGAAAAAAAATACTTTCAAAAATAATTATAAATTATAGAGGTTGTTTCAAAAAAAGGTGATACCGCCTCTAGGATAGATACAAAACTGAAAAATATTTGTAGTTTGCTCAGTAAAAAATTTTCGTAACGCCATCCGTGTTCAAGATAAAGGGCGACACAATTTTTACGATTTTGCCGCAACTACTGGCAACATTGGCAACAACAAATATTGGGAATGAGAGCTTCCGTTTCTTGTAACGTTTCACAAAAATTAGGTTTAATCAGTATAGGATCTTGTTTTTCAAAGAAAAATATTATGGGCACAGAGCTATTGGAGGCCTTAACAACAGTTAGAATCCTAGATAGCTATGTCTTTCATGGTCTGTTTTAAGGTCCTTGAGAGTCTTCCTCGTCTTCTCCTATACTGCGGTTGATACATCGGCCACCTGTTCAGCTCCATCTTCATCAAATGTCCGTACCAGAGCAGTTGTTTAGTCTGTATTCTCTCTCAAGTCGTGTATACTTGACCTGTTCTTCGTCATATATGATATGTTCTGGATATTCTGCACGATCCTTTCAAATAGTCCATTCCCATAGTCTCTTTGGTTATTCTCTACATCTTCTTCTGTTGTTCCATCTTCCAAAATTATGTTTCCCAGTGTTAATATTGACAAACAATATAGTTCTGTGGTCAAACCTGAAAAATGTGTTTCATATACAAAAAAGAAGAAGAGAGCGGGAAGCTGAGTAGATAGACTGAAGGTGGTGTCGAAAGCATGGTCGACAGAGTGAATTAAGTTTTTAGTTATTATTATAAAGAATTATTGTAGTCATTTTGTTCCAATAAATAATTTTATTTAACACACTCTATACAACGCACATTTAAACCTAATACCCAGGTATTTGAATTGTCTACATCGTCTTGCCCTATTTATTTGCAGTATGGTGTACTTCCTACCGACAGAGATTTATATTCAAATTCCATTTTGCATATTCGTCGTCCAATTTTCTCAGCATCGTCCTCGTTGTAAGCTATAACAACTTGTTCATTTGCAAAAAATAGAGTTGTTAGGTACTTATCCTCATCTCAATTCCCTTTCTCGCAATTTTAATTCTCCAACTACTCAGAGCTTCCTGAATGTATATTTTAAATAATGTTAGTGATAAACTGCAGCTTTGTCTCAAACCTTTCGAATGCGAGAATGGTTTCGATATGGTACTAACTTCACTGCTCCTTTTGACTTTCTGTATATGTTCCAAGTTCTACATCGCTATAATTATCACATTCCATAAAATTTTCAGTGGTAATATAAAAAATATCATAATTTGTATTTTTTTTTTCGTTTACAATGAATATAATATTACAAATATTTTTTCTACTTTAATAACATAGATATTGTTTATATAACATCATTCACCTTATATCTTATCAGAATATAAAAAAAATCGTAGCTGTGTCTTATTCATTGACATAACTATATATATAAGTATAAAATACGATGACAACAAATTTGTATAATTGAAAAAATAAAACATAATATTCTGAAAAGCCATCGTAACCAATGAAATTTATAGGAACTATTTAAATACTAAAAAAAACTATTTTATAATCACAAAAGACAACTCAAGTAAGCGTTCTGTATATATAGTGATAAAATAGTAATTTTAAATTAATTCCCAATCAATACTTGAGTCGATATTAATAATATAAAAATTAATTAATACTAAATTAAATATTTCATTTCCAAAAATAAGCACCCAGCAACTATTAATCTATTAGCCGGCCTTCCAATTTGTTCAAAGATATGATAAAATAATTATTCAGGAGCTCACGTCCTTTCTTGACAACGTCAAAGCTTCTAGCCAAAAGTCTACACTCGTTAACCTATTTATGTGGATAAATGGACATAACCTCAACATACAAACTAACTATTGTATACTTGGATTTTGAGAAGGCATTCGATAGAGTACAGCACCATTGAATCTGAAATAATTTGATCATTTTTAAAAGGTTGAAATAACATAGTTTAAATCAATAGTACATTATCAAATTGATATAATCTAACGTGGGTATACAGGAGAAAGTGACAAAGTAAATTTTCAAGTTTTAATGCTGATGTACCTGGAGTTCAATACTATTTAACAAAAAACGATACTGAGACTGCTAATTTTTTGTTCCAGATACGTATATAAATAAAGATACATTTCATAAAAAATTTCAATTGTTTTCTACCAAAAATATCGATGTTTTAGATACATCGATGATTTTTAATCGATATACATCGATTCATCGATGCTTGTCTTGTCAAATATCGATCATCCCTTCTCTTTTCCTTCTATTTAGATTTTAGATTGTGCCAATAAATAATGACAAAGATAATGAAAAAAGTTGATAGATTTGCAATACTGTTGTCCCCAGCCGTTTAATACATTAGGCAACCAACCTTACAATTATACAACTCTGTGTTTTAAGGTTGGGTAGCCCTGATCTGATTTATTCTGTGAAATATAAGTGACAATTGACATTCGAACCAGCTTTTGTTAATACTGATTAAATATTGTTAATTATAATTGAACACATAAAAAACAAACATTTCTTTATTTGAAGGTCCTTGACTATTTACAACATTCAAGGACCTAATATATGATGTATTTGATAGTCCTTCCAACATTTACAACAATCAACTCCTAATAAATGTATTTGATGATCCTTCAAACATTTACCACATTTATAGCCCTAATATATCATGTATTTCATACTTTAATGGACCTTCGAACATTTACAATTTTCAAGGCCCTAATATATAATATATTTGATGGTCCTTCGGACATTTACAGCTTTCAAGGTTCTAATATTTGATGTATTTGATAATCCTTCGAACATTTACAAGTTTCAAGGTCCTAATATATGATGTATTTCACACTCTCTTGCTCCATACCCCAGTTTAGCACCCCTTGTTAAGGTTCTAGATCCGTCACTGATTGAAGTAATTTTTTTTATGACATATATAGGAAAATTCTAAGCATTAAAAAATAATTTGAATTCATATTAGTTAAGATATGCCCCTGGCAGTGATACCAGTATTACTATTTTAAAATCAATTTTAGTCCATTAAATAATAAAAGCAATTGAAAGATTATGTTTCTTAACTTGGCGATTTAGTGAGTACGATACGGGAGTCCCACATATCCATCAGATCTCCTGGCAGAGTCCATTAAGAAAAATTAATAATCGACCAAGACCATGAGTATGGGTGAGATGAGTGGGTAGGATTCGGTAGAGACAGAATTATGAATCGGAAAAACTATTTTGGAAAATTGGCTAAAATAAATTAGAAATTATGATTTTGAATATTATCTAATATGAAGAAAAACCTTATCACTATATATACATAGTACATCTATATTTTGTCAAAAATTCTAATGATTTTCTGAATAAACATCCTCCCAATAAAAAATTATAAGGGACGTGCATAAAAAATAAATTAATATACTTTTAATAACTTTTCTACGCCATTCTGTAAATAGGCTTCTACTAATACACATAAATGGGCGTAATGAAATTTCCCGTATAAATTTTTTTCACACATAAATACAATTCGTTCATATATAATGTGTTTTCAAAATTTTCCTTGTTTGAACATTCCATATACATATAAGATTTAAGTAGAAACCAATCCATTTTCGCTAGTACCATTTTGTATTTCAGACTCTTTCCTACTATTTAGTTTAGTCCAAGTGTCACCAAGTGCTTTGGCAAAATGTTCGTCTACAGACAATCCTGTACCATCCATGAGTTCGATAACGCTGGTAGTTGTTGTTACTGCCGGAGGCGTCTTAGGTGGTGAATTATCTTTATCTTTGGAAGAATTGTTATTTTGGAAAACGATGTGGTAGTCATTACCCAATGACCTTCGGAAATGTTCGTCTATAATCGGATCACACATAGATATACCTAAAAAAACAACCCATGAAATTATTTACTTAATGAAAATTGGACATTAGTAAGAAAGAGTAAAATTATTGATCAAGTACTTGATGTTCAATACATGCTCAAAGAAAAATGCACGAAGTAACGACAACTATGTCAGAAAGTGAGTTTTATATTGCCATAAAAATACTGTTTCTGTCAAATATAGTAACCTGACGGTAGTTCTTCCCTTTGTTGTGGCGGTGGTGGGACTCCATTATGTATAACGGAAGGTCTATAACTGGATCTATAGCCCGGATTATTAATAGTTTGAGCATAAGAAGGTGGTAGTCCACGCTGTCTCACGCTCATATCCAATGGCGTATCCGACGTTGAAATTCCGTTGTTTTCCCCAGACACTGGGCAAGGAGAATCCGCAATGAATTCGGTGTATTTGGGATCTGATGTTTTTCGAGGATATTCTGGTGGTCTAGGTCGCCTCTCTCGCTTCCATTTGGTTGTGTGTTTTGTATAAGGTTTAGTGGAATCGTCTGCAGTATAAGAAAAAAAACATAAATAGAAAATATTTCATAGAACTTAGTAATAATCTAATCGAATCTAATAGCCAAATATTGGTTGAAATGGTCCGAATGAGGGTGACTAAAACCGTCAGAAATCATTGAAATATTCGTGTGTGTCATCGATTTCACTAAAAAGAGTATAGTGGCAAACAAGTATGAACAGGTTCAAATTTGTCTCTGATATAAAATTTGTCTATGATATAAATGGTTAGTGAACATATACAAATCGTGTGACTGACACACAGATGGCGCTACCATTGTCAAATCCATATGACGTTTATGAAGTACCAATTTTCAAAAGACTATGTTATAAAATTTCATGACATTTCGATTAGTCAGAAAAAAATTACAGCCATTTAAGTGAAACTACTTTTGTTATTTTCAGAACAATGGATTCAAAACAATTTCGTATGTTAATTTATCATTGCTTCGTGAAAAAAAACATAAAAAAGTCCACAAATTGGTTAAATCTAATCGTAAATTCAAATTGTGTGAGATAGATGAGGGCGTAAAGTTATCAGAAGGCAGTGTGTTTACAATGTTGCATGAACATTTGACCATGAGAAAGGTATTTTCAAAATGGGTACCGCATTTACTCACAGTCGACCAAAAACAACTAAGTGTTAATGATTCAGAACAGTTTTTGGACATGTTTACACGTAAAAAATCAGAGTTTTTGCTGCGTCGATATGTGACAATGGATGAAACTGGAATCTTTTACTTCATTCTGGAATCAAAACGATAATCATCTAGTAGATTACAGCCGGTGAACCACGTCCGAAGTATCCAAAGGCATAACAGTCAGATGGGATGTTATGGCTTCAATATTTTGGGATGCGCATGGAATATTTTTAATCTCCAAAAGGGAGGGACAATCAATAGCGAATACTACTTAGAGTTGTTGGATCATTTGAATGCCAAAATCAAGGAAAAACGACTTCATATGTCGAAGAGAAAAACTACTGTTTCACCTGATACACCGATTCAGAAGTTTATGACAACGATGGTTAAATTGAACGAATTAAACTTCGAATTACTTTCAAATCCACCGTTTAGTCCAGATCTGGTCCCCAATGACTATTGGCTATACGCTAATCTCAAAAAAATGCTTGCTCGTAAAAAATTCAGCTCAAATAAGGAAGCAATTACTGAAACTGGAGCTTATTTAGAGGCAAAATACAAATCCTTCTACAAGCACGGCATCGAGAAGTTAGAGAAGCTTTGGAATGATTGTATTGCTCTTGAAGGATGAATAAAATCGATTTTTGGCAAAAAATCTGTTTTCCTTAGTTAATCTCACGACTCATTGAGTGAGTGATGTGTTACTTAAAAAAGATTCTGCTGTTATAAAAATTTTTTATTCACACCTCGTATATTGAAAGGTTGAAAGAATGTATTACGATATGATATAAAAGTTGTCGAGAAGTATGTATTTCCTTTCGTAAAAAATTTAATTCCAACGCCAGTAAGCCGGATGTATACATCCGATAAAATAACAGTTATTTAGAAAAAAAGTAAATTTCTAGTTGTCCTTCAAATAAGTTAAATATCCTATTAAGTTTATTGGCGCTCGTAAAAGGATGAAATTGATTGCATCATGCCACATAATGTTTATAATAGATTGGGATTAGATAACTTAATTTTGATATAAATACACGTATTTCAAAAAAATGTGTCCCCGTCTCTAGAAAAAGTAAATAACTGAAAAATAATTGGGGTTGACTTCGTAAGGTAACGCAATCCGTATTAAATGAAAAAACGGCTGGTATCAAATAGTATTGAAGTTTTTTGAAGTTAGATTTATTGATCATAATTTCAAGTGAACTTAAACATCATTTAATTTTACACCAAAAAGGTACTTTTTATAAAACTCGATACTGTTTTTTGATTGGAAAATTATGAAGTAATAACCGACGCTAGTATAAAATAATGATACTGTTATCAATTAAACAAAAAAATTACAAAAAGAAAAAGAAAATAAAGAACAAAAACCAATATTAACTATACTTTTAAAATTAAAATATTTTTGAGACCATAGAAAACTTCAATCAGTTTATAAAATTATAGGAATAGTAACACTATCACAAAAATGATTTCTAGCTTATTTCAATGACCGATTTTTGTGAAGTCTATGAAGTAGATTTTAACTATACTTTTTGGAATCAAGAGTTACTGTAAAAGATTGGTTGGAAGTTAAGCAGCTTTTAAACAGTAAATCAAGTATAACAAATATTCTAATTTTTTTCTGTAGATTTTACATTGTATTGATCGGGATTGCAAGTGGTCCGACAGATTCAGTACCTCCGAAGAAATTGTTTCAGAAAAGAGGTCACTTGAAAGTTCTAGCAAAAGTCTTCCAGATAAGGTTTTTTATTGACATCTATGGAAGAGTTACAATTGTACGTAAGCAATGTCACAATTATAATTGGCAGCTGGGAATAATGCGATTTTTAATGGGTATATTGAATTGTCGAAGCTGAAAAGTCTCAATTTGTTAAGAAATTAGATAAAATATCAGGAGCTTTTGTGTTTTTCCACAAAAAAGGTTGAGCACAGATTAAAAAGTTGAAGTATGCACTTTTATATTCTTTCTCAGTTTTTTTGTAAGCTGTTGATTGATAAATTTTAGTAGATATAATGTATGGATTTTATTTTATACAGCGACAAAGATTTTAAAAATTTGGTTCAAATGTTTTTTATGCTTAATTTTTTTTTGTTGGATTATGGTTTGAACCATCGAAATTTTATGTTTTAAAGTTGATGTCGTATTTTGTTGACCGGTGTTAATACGTAGATTACGATTTATTTCAGTTTTTTGATTTCATCTAATTAAAAAAATACCTATCCAGTTTTACAGATATTCCTTTATACAAGTTCAATTATTGTCAGACTCAGTTATCCAAACACGACTTGTTACAGATGCCAATTCTTAGAAAATGTTTAATAATCTATTTAATATTATCCATATACCACAATAAAATTTCCAACAATTTTATTTTCTGAAAGGAAGCTTCTTAATTCCGTCGACTATATTCCTACTCATCAGAACCTCGAAGGGCCTCTCGATTCATGTTATGTTTTGCTGGAGTTAAGGTGGATCCTTCATTTTGTTACCAAAATGGTACACCTTTCCTCTCAGTTTTCTTTATACTATGGTTCTGAACGTTGAAGATGTAGTGTGTCGACATTTTTTAATGACCTCAGATCATTTTGTCATCAATTTAAGGATTGTTGTTGGAGTGACATGGTCTAAGTTTGCTGTAATCAAGCTTTCATAGTTTAGTTCAAATGTAAGACTTTGAAGGCTTTTAATAAAGAATCATGTCTCTACATGGGGACCTAAATCACTTTCAAATTACACTAGTAAATAGTCAAACTAAAATGATTTGTTGATAAGAATTGATCAGATCGTGATTACTGTAATCTTCCAAATTATACTAAAGAATTTATAATTCTGTATTTATGAATAAAGTTTCTGTAAAGAAGTAATCTCGCAGTTTAAAACCTACTCAGCTTTACAACTAAGGATTGAAAACATAATTGGAGGTGTTCTAAGTTCGTATGGATTGGCACTTTGAGCTACTTACTCTAAGGTTCATCTCGTGTTTTTTTTTTAATTTATGTACCTTTAAAACACTTTTAAACAAATTACGGTGCTTAATACGGTACAACAGCAAATGATATTTATTCTGCAATTGAGCATTTGATGCAGAATATGAACTCGAATGGAATATACTTAGCAGCACAACTGCGGATGGCGCTCCTGCCGTGGCTGGTAAACATTCTGGCCTTGTAACTAAATTAAAACAGAAAACATCAGGGAATTTTGTGGGATTTCACTCTATAATTCATGAGGGATCATTGACATCCAAACATTTAAAAATGAACCATGTTATGCAACCTATTATTAAAATTGTAAATTTTATAAGGAGCACAGGACTAAATCACACAGTTTTTTCTTATATCACCGAAGTTCGTTGGCTCAGTCGAGGAGTAGTTTTAGAAAGATCTTTTGCATTACGTGATCCTATTAAAGCCTTCATGTTAGAAAAAGGCAAACCAATTGATTATGACAATGACTGGTGGATTGATTGTGCCTTTTTGGTAGGTATGGGTAAACATTCGACTGATCTGAATATGAAGTAACAGGGTAAAAATCTTATTGTCACTCAAATGTATTCATATATTCAAGCCTTTGAAACGAAGTTGAGGCTTTGGTAAAATCATGTAAAAAATCAAACTTTGGACTAGTTCCCTCATTTAAAATCATTCGGCACAGTGAACCAAAAAAATTGGATGAATATTCTCAACTTCTGCAAAATTTGATTACGGAATTCAACAATCGTTTTGAAGACTTTCACAAAATGAATAAAACAGAAAAAACAGACAGTGAAAAATTAAACTGCAATCTTCAAAAGCGGTAAATTTTCCATTGAAGATGATGACCGATCGGGAAGGCCATTTTCTGTATCAGTCCGCGAAAATATCGAAGCAGTTCATGACATGATTTCATCATACCATCAAATTGGGCTAAAGCGGATATATGAAGCACTGAATATTTCATACTAACGCGTTCATCATACAGTTCACGTCAATTTGGACATGAGAAAAATTGCTGCAAAATGGATCACCAAGTGTTTGGATGTTAACCAAAAGCGTGCAAGGGTGGAAGTATCGCGTTCGATCTGTGTTCGATTTGAAAACGATGCAGACTTCTTAAACCGAATTGTTACTTTGGATGAGACTCGGGTACATTTCTACGATCCAGAAACAAAGCAACAATCGATGGAACGGCGACATTCTGGTTCTTCAAGACCTAAAAATTTCATGTCCAAAAATCTACTAGAAAAGTTCTTTTGGGATTGCCATGGAGTAATCATGATTGATTTTTTGGATAAGGGCAGAACAATAATTGGATATTACTATTCGACATTACTGACCACTCTACGGAAAAAAATTAAAGAGAAAAGACGCGGAAAGATATCCAAAGGTGTTTTGTTTTTGCAGGACAACGCCCCTGCAAACAAATCTCATGTTGCCATGCAAAAAATTCGTGATTTTGGGGTTTGAATTACTAGAACACCCACCTTATTCACTAGATTTGGCTCCGTTCGACTATAATCTCTTTCCTCAACTGAAAAAAAATTTAAAAGGTCATAAATTTTCTTCCAACGAGGAGGTAATGAAAGCTGGGGAGGAAACATTTTTTTTGAAACGTCTAGAGACGTTGCAGGTTCGCTGTAATAAATGTATCCAACTAAGAGGAGAATATGTTGAGTAATAAAATATTTTAACATTGAAATTTTGTTCTATAGTAGGCTAAGAATTTTTCAATATATCCTCATACCTACCATCTTTTATAATTTTGATATGATTTCTAACAACCGTATATTATATATTTATATAATTTGATAAATAAAATGTTATAGTAATTCAGTTCATTTTTTTTTACTTTCAATCTGGCCCACCTTCGAATTCAAAATTTAATATATGATCCTCTGCAAAATTGAGTTGTTCTAAAATATATAATCGAATAAATTGATGCAAATATTTTACCGTTTCGTATCCACGGCTGCCAGAAAACGTTTCCTTTTTCAATCTTCAATCCATCATCAGTCTTTTCGTTTTCTCTCATTATTAAACTAACTCTTAAAAGTTTTTGCACCACTTCCCGATTCATAATTATAAAAAACCGAGTAGAAAGATTAATTTTTATTTGTATACTCACAAATTTAAATAATTATTTTTTTTTGTTTTCACACTCACGCCACTTTTTTTTTCTATGATTACCATAAAGCCGAAACGAAAATTGCGGAAAACACCGTAAAAAAAACGTCGTCGTCAATACTCTCTGTTTATTTTTACGCATTTATAAGCGGCTATCGCCGCGGTGGAATAGTAGTAAGTCATGAGAATTTCATTCATAAGATTCTAGGCTCGCAGGTAAGAGGCCGGGTACAGGTAGGTATAATATATGTAATAAATTTTTTTATCCGATTCGAGAACGTTGGTCGTTATATGTGGTTGGCTTAGAGGTTACTATTGCCGATGATGCTTCTTTTTGACCGGTTCGGTTCATCTTTTTGTTTTAGATTTCGTTTTGTTTTAAAAGTTGCGTTCGAGAGCAGTGGCGTACACTTTCTTTATATACCGACAAGTGAAAAAATATAAACTCAACTTATAAAATCGAAATATTTATGAAATTAAGAAATAAATTAATTGACAAGAAGTTTTAAATGACATTTGATATGTTCGATGATTTACAATCATCAGATTTTGTCAACAAACTATGTTCGACATGTGAATGGAGTCGCTCGCTATAGTCAGGTGTATTTGAAGGATTATTTCACGTGAAATTCAACTCACGGAGATCCAGCAGCAATAATTATGGACTTAAGAACAGGTGAATTGACCCAACGACAAATTTCTCGTGAAATAAACTAGAGAACGGTCAAAAGCTTTTTAAATCGCGAGTGTGAGCGAAGTACAAGAAGTGGAAGGTCTCAAAAATTTTCCAAGTGAAATGAGCAGTTTTGGGAGGAATCTCAAAAACAGGCACAAATTGTGAGGGAATTTAATCCAGGATGTGATACTAGATTGTCTAAGAAGTTGATAATGGAATCACAAATATTAAAAATAGCCAAAAATGGACAAGCGTTATTTTCCGTGATAAAACAAATCAACATTAATGGTCCAGTCTGATTATTATTATTACTTGCACGACCAAGAAAAAGAAAATTTGTCGAGAAGGTGGCACAGTCATGGTGTGAGCTCTTTTTAATGAAAAGGAGAAATCACAATTTGTATTTTTAGACGATTCCATCTAAAAGTTGTTCGTTCTGTATTCATTTACATACCGAAAGTTGCGTTTTGAAATAAGATTGAAATTGCTAACAGAATACTTTCTTCCACCACAAGTACATTTTATTATTCAATAAATAAAATAATAATATATAATATATAATTGTAATCGTAATCGTCTAAAAAATGTTGTGTACGCCGCGGCATTTTGGA
This sequence comes from Diorhabda sublineata, assembly GCF_026230105.1. Lineage (NCBI taxonomy): Eukaryota > Metazoa > Arthropoda > Insecta > Coleoptera > Chrysomelidae > Diorhabda > Diorhabda sublineata. The sequence goes on along the minus strand of NC_079474.1, from coordinate 44,978,840 downwards.
TCGGATAGCACTTAGTGCGGATCTCAATACAATTAAAAGTTTGTGAGGAATCATATACAGACAATAAAAATATCGATGATCTTGATGAAAGAATAGCTCTATCTTTGGAAAATATACCAGAGCACGTAATTAATTTAGTAAGAAGTGTCATTAAAGACTGTTGGAAGTGATAAAAAAGTGAAAGAAGTTCTTATTATGCAGTAAGTAAATTTGTAAAGTCGGAAAACTTTTGAGTTTATACTTTGTCACAGGTTTATTTTTGTTATTTAGTACTAAATGAATCTAGTCTTGAAAATATTATCAATTTTTTTAGGAAAATATCAACTAATCATTTAATTAAACACAAAATAATGTCTTTTGCCATTGAAATTCCAACTTCCATAATAAATTACTAATTCAAACAGTTTTTACTATTTGAATTCATATTTTTTTATAGGACAATGTATCCTTTAATTTTGTATGTTCTTCGTTCTAAATTAAATGGCCAACAAGATGACCTTCCTGTGGTTTAACATTCATTGTTGGATAGCACGCTTTTATTTTCAAATAAATTATATTTAGAAAATACTAAAAAACACATTTCTATAGTTAATCACATTAATGTAGAACAAATGTCATTATTCCAAGAACGGTGTATTCAATACCTACTCATCGATATAATTTCCTTTAATTTTAGTTCCAAACGCGGGTAGTTTGTTGCCCAAAACGTATAACTTCTGTTTCCTTTACGGTGCTGCGCTCTTCGTCCTTAACTTTTGTTTTTTCTCAATTTCTACCTGTCCAGTGCTGCTCTCTTCCAGTTGCAAGGTCTTCCAACTGGCGTACGTTCTTCAAAATCGGATTCAAGTACTTTTCTCGACATTATCTGTTCATCCATTCGCATTATATGACCTGCTAATCGCAATATTTGTATGACAAACTCCGAGATCTGTGGTGCTTTGTATTTTTGATATAGCTCATCATTATATTTGGACCTCCATGCTCTTTTTTCATACATGTCCCTCAATATCTTCCTTTTAAATGTATTTATATAATCCAACATTTTTTGTTTCACAACCGTAATCTTATAATTCTCCTGTATATTTTGACATGTTTATATTTACGTCTCTAAACAAAAACTTGAAAGTATGGTATAACTTATTTGCCGGTTTATTCTTCTTCTGATCCCTGTGATTCGTTTGGTAAGTTGTGTACATTATGGTATGTGAAGGCGGTTACTCTTTCCAGGTTGTCATTTCCTTCGATAACGCTGTAGAACATTTTTTTCGTACGGGTTTGGTTAATATTTTCATTATCTCTATATAGACTGCTAATCGTACCTCCTTAACTTCATAGCGCAGCTCTAAATATATGTCTTGAACCGTTGGTACCGATATCCCCATTATATTGATGTCATCTACGTATTTTGATGGTACAGACCATCAGTTTGTTTAATGCCCCTAGTTATTTTGAAATGCGAAGGTCATCTGATGCTGTATATGTACATATGCTATTGATTTGCGTCATGGTGTTTTTTACTAATAAATATCAATTTTCCTGGTATTCCGGATTCATTATTAAAACATATAGTTCATTTAGATCCACGAATATTTGGTAAATATCTATTTCATAATCCCACGCTCTGGTTCCCGGTACTCTCCAAGGTTGAACTCTTTTGAGTCTTCTCACTATTCCAAATTTATTCGGCAACTAGATTGAGTTCTATTGCTTAATTGCAAAATATTATGCCGCGTTTGTTACCATTTTCATAACAGCCCTGTAATTCTAGTAAAAACCCTCCGCTGCTGGCGTCTTTATCTTCATCATCCTTAAAAAGAACTTCGATAGTAAGAACTTATCTTCGTTTCATTGGTATCAGTCGCTATGTCACATTCTATCACCACCAACCAACTACACTACCAGTTCATTAAGAAGATTTTCAACTTAACGTCAACCTTTTTTCTTGAAGATTAATTACCGTGAAATTTGATTCTTCCAATACTTGGTATTTTAAGCTCTGCAAGAATCCCGGATCAAGCCGGATTTGAGTAGCATACGGATAAAACCGATTCACAGTTATTTTTTTATTCGTACTCGATTTTTGCTTATTATAAAATGTTCAAAAATTAATCTTAACATAGTATAAAACGTAATCATATCTCTGACGTTTGATTTTTTTCTTTGTAATTTTTATGTTCTGTAAAACTTGAACAAATTCTGTATAAAAAAAAAATAACGAAGAGGGAATGGAAACTGCTACATTTATACAATCAAAATATACAAAATCAATGATTCTTAATGCAATATGAAAATCTCTGAGAAACGCCTCTGACAATCAAATACTTTTCATAAAAATTAAATAATAATTTTCTCGAAATTGCCGATTCACGAAATTACAAAAACACTGACATAGATTTTCTTAATTTATGGAGAAATTTACTTTTGTTTGCGATCAATTTCAACAGATCTGCTTTTATTTATATTTGTGGAAAAACACGTTTTTGCACACAATTATGAATTTATAACGACAATTCGTTTACGATGATCGAATTAATTATATCACTATATAGAAAAATGTGAACCTAATTTCTTCGAGAAATCAAAAATTAAAGCTATTTCCTTCCTCCTCTACACATCTGTTCAAGATCAAAGAAACTTATATATAATAAATTAATGCGATTTATTGTACGAGGTAAAGATATAAATTTCTTCAATTTCTTATTTCTTAGACCTTTTGATATATTAATGCATCTAAATGTTCTGGATTTTAGGTCACTGTAATGTATCCCTCAAATATTTGTGCAATTGCATTTTTTAAATGGTATTTTATCCCCGCACGTTGCTCGATATAATTCATTTTGATACTTCTCCTAGAAGTAGACTTCAACAGGTTCGGTTTCCAGCGCATTTAGACAGGGGCCAATTTCGTCGTCATTCAATTGTAATGAACAGAAAAGTTTGGAGTTTTTAAAAAACCGTTTAAATTTTTAATGGGCTGCAGAAATTCCGATTTTCACAAGCTTCAGTCGGCTTCGTCTCTTTTTATTATTCAATTACTTTAAGAAGATCTTCATAATTATGATCCATGTGTCAGGATCTTCTGAGCGAGGCTTCTATTGCAACTATTGCTGGCTTGATATAAGCTATAATTCCATCTGATCCTACTTTGTTTCTCCTTACTTCGGGGTTTTTCTATTTGTTTCGAAATAAAAATAAATCGAATACGGTTCTGTATTATTCCATTTGATTTTCAATTACTGCTAGGGAAGCTTTGAATGCTAGTGTGTTTAAGAATTAATAAAATTGATTTAAAGCACGACAACAAACGTGTACACTGGTAATATTGATAATAAAGTGAATAAACAGGTAAATCGAATCATTTTATTGTTAATTTTATTACAGGTAACGAAAGGCGTGAAGTGTCTTTATTACATATTACAATGAAAGATTGTCCATATATCATAAAAAGTTACTGTATGAATATTGGAATGTGAAAAGAGAGTTCAATAAATTGGAGATAAGATATTGATAAAGATCAGGGCCGGATTTTTCTATAATCTAACTAGACTTGCCACAGTTTTAGTCAAATATAAATCAGTTTATACACACAAATTTTTATTTTTTATTCGGATGATCATTGTCATGTATCATGTTATATGATGGAAGCTCTCAGCCGTTTCAACTTTAATTGAACATGAAAAAATTGTCTGTACACAAGCAGATTCAAAAAAATATTTTCAGTAAGAATCAATATTTCAAGCAATGGTGCTAAACATAAACTGCTGCTACATTTTGAAGAACCTTATTTTTAGCATCTGCTATACGAGGATGGTCCCAGAGGTATCTAGCCTGTATACAACAAGTTTGAAGACGCCACGTTGTTTAGTATTTGCTTGATAGCCATCAATAGTGAAGATTTTCAGTGAATTTGTAAACGAAAAAGTGGTTTCGGAAGGCATTAACCCAACCAATATAAAAGCTGAACCAAATTCTACTCTGGATGAGACTGCGCCTTCTTTATCAACAGTAAAATATTGGATAGCAGAGTAGTACGACTTGCGAAGACCAGCATCGCAGTGGTGGACGAAATGAAGTGACGACTCCAGAAATGTAGTAGAAAATTCACAAAGCGGTACTGGATGATCGTCGACTAAAAGTGCGCGAGTTAGCAGACATAGTAAGCATTGCAAAAAGTATATCGCATATTAAGCGAAAACTTGGACATGGACAGTTGCCGCGTTTGCTGACAAGGGAACAAAACAGCGTCGTGAAGATATTTCCACCGAGTGTTTGGTAATGTTTCATAGAAATAAAGCTCAATTTTTACGTCGGTTCATAATTACGGATGAAACTTGGGCCCATCACTCTACACTCGAAATAAAAGAATCAAAATCAATCAAAACATTTAAAACCAATATGTTTTCATTTTTTTTATTACCGTAATTTTTTTCGTAAATCCGCCGTGATAACGAAGATTTAAAAAAAATTCATCGAAATCGGATGATTTTTCGATTTTCTAGAGCGAAAGTATAAAATGACCTTATATCTTGTATAAACATTAACTGGTTCAAAATATTTTTAATGACACATCATATATATTTCGACAGACTTAACGATTAAAACTTATTTATATTTGCAGAGAAACTGCAATTGCATTCCTTGTCTACATAATATAAATATTGGCAAGGTGTTTTTTTTTTATTTAAATATACAACGACGAGTAAACCATGGCGGGTCGGCGATCGGTAAATATTCCAAGTTTGTTGTTAACTTTGGGGGGGCACTAGTTCGACTGCATACCATGCCACTTGAAAAATTCTTGCCTCCTCTTCACCTTTTTAGTTACAGTCACATTCTAATGTATCGTCCGGTTATCCGTATAAACCGGAAATACAGAGGCGTATTTTTATATATTGAATAATTTTCTTATTTTACTACTTCTTATACAGTATCGTATTCAAAATGAAGACTTCATATTTTCGTATTACGCGGTCAATTTTTAAACATTGGGAATTGTAGTCATACCCCAAAATGGTGTCTTTTCCATCCATTTATCTCGAAGGATAAGTCGATTTCAACATTTTCCCATTTATCTAAATACTAAATACTCTGAAAGTATAAATCCAGATGAGAAAAATAAATTAATTGTCCAACTTCCATATTGGAAACTCATAGTGTGTAGATGTTTTACATAGAATCGTTAATAAATGGTGAAGTGATAAGTAAATCTTTTAGTGAAAAATATTTTTTTAGAATTTTTTGACGATTTCCATAATTATTAAAGAAGAGACATTTGGCGAGTTTGAAACAGCACGTAAACTTCCAAAATTTCAAATAGAAAATCATTTGTAAGAAAGACTTTAAAGGAAAGTAGATGCGTTCTTTTTTAGAAAAAAATTTGCGACAGTAGACAAAATCTTTGCCACGGTTCAAGTTGATAAGGAGTCGAAGTTCGCTATGGAAACTTTTAAAAGAAATAAGTTTTTTAAGGAAAAAGCCTCCCATTAAGTCTATTTTAATTGAAAGAAGTTTTATCGTAGAAGTTTTATGTAGAAGAAGTAGAACAATCCTAGAACAACCACTAAAATCTAGTAAAAAGCTAGAACAACTCATAAAATAGCGATTTTTCTAAATTGAGATGGCAGTGAGATTTAAGTTGAATAATATAAGTATTTTTCTTAAAATTTTGGGAAGAAAATGTGTTTGAACCAATATGCTGGAATGTAAGAGAACAAACTTGAACCAACTCGGAACAACTATCATAATCGCGACAGTTCCAAAGTGTAGAGTTAACTAAAATTATTTTTCAATAGATTTGCGGCGACCGTTTTTATTGTACGCTATATTTTGGAAAAATATAGAACACCACAGTAAAACCATCCAAATCGCGATACCTTGAAAATACGGTCCTATCCCAACAATCGTTTTTATTTTTTTTTTTTTCAATTTTCTCTAAAAGATTCTTTCTCACCCCTATGCGTTCTGATAGAAAGTAGAACAAACATTGAACAAATTTTAGTAAAAAGCTAGTAAATTGAATAATATAATTGATTTTTTTTAAATTTGAGAAAAAAAAAATAAGTTTTTTGAAGCAATATGCTCGAACACAAGGGAACAATCTTGAACCAACTCGGAACAACTATTATAATCGCGACAGCTCGAAAGTGTAATTATTTTTCGCGAAATTTGTGACTAACATTTTATAAAATAATCTCTAAAAGTTTCATTACGGCCAATATGCCGTTTTGAAACAAATTAGAACAACCTGAAACAATCTTGAAAATATCTGACACTTCAAACTGCAGTGCCGATTTCTTTAGAATAAAGAAACGGAGTTCTGCTACTGAGGTAATGCAAAAGTGTTTATTCAGACTAAAAACCAAATATACACAACTTTTACAGACAATAGCAGAGGGATCAGAGCGCATGTAATAATTCACATTCCAATGATTATCACTTGAATTTCATTTTCACTATTTCCCCATGTTTTTTTAATTATAAATACTATTTTTATGACACCGTGTATATAATAAATGAAACTAGGATACCTCGATGAAATGAGATAAAGGAAATCATGCTGTTAGATCTGTACTGAACTGAAAAACTTACCGGAAACTCCTAAATGTTGATTTTCCTGAACCATAGTCGCCGCTCTGGATAAAACTTCCAGAGGAGATTCCCCACTCTCCATGTCGTTTATCTGAAATAGAAATATTGACGTTTGGAACTTGTTCGTATCACTACTACCGCCAAATTATCAAGGATTAAAATGTGATATTTTTCTATTATAATTCCTTTAAATATACATCATTTAGAAGGTAATTTAAACCATTTATTGGACTGAATACATATTATAAAATTTATAATTAAATGATTCAGATTAGAATTTTAAAATTCCACATTCCATAGCTGATCCTGTCTATCGATAGTTATTCTAAACACATGTGAATAAGTATGCGGTTTATGTGTTTACTCATTTTATCAACAAAAAATGTAACGAGTATCTCCTTGAAATATGATAAATAATATCTTGATAAAATGAACCGTTTGGGATTATCAGACGGTTGGTATTTATGATTTTCTTAAATTCTTAAATATTCAAACGATCAAAAACTGAAATTAAATTAAGACACATTTGAATGTAATGTTATATATAGAAACAAAACACCTTGTATATCAATAGAATTTTAATTCTACTACAAATTCTATGTTACGAGGATGGTCCCAGAAGTACCAGGTCCAACAAAGAAAACTTTGGAAAAAATATATTTTTTTTTCTAAGTAATCTCCTTTTAGCTCCATACACTTTTTCCATCGACGTTCAATAAGTTTGATACCAATTTTATAAATAAGAATCGTCAAGTTCCTCAAAATAACCATTAACTGCCGACATCACATCTTCATCGTTGGAAAATCTTCGACCAGCGAACCATTTTTCACGTGTGGGAACAGAAAACAATCCGAGGGGCTAAATCTGGTAAATAGGGTGCATAAGGTAGAAATTCAAACGTTAAATCGTTAATTTTGGCCAAGTGATGGATCCACGTTGCATCCATGATTATGAAACGGCGCAAAAACGGCTTTATTTTTGCGAAACTGTGCCAAACAGTCGATGGAAACATCTTCACGACTCTGTTTTTGTTCCTAGCTCGCGCACTTCCAGTCGATAATCATCCTGAACCCCTTTGGCATGGCCTGACGTAAGGCTATCCAATATTTTACTTTTATTAACGAAGGAGCCTCTCACTAACTAGATTCTACTAGTTCAGATTTTATATTAGTTGGGCTAATGCCTTCCAAATCACATAACGATGACCAATTTTTTCCATGTTTACAAATTTACCGAAAACGTTCACCATTAAAGGCTGCCAAATAACTTGGCGTCTTCAAACTTGAAACATATGCTGTACAGATTGTATAATTTCTAATACAATGATATTTTCAAGCAATTACCGCCACCTCTAAGTCAGGCCAAGTACTTTTGCGACCATCCTCGTAGTGGTAGCGTTCAGTATAAAATCGCATAAAATTTCCAATACAACCTTTCAAAGAAATTTATTTGCTCTACTCTAGAGTTAAAAATATTCAATTTCACCAAAATAATTATCACGTCAATTGAATTTTCTAAATAAAAAACTGCGTATATCAATAGACTTTCATTTAAACAAATCCCATAAAAAATTTTGGCACGTCACTGACCTCTCCTTTAGTGTTTAGAAATATTTTCTTGATAAATCATTTTGTAATATTTGGAAACCGCTATAAAACATTTTTTTTCGTGGTCGATAATCAAAATTTGTCGTCATCTATAATGGAATTCTTAATAATACAAATTAATAATTGTGAAAACATACTACATTCCCGTTACATCTAAAGACAATAAACCATACACACACATTGTTAAATTTTAAGAGAAGGTTATGAGCAACTGCTGGTATCTGTCTGGTCCTATAATAAATAATTTTTGGTCTGTATTTGGGAATTTTTAGCCATCTGTTCAACATGTGTGGTCTTTTTTAATGTTGTTCATTGTAGGGTACTATAAAGTTTAGTGAGAAAAATATATCTAAGAAAATTAATACAATCCCATAAGAAGATAGTAGTGATCATCTTCTAAAACTGTACTGGTTTAAAAATGCAAAAAACATCAAAAACTATGCAAAAATAATAAAAACATTGATTTAAACAAGCATAAAATTTGAAAATGGTCATAACTAGCAAAACTTATTGATTATTGTTCAAAAGATCTTCAAGTACACATTTGTAGATTAAAAAGCACGAAATGTCATCCGAATAAATTCTTTCCTTGCTATATAAGGCCAGATTAATATCGATAAATAATTTTATTTATTATCAAATATAAACCAAATAAATGTTAACAAAAACCTTAGCCACAATACTTACGTTGATAATAAGCAAATATAAATACTGTTTACTAAGGTAAGTATATTTTTATTTTACATGAGTAACTCAGAATATTGAAAATAACTTAAATAAATAAAGTTAATCAGATAAAAAAATATAATAACGAAAAAAGTTAGTATCACATGGAACACGACCTACTTACAAAATTGTAAATATAAAAATTAAAATGAGATATGAATGTTAATTTAAAATATCAATACTGATATATGAGATTGAAACGTAGGTTACAAAATGAAATGTATGAAAGTATATTTTACAGCGACATCAAACGTTATTTGAATGTTAAATAAAAAGATCTTGAAACACGAATAAAATTGGGGAAAACAATCTGAATGACCCCATTACTAGAATATTTAGAATTCCGTAACAATTGTTTAGTCAACCACATTAATAAATTTAATCATGTTTTTGGCAAAACTATTTAGTAATTTGTAGGGTAAAATATATTTTAATTCATTATAAGTTAATATCGAATTTTTTATTGATAATAATTATATTCGGATTGATGAAATATACAATAAATAAAATGAAAAGGAATTTCTAGTATAAAAGAATATGTAAAACAACACTTACTTTAACAGAAGTGGGAAACAAATAGAAATTACACCCTTAAAATCAATACCCCTATACAAAGTGCAGAAACCAACTTAAAAACGTTGCAACTAACCTTATATTTTTCCTATATTTTTGTAAATCCTTTATGTTGATATCACTATATGTGGAATGATCGTACACCGATATTTAAATTGTTTTTCTCAATAAAACTCACTAACAAGTAAAACTGTTAAAAGAATTTGACATTTCGGTCGAACCTGTGAGTTTGGTATGCATGGAATGTCAAATATTTACTTTGGCCACCTATTGGGAAACTTCTCAATTACAAAATCCGTGTTACAATTAAATAAAAACCAAACTGGAATCATTATTTTTGTAAAAAAAAACAAACAACATTCTTAGTATTTTAATGACACCATAATGAATCAATTCCACTACTTGAATGATCAGTTCTCAAACATAGTTGAAACAAATTGAATGACTGATACATTGAAATATATTCTAGCATTGTAAATTGGTCTCTATGGTATGGGTAGAAATATTTTGCAGATCAAGACAGCCGTGGCCCGTGTGTGAAGATAGTTTTGAGTAAAATTATGATAGAATATTGGAAAGTTACTACTGATTGTTATGTTGGAAAGAATGCATTGCCAATATTTTATTCCTTGAAAGTACACTCAAATTATTGATATTTTAGCGGGTTTTATTTTAAATCAACAAACGAATTGAAATTGTTACAACGTCAAAAGTTCAATTGAACTAATTTAAAATTTTGATTAGATATATTGTATGTACATACAATAACAGTTTTATTACCAATATTCATTGTTTTAATGATGACCAGACATAAAAAATAGAGAATGACGAAATTTTAAAAAAAAAATAACCGAAACATCCTTTTGGGTATGCAACTAGTATAACTTGTATAAAATACCAGCCGAGGTTTAATCGAATCTTCATTAAAATATCAAAAATTTGTATTCTTAGGATCAAAAAGTTTGTGTATATACAGGATTATTTTAAATGATGGACCCATTTTTAAAAATTCGTATTTATTAAAGTACAAATGCTACATGGCTAATTTTTATACCAATGAAAAAGGGAAATTTCAAAGTTTTTTTATGTATTACAAATGTAGAGTTCTCGCGGCAATAGGCCGCCATTCACTGTCACTGCCAGTTGTGAGTGAGATGGCGACTGTGCTATATGCTATGACAATCGAAGGGAATAATCACCATGACCTTGAAGATAAAAGACCTTTATAGCGTAAGGTGTGATACTGATTTCCCATTGAGCCTTATATTTTTGTCTCAGAGACATATTAATAGAACCAATTGCAATTAACAATTTTGTTCATCAATTCCAATCTGCATGAAGACGACCTTTCAATTCCTTACAAATTGAAACTAGTATTTCTATTTATTCTTCAATCAAAAGTCCCTCATTCATAAATGGAACTTGTACATTCTTCACTGATCTCTCGAATGGTCGTTTTCATCTGTTTTTGAGATCGAAGGACGTCTCCACCATTACTGGATCTCAATTGATTTATTTCCACTTCTAATCGTTCTGAAGTCGCTATATCATCATATATTGAGCTTTTTTGGTAATTTCTTTCAGTATGTAACAAACTAAATGTCGATGTGTTGTTCAAAAGTCCAGTTTGACAACCAGTAATTGGACATACTACATGTATGCAGCGTAAATAGTAAAAAGTCCAGATATGTCATAAACTGCATTGAAAAGTGGTAGGGCCTTGTCCAATTGCCACTAGAATTGTAGTACTTACACACGGCAATTCATATAAAACAATTGAGACGAAAATAGTATCATTAATGGCCAGGTTTAGTTTGTGAAATAGAATTTCAACTATAATTATAAATAACATAGAACTCGAAGTTGTTATGATATAGTTAGTGAACATTTATAACTCGTATGGCTGACACACAGATGGCGCTGCAATTGTCAAATCCATATGACGTTCATGAACTATCAGCTTTCAAAAGACTGTGTGTAAAATTTTATGACATTATGATTATTCATAGTGTGAGTTACTTTTGTTATTTACAAAACATTTAAATGCTTTGATTTAGTAATAAGCATCTAATACTAATAAACAATGCATTGTTGTATTTTTACATTATTTTACATCACTAAATAAGTCGTGTGATTGACACACAGATGGCGCTGCATCTATCAAATCCATATGGCTTTTATGAAGTACCAGCTTCCAAAAGGCTATGTGTAAATTTGTTATCCCTGCGCCAAATATGGTTAAATTTGTATATTCAATATTTTCTCAGTATTATGAAGGAACATAAAATTTAACTTAAAGTAGACAACTGTCTGCATACGCTTGGATATTTTTAATGATCAAAATAAGTACAATACAGTAAACTTAGTAAATAACATGTTGAGTTACATGTGAAATCACGTTGACTATACAAATTCCTTCTAATTGTTTCAACCAACACTGGAACCACCAACATCTTCTCCATCACTAAACTCCAATATCTACAAAAATATACAAATTTAAAATAACATGAGAAATTTCATTTCTGTGGTAGATTCCAATCTTAAAAAATCTTTTTTGGGAATTTGAAACTAAAAGAAATGACCTTACTTCTTCCATTTCCATTTCCTTATACATTTCAGTTAATAAAGCTACATCTTCTAAATGTTTCGAAGAACCGAATACCTTGAATAGAAATTCTATTCCTTTCTGTCTGTACTCATTGATAATCAGATCTGAACAAGCTACGCAATTTTTATACTTTTCAGTTGCTGGTAGAAACTGTTCGAAAGAAGATAAGAAACCTCTTATGGAATGCGGTACTATACCCAAAATTGAGGGATTTAAATTTTCCATGTTCAAGTTATTTGAATTTTGGTTACATGAAGTGTAGAAAGCAGGTGCTGATACCCTGGAATAAACAAAACTATTTTGTATATTTGAAAACAAACAGTCAAAATTTATTATTTAAAATAGAGATGAACATCACAGTTCTCAGCATTTTTTTATTTATAATTGATAACTCAAATCAACATGAACTATGACAACAGAGTATGAAATATCACTAGATTTATCGATAATTAAAAAAATTCTGTATAATAAAATATATATTCAACTAATTCTGTCCTTCATAATGATATCTAGCACACTACCCATCAATGAGCAGGGGTTAACTGATTCTCAAAAATCTGTATTGATTTATATAATTAAACTTAAATATGTTAATAAACCGCCTGCTATAATAAAAAGTTATATAAAAAGCAAATATCAAAAGCAGCGCGTCCGCTGAATTTTAGAATTTTAGTATTTCAATCGTACATCAAAGATTGCTGCCTTCGCTGAATTTTAGAATTCCATAATAGCCGGACAGTGCCGGCTTAAAAATCCATTTCGCGAACTTGTTCGTGACAATATAGTAATAGCGACAGACACATGGAATGGAAGAAAATAAGTAGATATATGGATAAAGACAATAGAAACCTGGGGATGGAAGTAAACATAAAAAAATACAGAAAGATGGTAGTGTATAAAAAAAAGGATGTGGTGATGATTTAATACTGAAATGACAAAGGATAGGTACTTACTAAATTTCAATACCTGGAAGTCATTTTCAAAGAAGATGAAAAAATATATGTAGAGATAGCGAACAGACTAAGAAAAACAAATCACTATATTAGTCATTTAGTTTCTAAATCCTCTTATTAGAGTTTATTTCCAAAGAATATGAATATAATTTCACAGTACCATATTATTTATGTTAAAAAGTTAGTTGGCAAGTTAGACCAAATCATTAATAATAAATTATTATCGGTTTCAGAACATTTACTTTATTTCAGGTAGATATAATGGTTTGCCTTAAACTTTAACCATTGAAAGAATCCTGAATTACTTTCATTAAGTTATAGCTGGATACTCTATATTGAATAGATATGTTTTTTAATTATTTTTTTTTTATTTGCTTACCCGTCTGTATGTTGCAACAAAGAAACTGCTAATTCGGCTGCCAAAGCACCAGCTATTTGAGACACACCAGGTCTTGTGACAGTGCACTGTTGATCTAAAGTTCTATGTTTCATCGACTAAAAAAATACAAAAAAAAAAAAAATAAAATACACATTTAGAAACGTGAATTAGAATGTAAACAAATGAGCATTAATGCAAATTTGAACTGATTTCTCTAGTTTTTTTACATGTTTGGGGTTATCTTTATCTAAAAAAGGTGATAAGACTAGATTAAGTTATGTAGTTAAGCACTATATCAATAAAAATTGCTGATATTTTATTTATTTACCTTTCCACTGCTTCATGAAGTCGAATCGATTGTGCCGTGTATGCTTACCTCTGACACCTAAACTTTTTGTGATGAGTATTTCTACATCTGTTAGGTTTAGGTTTTCATTCAAACAATCATTGTTTCTACGGACATTTCACATTTAATTTGATTGAAAAATATTATGAATCAAATTAATTATGAAAGTTGGAAAATTTCATTACAGAAAATGTAACTTAAGAAATTTTATGGGTCCATTTTAGTCGGTACCAGCAGTTGAACTTTGAAAATCTTGTGCTTAACTTTAGACATGGTCCGCATTACAGAACATTCGTCTAGATCTACTAAAATGGGGAGTACCTCGCTGAGAAAGCCTATCTGGCTCAACTATAGGAGGGCGTCGCAGTGAAAAGGTTAATGAGGTTATAAAGTAATTTGTCTGGTATCCAAATAACCCAAGAACAAATAAACTTACATCTCCGGGAGCAGTAACATCATTACAAAAGTAACAACCTAAATTATTTCCTAGTATGCATTTAAAACCTTCCGGATGTGGTAAAAGTGATTTATTGGTAATTTCATTGTGTATACCATGCCTCATTATGAGATACGAATCAAAGCCTAAAGCTGCATTAACAACCAACTGAAAAGTAAAAATATTTATTATAAAATGTAGACAATAGTTCAATAGAATTTTTACTTTTTTCTGATTTGCTCCTAATAATGTTGGTAACCATCTACTTTCTCTAGAATCCATCAATAAGAACATAACATCGTGTTCTTCAATTAGTTCAATGAGTTTTCGAACATCTGCTGTAGTTTGTTCAATAAAACTTTGCCCAACTGTATGACCAGGCATTGGTATATTCATATGGTAACCTTTGCTGTTCTAAAATAATATTCATAAATATTTGAAGTAGATAGACACTATCCTATATTATCAAAGTAATTTATGATAGGGAACATTTATTTTGATGTTTAGTAGATCCTCTAGGGAGGTTCTGGGACGGATATAACGTTTACGTGCTCGTGGTTTCCTTATCGCCACGTCTAGCCGCAGGCGATAATATCAGCATCGAAGTATCATAATACAGGTTGTGTTTCATCGACGTAGCGATAAGCCCGTAAACGTCACTTCCGTCCCAGAACCCCCTTAGACCATCTACTAAGATTACTTATTGAGTTAGTAATTACTCAAGCATGTTATTTACACTTACCACACCGGGAAATATTAATTTCAGTCCATCGGCGGCTGCTTGTGCTTTTGGTTTTGCTTCGACAGAATCTTGGTAAGTGAATAAACTCTGCCTCACTGGATTTGAGAAAGAAACAGTCGCGTTATCGACAAAAGTGACATTTCTAATACCCCAACCCTTTAAATAATAAAAAATAACTAAATCTTAACCTAAAATACAAATAATTATCAAATTTTTCAAACAATTTTTATACATTATCCTAGTTTTCAAAAGAAATATTAAATTGAACACAGATGGGTCTAGACCAAATATTCATTATTGCTATCAGGATGTCTTACAAGTATAAATACTTGCTACTGACTTATGCGATTCATCCTGATAGTGCAGTAGCTAGTAAATTACTGAACTCTCATCTCAACCACTCAAAACTGACGAAGAAAACTCCATGATATAGAAAAGTATAACATAATCTCTTGGTCAGATGGAATCAAAGGCAAAGAAGAGGCCAATACACTTGCCAGAAAAGAAGCATAAATGCCTTTTATTAGCCGCTAGCATGTATGTGACTTCAATTTTGTTAAATTCTGTTGTTATTTGTTACACAGCAGTGTTGATTAAAATCAATCTAGGTCTTTATATACATTTTATTTACATCTTCATATATATACATCATCTATCACTTATATCTTATAAAACCAACCATGTGCTAAAAACCCGGTAAAACCATATATTAACTTAACCTTACTTTTCTCAATAATAATCAACTACAAAAACAAAACTATGTACATAGAACATTAAACTACTATTTCTACAAAGCGCCATCTCTATAAGAAAGCATTAACTTAAAATAACTCCCAAAGATTTCTATTATAACAAATTCAAAGAGCATTTTCCTAAGAAGTTTCCTCACTTGCTGCCTACAGGGGACAGCCATCTCCAAAAGAACCTGATGAGTGCCGACTTTGTGAGGAGGAGGTTCAATCTCCAGTTCACTCAGTTCTAGGCCTTATCATTGCAAACATACACAAGACAAGAAATATGTAGGAGTAAAGATCTAACCTTTCAGAAGACAGAACATATACTGTAATTCATTATATCTCCGAAACTAAGAAGAAAACTGTAGATAAGGTGTCCCAGCCCTACAGAGAAAAAGTTTTCCTATATCAGGGCCATTCCTAAAATCTATCTGTCATCAAAATAAATTAATGAGTTTTTCTCTCTCTGATAAGGGGACACAATCAACCTCAGGGTTATAGTGTAATGTTACCCCTAATTAAATCTATCTAAAGGCATATATATTAGATAGAGTAAGAGCAGTATTACTAAAAAAAAATAATTATTAATAAGAACACTTTGGAAACATCAGCCTGTGTAAAATAAAACAATGCACTGCAGTTATAGATAACGCTAGTACCTATTTAAATGAACTTACTAATAAAGTCCTGGCTACAGAACAACCTAAAGTACCAGCCCCAAATAATAAACATTTTGTTTTTTTCAATTTTTCAAGATCAATAGAAGGCAAAAGGTTCCATTTCATGAGTTTCAAATTTAAATCAACAGAATTTTCAGCTATTCTAAAAAATCAAATTTTATTTGTAAATAAAATTTTTTTGTTATACTTACACTGAGGGGTCCAAAGATGTCCTCATATTAGCGAATCTAGGTCCCAATTTATCTCGTTCATTTTTCTCCCAACCCACCCATGAGGAGTAAACATTGGGATCTAGTTTCGGTAATTTCAGCACATGGATCATACTATCTTTTAAATGTATTTCAGACTTTCCTCTACTAAGAGTAATGGCTACAAATTTTACTTCCTTATTTTCTAAAAATGGACTAAAAAAGTAAATAAATAAATTGTTTCATTCTATATATAATGAATAAAACATTTTAATGGAATTCAAAAAGTATGGTCTTATTTATATTGAGAATTATAAGAATTATAAACTATAAGAATATTTAGGTCAATGCAGGATCATATATTAAATAGCTTTTGCTGCTTAGAAAAAAATATATTGAAAACATTTCAAACAATACGGATACTTACCAATAATGCAAAATATGCAGCACAAAATTTCTTAGCTGAGTACCCACTTTAGAGCCTTTTGCTGTGTTATAGAACCCAAAATATATTTCAGAATCAGTGGAAGGTAATTTATCATAGGTAAACTCTAAAGTATTCAATTCTATTTCATTGTTTTTAAGAAATAATGCAAAGTATCCATTTTGGGTGTTATCTAAATTTTTAAATGAAGCCAAAAATTTTTGGAGCTGAAAATATGCAAATATAGTAAAAATTCGATTAGCTCGCTCTCGATTTGATTTGTTTTAGTAGTGTTCTACCTAACAATATAATGCAATTAATTCAATTATCTGCATACTCAGAAACTATTAGTTGGATTAATCGAGTCTCTACTGTATGTTAATAAGTAATTTAGAATGGTGTTGTGGGTTGAAGACTCAAAATAAAAATGTCCAAGAGTTTTTTAAAATGCTAACGTTTCGTTTTTTTATTTGATCTTTATCAAGGTTAAAAATATATGGTACATTATAACTCAAACGTAGATGAATATAGACAAGTAAATAAAAAATTGTGAAATTAGAAGTAAAACAATAATCAGATAGTGTAACAATTAAAATATCTATACATGTATATATAAATGAATAGGAGACACTGTATGTAAGCAAACTATACAACATAAACAAATGAGAATGTTGTATAAAACAGAAGAACAATGAAAAAGTCATTTAAATAGACCCATACATACATATATAAGTAAAAACTTATGCAGATGGTTGCTTTTGCATATTTATATTCATTATCCAGAATGTTAACATCATCAAATGTTGTAACCATCGGTGAAATGATGTTGGACCAGAGCTGTTTTATCTTTTCTGCAAAAAGAACCATCAGAGAAATGATATACATAAAACTGAATGATTAAATTAATAACCGTATGGTGGCCAATCTCGAGGTTTAATATAACCATCTTTTGAATGTTATAAGTTAACACACTCTGACAGGACTAGTACTGGATGGTAATAATTAGAATAATTCCAACAGTTTTTACCAAAATGTTGGCATTTTAAAAAACTCTTGGACAGTTTTATTTTAAGTTTTCAACCTACAACACCATTCAAAATTACATACTAGTAAGGACAATTATATCAACAATGAAAACAAAAGTGTGAAATAACTTACCAAATCATTATTAAATTCAGATATTATTTTATGTGTTGTAATGTTTATTATATTCACACCTTTAGGAACAGGAAATGCAAACCAATAATAATAATGGAATTTTTTTATATCCTATAAATGAAACAGATATAAAAATGATGTAAATTGTTATCAAAGTATTTACTGACAAAATTATAGTGTTCTTTTAATCTCTAGTTTCATATATTATTTACCAAACAAACAAAGAAGTTGTTAATGAACTCAACATTTACAGTGAAATGGAAGTCAAAATTATAATACATTATAATAATAGGGTGGGTAATAAATTGATTAAGGGACATTTTGAAAGTTGAAATTGTAACTCAATTATTACAACAATCATTACAAATAAAGAATTACATACTCCTTATCTACCATATCTTATTGCAATTTTCTTAAGGTTCCTTTTTTTAAATATGAATGTGGAAAGTCGCAATGTGTCTAAGGTAGACTAGATTGTACTAGCAATAGACAAGATGTTGTGCTAATAGTGAACCAATAAACAAGAAATTTCTTTTAGAATATTTTTTATGTAACAATCATCACAGCTGATTCTACAAGTTTGAAGAAATACCTACTTAAATGTGGTAAATAAGCTTCACCTTAATCATTTAAAATTATATAACAATACCACAGAATAAAAGAGAGTTTTAAAAAAACAACAACCTATGTAGTAGTATATAAAAGTAGTAGTATAAAAATATGGCTTATGCTGCTGATTTTTTCCATTATTGTTCTAGATTATAAATTAACAATTGATAAAACAAATACTTACAGCAAAAGATAACAAAATGAAGCAATTCAGTACTGAAGGGTTCCTTAGGGCTTCACCATTTTTCAACTTCTCCTGCAGTTGTACTCCAAAATCATTAATAAGTTGTGTTTTATCATACTCCCGAAATCTTTCAATAGTATTTGTATTAATGAGTTTTCCATGGAATAGTAAATTCATATTTTGGCCATAAGCACAACTAAAAACACCCATTAATCCAATAAATTCATATATTCGCAGATTTGCGAGCTCCAAACTTACGTATTAAACGACGTACTATCAATTTCTACAAGACTAAGGGGGCAATTTGGGTTGTTTATTAACTCTGAATAGCCCCATATATGTTGTTCAACTTCATTCAATTTATATATATCTAGTTTAAGTTCTGTTAACTTACTCCAGAAACTGGGATTTACTGAAGATGATAATGGTACGTAAGAAAGTGTGGACGACATATTTTGCGCTTATTCACAACAAGAAATTATGAGAAACTTAAGTTTTAAAAATCAAAAATTGAGGTTATAACAACTATATTTTCTCATTTTAATAGTACTCATAGAATATCAAGTCCGTGATTCCAGTCAAATATAAAGATAAATAGAATAGCAATTTTAATTGCTTCATAAAAAAATTAACAAAGTTAAATTTCAATGAAATCAGGTGGAAGATAATTTAATTGACTTTAGATCCCATATTATCCTGTTAACAATAAGTACGTTCCATTGAGCAGAATTTAAAAGAGATCGTATTTCCAAATTCATTCAATAAATTTTAATGATTATCAGCTTTAATTATAAATTGGGAAAGTATGAAATTTCATATTTTGGTTCCATTTAAGTAGAGTGTTTGAATGATTCAAGGTTAATAATAATAATATCGTGGAATGTACAAAAGAGCACGTGGATACAAAAAACCGTTTCACAGCATGTCACTTAGGTAACAGGTGCAAATGTTCAAAACTATATAGTGGTTTGTTGTCGTTTACTAAGGTTATATACTGTTAATAAACTTCTTAAGTATGATTGAATATGAATACGAAGGGTCAGAGGTCATGTCGATTAGGGAAATTGGTTCTTTTGGGTGTGATAAGAAGACTTGGCTAGAATATTCTAGTCATATGGAATCAATTTTTTCAAAGTATAAGGTTAGGAAAGGTCTGAAAAAACTTATTTGTATAGAGGCAATGGGCGCCAAAATCTTTGATCTTTTAACAATTCTCGTTAGACCAAAATATGTCGCTAACGAAGATGTTACCTACGATTTTATAATAAATAAACTAGAAAGATACTTTCACCCGAAGCAGGACGTGCATTTTTATGTTACTAAATTTCAATTGAGAAAACAGAGGTATACAGAAACATTTTTTGAGTATGTAACTGCTTTGCGTAAGATTATGGCGAATTGTAATTTTTCAAGAAAAAATCAACTTCGTAAATTACGAAACCAACTTATTTCGGGATGTGACGAGGATCTGAAATCAAAATTTAATCCACATTCCATGTCGTTGTCGCAATTATTCGAAGTAAGTCTATTTTTCATGACTTTTTTTTAGGATTAACATATTCGAAATCATATTTAACAGGTAGGTCTTCTCTGGGATGATTCAAATATAATCAAACCACCTCCACATCCAAGAAACCACAAAGCAAGAAAAAATAGAATTGCAAAATGTTTCAGATGTGCTCAAGCTAAAACACTGCATAATAATGAACCTTGTGTTTTTGATTGGGCGAACTGTTCTCATTGCAATGTTAATGGACATGTTTCTATAGCTTGTAAATATAAAGACACTATTTGCGATAATTGCAGTGAAAAGGGACATGTTCATAAACTTTGCAAAAAGCCTGCTGTTGTCTCTTTAACATCTTCATTACATGAATTGACTATAGCTAATGCCGACTGAATTAAAAGATTTCAAATGATTGACTTCATTTTCTCTATTTTGGATTGTAATATTCTTGATATTGATATAATTGATTTTCATCTAAGATAATTAATTTTTTTTTCAAAAGTTGTGAAATGATTTTTTCCTTTCTTTCCTACTCAAGCCTAACACGTTAAGTATGAGAATAATAGAATATATACAAGGTACAGTAGTCAATCCTGCATTTTTAAAAATTTTATTGTGTATTTATGTAAGTCATATTGAATGTCTTGGGTTTGAAATTGTCAAAAATTAAAAATATATCTTTAAGTTAAAATATTATTACAATTCATAAAATTCATTCAGTAAAATAAAAATATTTTCAACTTCCATTTACTTTTTATTGAGGTTTTACACATCATTCTCTTCAGAATTAAATTTTCTGTAAGTTTTATTTGAAAGTTTAATGCATTTATTAGGCACCAATGAAGTTATTTCACTCTAAACGTAAAAAAGTGTATTTTGGAGTTGAGTTTTTTGTATTTAACATCAGTTAATGTAAAAATTATCACAGTTACAGATCTGAGACTTATTTCATTAAATTTTTCATGTCAATATATTCCTATTATTCGACTATCCTATCCTATAGTCGAGAATCGATGAAGAGCATCTCATCGTCAAGTAAGGGAATAAGATGGATGGTTTATTAAATTAAACAAATTAATATTTCAGACCTATATTTTTATTTTATATAGTATATGTAAATGTTAAAACATAATATATGTAGTTAGATAATACCAATACTCCTTAAAAAAAAACTACGGTTTTGAGAATTTTGGATCTTTTGTCGCAATATAAAACACTAATTTACATTAAATTTTTAGACGACGCCATCTGAAAATTGTTCGATCTGTATTTATTTATTTACCGAAAGGTACGTTTTGAGTTTTCCATTTAGTGAAAGTGACAGTTCCGTACTGCAAAACACTTTCGGGACGCTCTGGAGTACACTACTTTAACTTCCTTAAATGTGACTCTAGCTACTTCAATGTTGACGGTTGACAGTTTCACTTCGATGATTTTGCATAACCTTAAATTTTTAATTTTCTGAAATTCCGTCAACATTTAGTAGAAATATACATATTCCATCTGCATCCAATCCATTAAATATTAAAATAAGGTACAATCAACATTACTTTTTGCAAATAATTAATTGATATTGCAAATATTATTAAGTACATTATACTGTTCAATAAATTAAATGTATAATTCTCTATTATTTATTTTCTTTCCTCAGTGTAATTGAAAAAGTTTTGGATTTTATCCGTCGTCTAAAAAATGTTGTGTACGCCGCGGCTGAAATACTACTTTTTTATCATTTTCAGTCCTTGGTATACAAATAACTATTTCAATTTTATTAATTCTATATTTTTTTTGTTACTGCGCGTCCTATTTGATTTGTTTATATCTGGTTTTTATAGTTATTTACGTTATAAGTTATAAGTCCGGCAAGTACCGTAATAATAATTATACCGGCTTATAACGTAAATAACTATTTTTTTATACTGTACTGTAAAATAATTTTCGATACATAAATATGATTATATTTTTTGCGATAAATTATGTTTGTAAAATATGAGGAAAATAAGATTTAGAAAGAATGACTATTCAAATTTACTAATTTCTTTCACGTGTTTATTTCGTTCATTTAGCATAAGTAAGTTAAATGTATATAATTTGTACCAAGCAGAAGTTTTTATATCATTAAATGAAGATACAGATAATATTTTGACATAGAACGACATCCTAACCTAAATTTTTTGCGCGTTCAAAGTAAGATTCATATTAGTTGCATTTAAATTTATTAAGCATTTTGTATACGAAACCTATAGGCTTGACGCCCATGAGCTTAGGCTATGGGCTCCTATAATGTTTACTGTACTGTTGTGGTATCTTTCACACACTGACGTTGGATTGTGAAAACCGTAGTCGCCATTCAAACGCTCTGCGACGCGTCTCTAGTTATTTCGAACCATTGGGTGCCTCCTCTTCAAGTAAACGCCGCCAAAAATGTCGCATTTATATCAATTTTATATCACAAGATGCTAGCACTGTTGTGAACGAGACGTCGACGTTCGCGTATGAGAAACGCTGACGCTGTGTCCGGTGTTCAGACGTCGATCAGAACGTTTATGCTCTAGTCGAATGTAGAAATTAATAGGACACCAAGGCCTTAGCACACAAGAAACGATTGGAGCAAACTTCGGTGAGTTTGTGAGTATCTTTTACTCACAGGTCTGTGCGCAATGAATAATCCGGAAAAATTAGGTATTTTTTTTTAGGTTTCCCTAAGACTTTGGACAAAAAGGAAAAGATTTTTTAAATGAGAGAATTAGGAGCATTTGATAGTTATTTTTAGTTTTTCCAGAAGACACTTTGGGCCGGAAATAAAAAATATTTTCTAATCTGAATTTGCAACCACGGTTTTAATTAATATCTTTTTATCGAATCAACGAGAAAATTCGGGATTTGAATTTTCAGAACGAGCATTGAAAATCCTTTCGATTCAATTTTTTAAAATTTTTCCGAATATTTGGCTGCTAGCTTGATGGAGCTGGGTTATGTCACGGTTTATATATCAAAAATTATCTGAAATTTGTACATATTTCACAAAAAATTTATATATAATCATTGTAGGACTGAAATATAAATTTTTAATTGTACTTCATGAATTTATTGAGGTTATTCCAGCTGCAGGAGTAGTCGATTTTGAGATGGCCGTATTTACTGAAACCGAAATGCGGTTTGATTTTTTTCTGTTTTTCTACATCGTCGTAAATTGGATACATAGTATCTCTTCGATCACTAGGAAATTCTTCAGTTGAAGTTTCTGAATGTATCCTAGAATTGTATCTGAAAATAAAATTAAACAGAAAATAAATATTTAATATATGCAAAATTATAAATTGCGTTTAGTATGTTCGTTCAATGCACGACGAAAAAATAAAAATGTTAAGGAGCCCAAGTACAAACAACTAAATTCAGAGATAAGACGGAAAATAAGACAAGCTAAATCTGAATGGTTTTCAAGAGAGTGTACAGAGATTGAGGATGAAAGGCACCAAATATTTCATCTTCATAAGAAAATCAAAGAAACCACGGATGTGTAGTGGGTATAGCAATCTTTAAGATAAAAACGCACAAATCATCTTAGATATAGAGGGAAAGAATATATAGAAGATTTATTTGACGATGATAGAGAAGAGAACCACAGAATAAAAGAACCACTGGTTGGCCCAGATATAAAAAAAGATGTAGTCAGGAAAGCCATTGCAAATGCAAAAAATGGAAAAGCGGTCCTGACGGAATTCCTACATGATTGTTAAAAACTCTTGAAACCAATTACCGTAGATTACTAACTAAGCTGTTTAACGTTATCTATCACAAGGATGTAATTCCAACGGATTGGTTGATATCGACTTTTATCACTATATCACGATAAGTTTGATGAGTCTTCTTATTCTACTTCTTGGAGATCTGTCGATTTGTTAATTCTGAAGCTGCCTCTGCATCTTTTCCTGAGAGGTGGATTGCCAACTATCTTTCCACCTTTTAGGTGGTCTCCCGGGAGGCTTTCAGCCGGGCGGGTTTTGTTTTCTAGGACTATTCTCGGAAGTCTGTTCTCGTCCATCCGTTTTACCTGGTTGTACCACTGCCTCTTACGTTGTCTTCCCCATCTCACAATGTCTTGTTTCCCGCATTGCTCTTTGACATCTGTATTTCTTACTCTGTCTCTTCTTGTTTTCCCCACTATCGTTCTCAGTGTTTTCATCTCGTCCACCCTCAGCATTTGTTTCGTCTTGTTGGTGTCCTCGCGGACTTCCGTGCCGTACGTCATGATGGGTCTGATACAAGTCTTGTAGATTCTAATTTTGCTATTTTTGCGCATTTACGGGTTGGACTAGATTATATCTCGTAGGCATCCTGATAGTGCGGATGCTTTCTTAATCTGGCTTCTTATGTCTTTTACTGGGTCGTGGGTACTTGATATGTCTATGCCCAGATATCTGAATTGCATAACTTGTTCTATGGGATCGTCCTCCACCACCAGCTTACATCTGAGCGGATCCTTCGCGATTGTCATACATTTGGTTATGCTGATAGAAATGTTCATATTGAATTGGCGGCTTACCAAGAAGAACTGGAGGAGTTGTCTCTGTAGGGTCGTTTTCCGATTCGGCGATGATTGCTGCATCATCGGCGTAGCATCAACGCTTTTGTTGCCCATTCTGAATCCGAGGTTGAGACATGATTTTGTTAATAATTTTATCCATGAGGAGATTAAACAAGAAGGGACTGTTTGTTAGAAGTTTGATAGTCATGTATTGAAAATATTCCTGCGAATTATACACCAAAGAATATACCCTAAAATAGAGGAACACATTAAAAGTACTCAGTTTGGCTTTTGAAAAGGACTAGGAATTAGAGAGGGTTTGTTTAGCATTCAGATCTTGGTAACGTATATTCATGCTTTATAGATTTTGAGAAGTCATTCGACAATGTCCGTCATCATAAACTAATAAATATTAATTTTATAGCGAATCTTTACTGGAATCAAAAAGGAAACTTACGACTCAAAGATAAATTAACTCCAGATATCAACATTAGGAGAGGAGTCAGACACAGGACTGTATACTGTCACCTAGTACTTTTCAATTTATACTCGGAACATGTATTCCGAGACACTGTCCTCGTAGCTGATTCAATGGAAGGTTTACAAACGTTATTAGATCAAATGGTTGAGAAATGTGAGGAGTATGAAATAAAACTTAATACCAAAAAGACTAAGTACATGATCATCAGCAACAATTCAGTAATCGATGGTGACCTTATTGTGGACAATGAACCATTGAAACGAACGGTAAAGATTAACTATTTGAGAACAACTATTAATGACAAATGGGATCACTCAACAGAAATAACACGTCGCATTAAGAAAGTTAGAGCAGCATTCATTAGACTAAAAAAACATTTTGTGTAGTCACGATCTAAGTTAACAATTTCGCGTCAGGGTATTAAGATGTTACGTGTTTTCTATTCTTTTGTATGGTGTGGAAGCACGGACACCGACTCTTAAAAAGCAACAGGTCGATTGTCACTTTATGTTTATTGAAAATTTCTGATTACTATTGACGCCAATTGAAGTCGAATCACATCAATTCTTATATATTTGGCTGAATTGGCGTTTACTTTTGTCAGATATATTCGATTTACAGCCATTGAAGCCGTATGAGGTCGATTGTCAACTCTTAAAAAGCTCCAAGCTTTCGAAATATGGACATATGGACCGAATCAGCTGGCAGGATAGAGTGCGTAATGACGACGTTATGGTGCAAATGAGAAAGGAGAGAGAGAGAGATTGTTAAGACCAGTAAATGATCTTACTTCGCACATGTAATACGCATTACTAACACGTATAATATATTGCATCTTATCATCTAGGGAAATATAGAGCTGCAGTGAACAAAATTATCATAGCCAACATGATCGCCAACATCCGATAACGGATTCGGAACTACAAGATGAAGTGTAGTTCGTGGGTATTACTTCATACTATTTAAATAAACACATACATATATAAGATGTAGTCACTGAGACTCGTCAGTCTAAGTTGGAATTAATGTATTTTCGAATAAAAAAAAATAATATTTGGGTAGTTGTATCCAGAAATGTGATATATCTTCTTTACTTACTCAACGCATGAATCTCCATATGAGTAACTTAGACTTCTATCTCTTGTTTTATAAGAGAGTGGTAATGCAACTCGTCGAAACATCCCTTTTTCATCGTATATACCAAACACTGAATTTTCTTGCACAATTCCTTCAGCGTAGGGAGACACGTCTTCTTCTGCAATTGAAGACAACATTTTTTTAGTATAATTATTTTATCAGTAATGTCTTTTATTGTAATAAATATTGATTGATTCTGCCATTCATCTATAATGTTTTTATTAAATTTTTCTAATAATAAATCATACTTGTCAATTTTTAGACCCAAAATATTTTGCCAATTTCTGGTTTTAATATAATTCGAGGTAATTTCAAGTTTCGTATGTGCTGGGCTATCCTCAGTATAATCTCTAAAGGAGTTTATAATTTTTGTTTTGATGATCTTGAAGCTTTTACAGAGATTTTCATTTTCTTCCTCACCAAACCGTACCGATTTTTCAGCCGGCCACTGATCAGTTTCCAGGACTTTTAAGTCTGACAATAGTGAGTCATATTCTACCTTACTGGTTGAGGTACCATCCGCTGACGCTGATGTTGATTCTTGACTGGATTTGGTAGAAAACATTCTTTTATTAAGATTGTTTATTACACTGGTTATAAGTTAGCTATGGTTGATGACCTTAATCTTTTGGTTGTTTGTGATGGGAACATTGTTAAAATGGCCCACTTTCTCAGCAACATAAGCTTCAAGAGAAATATTCGCGGTCGCAGCGGTGGTGAAGGGGTGAAGGGTACAGACAGAGTAAGGGGTTTTTTTAACTCCTTCACTAAAAATTATGATTTAGTTTATTTTTTAAATTTATGTAACAGTAATTTTGTCGTTACTGGCCGGAACAAAACATAAAGCATATTTTAAAATACCCAAAAACCAGTACCGGAACGGCGTTCCGACACGTTTCGCCACCATGACACCACTGTGTAGGTATTATTATAATTACCTCCTTCAAGTTATTTCTTAGAACCATCAAAAACTAGCAACTTATGCTGATTTAAATCCTTTTAATTTTACTGTAGAAAATAAATTACTAATAAATCTTCGTAGCGTTTTACCATCGAAGCAATATATATCGATGCATCTGCGAAAGTATCTATAAAATTAATGGATTAAGAGTAATTCTGGCGTGTAGAGCTTGAACAACTGGTAATTACCTTAACATTCAATGAATTTAAAATACCCTTTAACATCGTATTTTGCAGTATTATAGTTTTTCACGAGCAGTCCGATTGTGTGAGGTTAGTTCAGAAGAAAAATATGGCGATCTAGTAACACTCATCGTTAACCTACAGGTTCTCATCCAGAGATGCAGAGATATGAACAGGGTTGCATTTTGTCACCTCTCCTATCAAAATTTATTCCGAAGAAATTTAGGAAAACACTGGCAGAACTATTCGATGGTATCAAAATCATCGGAGACGCAATTAAATATACTAGATATACCGAAGACACAGTAATTACAGCAAATAAGGATGAATCGGTACAAAATATGCAAAAAATATACGCAATTATATTTTCGAAGTCTCCTATTTCTATAATTTTTCTTTTTTTTTTACTTTTTCCTTATAACATCGTTGAGTAAGGAAGAGATAATTCATTTTAAATTTTTATGAACGATTTAGACAATTTATTAAACACTCTTAATAAACTAAATATAAAAGAAGATAATCCAGATTAAAGATGGTAACGGCAAATCCTAAAAATCTCAACTGGGAATTATTTAAATTAAAAGTGGAAAATATCAAACCTTACGACGGCGATATTAATACTTTGAATAAATTTATCATAGAAGTAAAAATCTAATTGCATTTTATATTAATCGTGACTTAAATTTACAAGTATTAGAATGCATACAAGTTAGTGGGAAAAGTTGTGGTTATGGTAGGGAATTTAATGTGCTTAAAGTTCGAAAAAATAATTTCATAATGAATCTACAAGGAAATAATCAGAATAATCAATACAATAATAATAAATCTTTATATAATTACTCATATCGTCAACAGTTTAATAATAATAATAATAATTATAATAGAAATTCTAATTATCCTAGAAATAATAATTGTAACGAATAATAATAATGATAATTACAACAATTTCCGCGTCAACCAATAAATAAAAATCCTAAACCAAAAAGGGTGGCGAAATTATCCTACTGACTGCGCCAGTTATATTTTCGGACATCGAAAATATAACTCGCAGCAAGTGAAGAATTTGGAGTCTGCTTGAATATATCAAAAAAAAAAAACAGAAATACGAGCTCGAGCTATGTTTAACAACATGAAGAAAATATATACCAGCAAAGATATTTTTCACGACTGAAATTAAGTGTAGTAAGTTGCTACATATTTCGAAAATATCCTGGACGGAGCACATCAACAATATGGAAGTTATGTAGAGATTAAGGAAAGAGAAGTTAGTCGACGGAACTGGACTATTTTGACCTCACACTAAGACAAGTTGCACAACCTACACCAGTGATTTGGAGTGTCATCTGTTGACCTATTTAGAAACTCAGTAAAAACGATAATAATAGCCTTGTTAATAGCCAACGTTCGTAACGGATAAGGCAATGAAAGAAGAAGATATTGGTGTTGGAGGAAGTGGTTTATTATTAATAATATAGGAACGAGGTATAAATTATTTAATTGGAATTTCAAGTTACAAATATTTTGAAAATTGATAATATTGAATATTTTATTGCAGTTTTTTTTCTGTTAACTATCACCCTATTCCCTGAAATGACCATTTTTACATTAGATAAAGCGGAAATATAAAAATAGTGTCACATACAATCAAAACATAATAATTATATAGCAAAGTGAAATTATTTATTTGGGTTAGTTATTTATCATGTAATATGTTCAAACAATTAAAAATTACTAAACAGAAATCGCTCCTAGCAATCCATTTTGACCTAATTTTTTTACTAAATTACATATTTAAGCCCATGGTAGCGTAACGTTATATTTTATCTGAACAATTTTAAAAATTAACGATTTTCTTCATTAATTTCATATTGAAAGTTACTTAGAAAATGAATAGGTAAATGTGTGTTCTATTTCAACACCTATTGTTGTTTCAAAATTTGTTTTGTTGCCACGTCTATTATCCGAAAAATCTACTTCTGCTTTTTAGTATGGAACACGAAGTGTCAGAAGATAAACAAACATTCATTATAAGTAGTAGCAATCTGATAAAAGTGTTGTTATCCTTTGTTATAGTAAATGAGATTTTCAAACAGTGGCGGATTTACATATTCGCCACCAGTAGGCTATTAATTTTTTTGCCACCGACCTCTTAAATCTGAGATATCAATCAGCGCTCAATCATTCATAATAGATTTTCAATTAATAAAATTTCAATTTTATAATATGAAAACTACGATTACTTGTGTATTTTTACTTCAAAGAACTATTTAAGCAAATAAAATGCTGAGGTCACCCACCCCCACATAGGAGAATTATTCTTACTTAAAAACCATGCTAGCGTTTCCCAAGCTGAGGTATTCGCTGTGGTTGATTGTAAACGTGGGATAATCAATTTACACTAAAAAAGCAAAGCTGCCGTACAATCCAAAACCGCCGAAATGTTGTGCTCTAGGTTAGTTGTGACTGCATGAAAATCCTACAAGAACTGGTAAGTGATCCAGCGGACTCGTTCACCAGATTGGGATCGGCAAATCCGCCAATAGGCTCAGAACCCATTCTTGGTGTAGCCAAAATTGTTGCTAGCACGTCTCTGAACACTCTGTTTGCGAAGGCGGGCATTATGGACATGGGACATGGGGAAAAATCATAGTAATTATTAGTTCAAAACTATTATTGAGTAATTTGTAGAAATATTTGAATTTCTGTGAAAATTCTGCGAAAAAAATTTGCCGCCTCTTGAAAGTAGGCTACAGTCTACTGAGCCTGTTGGTGAATCCACCACTGTGTTTAATATGAATTTTGAACAGCACATTATCTCTAAGTTGTAAGGCCCGCCGCAAATTGAACCCAGCCACGCACGCGTGAGCCAGGCCCAGCCCATGTCCACTTTTTTTAATAGTAACGCATATTGAACACAGCCCACGCCCACGATTTGTACCCAAATCCCCATTAGTATACAAGATGATAGCGAGCCAGCAGCTTCTTCTCGATCTGGAGTCTGATTCTGAGGATGACAAAAGATTTATTATGTTGCAGCTACCAACAAAAAAAAAGAAGTAAAACAAATGAGTATTTGCGAAAAAGAGTGAGTTACGGAGAGCTTAAGTAATCTGGTGAAATTCCAGAAAATATGTTCAAGTAGGCTAGCTACCCATGACCCACGAAACTGTGTAGCAAGTACAACTCGGTACCACACGAATCAGGTTGGGCCGGAGCTGGCCGTGGGCCCCATAAAAGATTTAGCACCATTCGATTGCTCATCTTGAAAATACAATATTTTTCCATCACATCACGTGTACATCAATTGAATTTCGACACTTTTGTTTTTTTTTATCAAATTAGTTGGTAAAAAGTCAGAGCGATGTACTCGTTAATGAGTATTTACTAGAAAATTGGTTGAAGTTAATATTTTTAGAGCTGATGAATATTGTATTTTCGACCGGCAGACCAAATAATTTATTCGCTTTCCTCTCTTGAATAAAAAAATGTTCTGGTTATGCAACTACGGTATTTTACATTTTTATCTATTTATTTACGATTCGCAAGACAATTGCAAATATCTCTGACAATAATTTCGGCCCCGAAGGTTGAAAGTTGTTTTTAACCTAATTACAGTTTCCTGCCACTAAAGGACAAATACAATTACAGTATTTAAGAGATTTTATAAGTCTTATCTCTGTAATCAATAGTCTTATTTAAAAGAATAGTAATTTGATTTGGTGCGGTGTGTATTTTGAGAAATTTAGTTAACCTCGAATATATCTTTTCTACTTACCTACAGCTCGAATTATTCCGAAAACAATTAAAAATAAAAAGGAAGTAAACAATTAGTAATTATTAATTATACCGTTATCAATTTGTCTTCAGTGATATGTCACTAGTGAATAATAGATTTACATACGATACGAATCAACTGAAGAACTTGGTTTCTCTAAGATTTATAAAAAAAGTAGATCATAAGTGGTAAGTTTGTTTGAATGAATGAAGCAAAATAAATGCAAATATGATTAAAAATATTTCTATTTATTTCAATTAGAGGAACTCATGCAAATCTACAAGTTGAGTCCTTTAAAAAAGTTATGTAATAATTATTTATTACATTTTATAGTGGATTATATACCGCAACTTCTTTTTCAAAACGGCTTAAGAAAAATTTCATGAAAAGTTGAATTCTGTACAACGTTTATAATAAATGTATATAACAGTAATGCTTTTGGAGCAGAAATGTGAAAAGTTGATTTTTGAGACCTTCGACGCCGACAAGATATCTGTTGAGACTTTTGGGTCAGCTTTTAGAATTTGAAAATGAGGGTCTATACAAGTTTTTACATTAATAATCTTCATTTTGAAGTGAAATTCGGAATATGAGTATATTATGTCTATTATCAATATCATAATTACGAAGAGGGTCTCAGGACAACGTGCACAGACAAAAAAAAATACACAAAAATGTTGGAAAAATATATATTTATTGCGTAATGTACTTAATAATCGTCAAGCTCTTCAAATTAGTCATTAATTGCCGACATAACATCTTCATTGTTGGAATCTTTGACCATTGAGCCATTTTTTCCAGGTCTGGAAACGGTAAATAATCCAATGGGGCTGAATCTGGCGAATAGGGTGCATGAGGTTGTAATTCAAATTTTATTTCATTAATTTTGCTCATTGCAATAACGAATGTTTGAACCGGTTCATTGTCTTGATGAAACAACACTTTTTTTTGGACAAATGCGGCCATTTTTGCTTGATTTCTTCGCTCAAACGTTCCAATAAGTTTGTATAATACTCGCCGTCGATAGTTTTTCCTTTTTCAAGTTAGTCAATGTGAAATTTCAGTCAATTGTTTTGACTGTTCTTTTTTTTCAGGTGTGAAGTGATGGATCCACGTTTTATCCATGGTTAAACAAAAATTCGGCTCTATTTCAGTGAAACATTTATAAACACTCGATGGAAACATCTTCAAAACGCTGTTTTA
The DNA here is from genome assembly GCF_026230105.1 of Diorhabda sublineata. Classification (NCBI taxonomy): domain Eukaryota; kingdom Metazoa; phylum Arthropoda; class Insecta; order Coleoptera; family Chrysomelidae; genus Diorhabda; species Diorhabda sublineata. The sequence continues at coordinate 44,946,130 of NC_079474.1, read as the reverse complement.
GATCAATTGTGAGCAAACGCGGTACCCATCTTGAGCACAGCTTTCTCATATTCAAATTTCAAGTTAAAATACGATACATCGCACTTTTTGAAATGCCTACTAGCTCGCGCACTTTTAGTCGACGATTATCCAGTATCTCTTTATGGATTTTCTTCAACATTTCTGGAGTCGTCACCTCATTTGGAGGACTTCACAGACCATACGGTCTCGTTTAAACAAAAAGTTCACTATTGAAGTTGCCAACCGAACTAGGTACTTCTGGGAGCATCCTCGTATATGAAGAAAAGAAAGTATTTTGAAACAATCACTATAATTGAAATATTTTCAATACTATACATTTTCTGTTTAATTTTGACGCTGGTATTGATGAACGCTTTCTAATGTTTCTAATTACAAGTTTACTTACAAATACCACGGATTCAATCAATCGATAATTTCAGTATTTTATAAATGTTCCATCGTCTTATGTTTTGTAAACGGCAAAACATCGTTTACCTACATTTGGTACAAGATCATAACCGTAAACCAAAAAAAGGATCAATAATTACTAGACAACTTCTTATTGTTTCTATAATGATTACTTACCAGTTTTTTCTAATACTAACAAACTAAAAATGAAATTAGTCAGCTCTATTTTTGGTATAAACATTCAAAATCAAGTATTAGTACTGTAGGTATAGGAATTATCATCTTTTTCATTTCTTAGACCTTTTTATATATTTTTCGTAATGATTTATGTCGGTTTTAGGTTTCTGTTGATAGAAAATCAGTTCGAAATAACAGATAGGAGTTTGAAGTTTCGACTAATTTCCGTCTTTATTAGAACATTACTTGACATTGAGAATTTGCGTTATTATATTAATCAACAAATCACTTACAACATGAATATCAAAATAAAGATAAAATCAAAATAGAAATTTGTTTTAACAAGAAACATTTAATTCTATTACATTTCAAAAATATGTAGCAGCCATATTGCATCAATATAATTACGCAAATTTTCAATTTCAAGTCATATTTTGATGAAGACCGAAATGCCACCTGTTATATTAAACTGTTTTGTATTGAAAGAAACCTAAAATGAACATGAAAACCATTTATAATCTGAAATATTGGCGCTATTTAAATTCCATGTTTCATATTTATGATAATAGACAATATTCAAAAACTAAATAATGATTTATGAAGTAGAAACTCCTAAAAAGTGTCTTCTGCAGTAGTTATAAGAGACCTTACCTGTCTCATAATCATATGCCATTCTTCTTTTGGTTGGATAGTACATTTCACTTCCAGCTCGTCTATTCTTCTTCTCGTACTGTTGAATGTCTTCTATTGCGGCGTAATTTTCTTGATCGCTTAAGATAGAATCGAATCTTTCTTCTCTGATATTCGTCATTGCAGATGCAAAAGATGAAGATACTATAAAAATTGAAATAAATTAGTGGATTTTGACTTTTCTTGGAAATATTTCGAGTATTCATAACTATGTCATTCCATGTAAAGTATACTGAAAATTGTTTACCTGGCTTAGCTCTTTTTCCGGGTAAATAATCGAATGAATTTGTCGGTTCTGCAAATTCTCCTGAACTTCCACTAGGACCACTATGACTAGAACTAAGCTCCATGGAGTCGAGGTGCTCCCTAATATAAGCGTAATTCTCCAAATCCCATGGATCTATGTAAGGTTCTTTATCCACAAGAGAATCGTCCGTCTCGTTTTCAGTTGGTGACCAGTAATAAGAATCACCTGGCATTTTGAATCCTAAAAGAAGAACAACAATAAGGCTCATCACGACAAATAAAGGCCGAAATAATGCTGACAATTATTAGACAGAAACCAAAAAAGAATACATGAAGATATAGAAAGAATTGTTGGAGGGAGAGGATGTGGTGAGGATCATAATAAAACAAATGCTAATAAGGCTGGAATATATGGAGAGATGGACTGGAAGTTGGGATAAGAATGATGGTGGAGAGATTTGGTGAATAAGCAAATTGCTATAGATATGCAAAAATGGAGAGAGATCTTAAACGAGCTGAACGGTGAAGAGCGAGCTTGACATTAAAAGAACCTCAGAAGGTCATATGAATTCTATATAAACGTACTGAAAGTTGCGTTGATGTATTCATTTGTGGTAATACATTCCTGAAATCTACTACTTAGTCACCGAGCCTCAACCCTTTAGGAAATTTGTGAGGTTTATTAAAGTGCAGAGATAAGCGCTACAAAAGCTTTAAAAGAGAGAGAGAGAGAGAGAGAGAGAGAGAGAGAGAGAGAGAGAGAAATGCTTTATTGTCAAAAAATTGTTACAATTTTTAGATAGAAGCTTGTAGAAACTAGATACAAATAAAAAAAAATTCCAATATACAGAAGAAAACTATAATGAGTAACAAAATTATTGGTAAGAGAATTAAATATTATAAGAATAGTTTACAGAATGGAAGGCACTTTCCAGTAAATATGCCCTAAAATTATTGCGAAATGCAGGAAAAGATGATATCGATTTGATTTCAATTGGCAAGTGATTGTGCAATTTTTTTGGATTGTAAAATATTGAGCCCTTAACTTATACTGAACGTGGAGAACCGCGTACTTACGAATTGGGCAAACGGATTCAAAGATGAATAAGGAAGGAGGAATCAAAATTTTCAATCTTTTAAAAAAGTCCCTGCTGTAAACCCCGTGGTTTGGTCTCTTTTGTAGTTTGGACATTGAATCAAATTGGGGAAGGATAAAGTGGATAGATTTATTTCTTTGGAAACTGATCTCAGCGCAAAACTAAGAAAAGCTGAAACGCAGCCTGAGCTCGCAGACTATGGAAATCTCATAATCTTTATGCAAACAGAATTTCTAGCGTAATAAAAGCAAAAATTGGACCTAAAAAGTATTGGGTTTCTATTAAAACTCATATAAATCTAAGTACACTATGTTGTAGTCAAAAAAATTGACAGATCGTGTTAAATACTCTTGGAAAAAATTGTAGAATGATGGATATGTACTACGACAATGTCGTATACGGGGTGAATGAATATTCTTCTGACTTCTTTTTTAGGAAAAGGAGAGAAATAAATGGAAAAATAAATGTAAAGCATTAATTTGAAAAGTGGGTGGATTTCTACGAGAAAGTTTACTAAATATATGGGTAATAGATAATGGTACAAATTGAGTAAGAAAAAGAAAAGGTTATTGAATTGGTGGTAAGGTTCAAAACAATCTTTAAAAATGTCTCATCAATGGTACTAAAATTGAAAAATTCTGCATCCGAAATAAATAAATAAAACGTTTTTACTAAAATGCGATAAAACACAATAAATAAAATCACCGTTAAGTGTGACCATTCCCATAAAATTTTCATGTATATGTAAATTTCGTGGGACCTTTTCAATAAGCGTAATAAACAAAAGATTTTATAATGCTCAAGACGTTGCCGTTCTTAAACGAGAGTTGCATAAATATTAACAAATTGGTTTATTGTTTTTGCTAAAATGTTATGGGTAGGTAGAGAAAAATTTTATTTCTGTTACAATTAAATGTGTTCGAAATACTTAATCGCCGACATACATACATTAATAAACAATACTTATATACCATGTGGAATAAAAAAAGAAGGAATAAACTCGTTAGGTACTTTATAAGATTCTGATAAGATTTTGTACCAGTTCGTTGATTCCACCTATTCCATTATTTTCATTTACAAGACATCGTCGGGTAAAATACTAAAAAGATCTTCATAAGTGAATTGTTTTGACGATTTTCTAGTGTGACTTCTCCGATATGCTTTCAAATCTTCTTTCCTGAATTCTTGTAATTCTTCGGATAGTTGCCCTATGGGATATGTATCTACGTTTTTCAACATCGCTTCTTTTATTATTTTTTGGTAGTGACTTTTTGTCTATTTTGTATCAACAATGAGCGCCAATGCTTCATCTGGTGTATAAACCATTTTTATCACGATTATTCTCTTATCATAAACTTGCTCTTCTTCTTCTTCTTCTACATTTGAGCTGCTAAGCCAACTCTGATGCCCCAATTCTTCTCCAACAGATTTGGTTTTTCTTCTTTTAGTTCTCGGTACAAAGTTACTTCGGAGCGTTTCTTGCAAAAAATTGATGGTGTCTCATCATGCAAATAGGAAATGAAAACAGTTCATTAAGCCAAGCACCATTTTGCTCCCGAAATCTTGTTTCTATTCTATTAGTGATTGGCCACCTTTTCGAAAATGCGAAACAGCTCACGAATACTACGTCCTACAGATTTTAAAGTTTCTTGACCATGCCCTTCAGATATTAAATGATTGCGGACAATATTCTGAGCATGTTGATATTTTTTCATATTATTTTACTCTTCATTTCTTGCCAAATGGTGAACGGAACCTTACGATTCGTGAAATGGCATAAAAATTATTTTTTAAAGGGGCCGCTAATTTTCGTTTAGCATATTATATGTACTGTGCTTTTTTTTTAAACAAACAATTAAAACGTGACTAGGCGGGTCTAATTTTGTATCTCTACAAAAATTTTACTATTTATTAGTTTTACTTTGACTTTAATATTTATATATTAATATCCAAATATGTTCCAAGATTCCTTTTTTCCATAACTAGATTATATCCGAAAAACACAAATACTTAAATAGCTCAAAATTTTCTTTAGATTTACATCCCTTTTGCGGCATTCCTGAACTCTTGTTGGTTACAACTCATCCCATTCAGGTTTCCTGGACAATATCATCTTATTTTTAAATTCTTTGTTGATGTAGTAAAGTGAAAAAGCAAACTCTGTATTGATGCAACAAAATGTATGCATTAATGCATCGTGATTGATTCGATTCTCTGAAAGAACATTTTCTTGCACTTCTGTACTTAAATCGAAAGTAGATCATGGTTAAACTCACATATCGTATTAAGAGAAAAAAGATATATCTATATAAATACCTGTTTACCGAAATTGGAAGTAAACTAAATATCAGTAATATTGAAAATAACTGCAAATTAGATTTGCACGGACTAGTACGCTATGAATAAAAAAAATATGCTCGTGGAAAAAAAGCTGTTAGTCTACACAGCAATAGAAAATGAATTTATGTATGAACGGAAATTGAACGGAAAAGAGAGCCGCTGAAGTGACAACCCTTTTAGAAGAAGGTTTTAGCTAGAGAACTGCGGTGGTTAGACTTAATCTGAGTTGTTTAACAATTCGGTAGATTCACTAACGTTACCAATAAACCAGTGAGTTTACTACCAAGCCTCGAACTGGAACATCAAGGGAAATCACCAACCGAGATGACCGATTTTTAGCGTTAAATTATTGAGTTGTATTAAGAAGAAAGGTTTTGGAAAAAAAATCAAAACCTGCATAACAGCAACAGGCCTTGACAAGATCGAGGTAAAATATCTTAATGGCGCTCCGGAGAGCGTTTTACAGTGTTTAGTAAAGAAAATAACAGACAATCTCTTCTTACTTTAGAACTGAAAATGTACGACTTGCTTCTTTAGTAAAATCTGAATCTTGCTTTAATGAAAAAGTAAATATGAGCTGAGTTTTCATATCTACAAAAAATTTTTCTAATTCAGTGATTCAAAAATTGATATATCTCCAGATCAAACAAACGAAGAAAAACTCAACGGTATAGAAAAAAGCTTAAAAATCGTTCATAAAAATCAAAAATTTTCTTAGAAATCACCGATCAAATGACTCCGACAATATAGTACAGTTAATTATAAGGCATTAAGCTATAAAATGTCTCTAAACAAAAATTTCTTTTTATTTTCACATTTGGACTTTTTCTTCTCTAATTTTGGGGCTGTTAGTGAAATAAACGATACAATACCAGCCCCTACTATTCACCTCTAAAATAATTTCGAGATTTAACATTTCGAAAATGTACTCTGCCGTTCTTCAAAGGAGAAAACAACTACTTTCCTGGCTAGTGCCACGATAAACGTTGAATTACATCTCCTCTGGAGAGCGTGATATCAATCGACCCCGTTCTTTATAAACCCATCTAAGATTTTCCTTGTTACATGAAAAAATATGATTTTTTGATTACTTGCGTAATTATATGACATTTCATGAATTGTAGCTAGACATTTTGAAATGACACGGAATCCCAGACTATGACAAGTCGTTGGGGTCTCCCTCGAGAACTTATAAATAACTTCATAAACCATCAGGTTTGATTTAATGTTGAGGTAGACATGTAAGTATGAATAATTTATAACATTATCTGTTGTAAATGAAATTGCATTTCGTGTTTTGTTTTTAAATAAACTGGAATAACTGACATAATTTGAACAAAATACTATTTGAAGATAGAAATATCAGAAAATATTTGAAATCGTTAAAAGCATTCCGAAAAAATATCAAGTATATACACGGAGGATGTTTCCAACCTTCACCTGAGATGTCAGCACTCTGTATAAGTTTAGATTAATATTTGCGCTTTCGTTGAACCCCCCGACACGGTAACTCCGCATTTTAAGAGCAAGTGTCGAGTTATACATCGGAGACAGCCATACAGAAGGCGAAGGACTACTCGGATTAGATCTTTTCTTGACAAAAAAGGTTGGAAAGAGTTTACCGAGGCAGCGAAAGACACATAAACACACACACACACAATAAGAAGACCAGGAAAAGAATTCAAGAGTGTATAGCCAACAGACAAAAAGATAAGACTTCCCAGAATATCCCACAGGGGAGAGGAAGGAGTCTACGTGCGAAACTGCGACGCGAACGAGGATGAGGACCTGTCGAAATGACAGGGGGTTCATGGAAGATCCTTTTTCGCACTCATCCGTGGATTTATTCGAGGGCGAATGCTTAGAGGGACGGGTTTTCTCACGCCCGCGTGTGTGCGTTCGTTGAGTAGTTCTCATCGGAATTTCAATCATCGTGATGCTTAGATGGAAAAAATTGAGTTTCTAAGGCTGTCAGTGAATATTTGTTTTTCAAAGACAATACGTCTATTCAAACGAAGGGTAGTTAGACACTCCTCAAAATCATGTACATAAAATTTTGGAAAAGTAGATCCTATTCTTTATAGGACAGAATGCAGCTCATCATGGTGGATGGTAAAGTGTACAACGCTGTTCCACACACCTTATCCACAATGTTCTTCAATTTTTCTATCAAAAAAATGACAGATAAAGCATGCTACCTTTGGTCAAACAAGGAAAAACGGAGACTCAAGAAGCACTTAAGTGTGAAACGTACTGTACACGTGCGGAAAGCTGATTTTGGCAACACGAATGATATCGCCACCTACAAGTAGCTGCTGAAATCACTGGAGTTAGCTTCGATCTTATTTACCGCCTAAAAGTGATATGAAACGGTCATAAGGTGAACTTGAAAAAATTCGAAGATCATGGGATGGAAACGGTCAAGCTTCACGTTGAGCTGTATCTATGCCAGCCTAGGTTCCCACGCTCCATAAAATTCTTCTGCACGAGACAACTGTGATGGAACATACTCTATTACCAATTGGATTAACATACGAAGAAGCTGCAGGAACAAGCAATTCAGTAGGAGATACATTCTCGGAAGAATCTGGAGGCAAACTTAAGGAGACATATTTTGAATAATCGTTAGAGGTTATTACGATTTTTATTCAATAGTGTTTAGTTTTCTTGTTTCTACGCTTTGGTTGTCACTTTTGTTCAGTTTGGATCATAAGCACATGCCTTATTGACGCGGTATAAGCAAAACGAATCGGAATTTTTACGTCGATTTATAACTGTAGATAAAATGTGGATCCACTATGAAATTTCTGAAACGAAGAAACTGTCCAGGACATCCGATTACACGGGGCGAATCTGTTTCTAGAAGGCTGGAAGACTTAAAAGGAAACTGATTTGATAAATAAATATGATTATAGGGAAAAAATATCTTCATTTGGATGATAACTCTTGAGAAGATCCTTGTGTAATCGTTCCATTTGCCTATGTTTTATGGTCAAATATCGAGATAACCTGATTGTTTTTTATTAACTTTTTAACGCAATTCATCTGAGAGATCAAGTACATCTCTTATTATTGTTCCCTTAACCGAAAAAGAGAGGCTAGAAGTTTTAATGACGGTAAGTTACTTGAAAGTATTAGTATATATATTAGTATTATAATTTTTATATTTTCCTGTCAATAGAAGACAACTCGTTTGTAATAAAGTTTTTAAAAAATAAAAACTGTACCCATACAAAGTTCCACTTGTTCGGGAACTCTTGAGATAGGATTTTTGTGAAATATTCATGAGGCATTGTGATAAAAATCCGAATTATCTAAATACTGGTAGTATTTTAAAACGTTTTGCTCAAGTGATACAGTAAATCTACACAATTCTCCGTATTGGGTTTGGCAAAACCCCCACTGGATTCGATTAAAACACACCCAGCGTCCCAAAAAAATTATATTTGGGTAGGAAAATTCATTGGTCTATAATATAGAAATATTAATTCTTTTATGGGAATTTAACAGCTGAGCGATATTTTGAACAACTTTGTATGGTAGTGCATCTAATTTCGACATTTCCATATCAAAAAAATTGGGAAAACTTTATCTAAATATTTACAAATGATTGGACCATATGGTGGATTGCTAATTATTATGGAGTTTTTCTGGTGTTAATATTAACAAATCGAGTCCCAACCTCTCAGTTCTTCCAAGGAATGCCGATCACTCCGTAGTACCTCAGCCAGATATAGTAATCCAAAATATTCAGCTACCTCTGTAGGCTTTGCGTTTCTAACTCTTAGAAAGATAGATGGAAGGTCTACTCTCTGTTGTAAAACTTGTTAGACCAAAATATTTTCTACTCATTTTAGTCAATGTAATCCCATACACGCTCCATTTGTCCAATTTTATAGTGTAAGAGACCTATAAACTGATGCTTCCAATAAACTAAGCGCATCTGTTAATACTTTCTGCTCAACCATCGGTTACAGCTTTATTAGCGTATAATTAGATACATTAAACTTTATGTTACTACCATAAAACAGATTTTCACTTTAACAAGCTCCCTTAAAAAATTTTAAACATTACAACATCAATTTATAATTAATAATATTATTAGTTGAACGGCATCTAAAAAATGCGCCGTTGCGTGTCCGACAATTCAAATGTAAATAAAGAAAGCCACTACAGGTATTTTTGTTTGTATTAACTTTCATCTGTTTAAACCCATTGTTACGGTTCGCTATAAAAGATACCGAGATATATCTTTACATGCATCTGGTTGAAAAAATAAGCGTCATTAAAATTCTAAAGTACTAGTTGTGGAAGAGATTTCCGCAATATACTAAAATAATTGTACACAAACTTATGTAACGGTAAATAGGTGACATATTTTCTATTACACATTGAAATAGTACTTTTGAGGTTTCTGTTAGAGAATTGTTTTGCCAGTACTCACCAATTCAACAATTCAAGGTATAGCACTCACCAATTACATGAATATTTTGTCGAGTGTCGTTTTGAATGTTGTATTTTGAGTGACATGAATTGAATAATTTATAAAAAATTTAAGATGTCACAATGTCAAATATGGATAAGTTTGCAAATACTGCATAATTTAAATTTAAAGATGCTTTTTTCCACTGTGAATACAGTGTACAAATCACCTTTATTATTTCTGAAATACGAGAGGAGTATGAGAAATTTCGAGGCGAGTGCTCTATGTAAACCTCAAATCAGTTATCCTAATTGCAATTTAGTTTTTTGAACGAAAGTGATGTAATCCAATTAGATCCTTTCCAAATATGAACAAATAAATGATTCCTTTCTTTTTTTTTGGTATTTTCATTTCATTTTTTATGATATTTTTATATATATATATATATATATATATATATATATATATATATATATATATATATAATGATGAAACGATGTCTTATAAAAAAAGTACTGATATTATCTTTTAATTTCTTGAATTTATGCTCTTGATGTTAAATATTCTAATAAATTTTTTATAGAAATTAATTTCAACCAATATATTTCGTAAAGATTGGAATTCAAAAGTAATTTTTATGAAAAAAACCTACTTATTATTAACATATATTCAAAATGATGAATATATATTCAAGAAAATGATTTTGTAACCTATCTGTTCATCTCTGTGGTGTTACTGATTCCCCACGAGCTAATACAACTGATATTATGAAATATTAATAAAAAAATTAGATCAGAAGTTTGCAGACGGTTAACTATATAGAATTATATCATTGAAACAATTATACAAGTTGTTTCTTATACGGAAATTATGAAATTTTGATCTGGATTTGCACGGTTTTATATTTTAACTAATTAGTACATTCTTTTAGCTACAAAACGTTAATTCTAATAAATCTATGCTTTCATCCATTTCATTATATTATCAAATTGTATAATGGAGCTAGACATTCATTCATTTCAATCTATATTAAAGTAAACATATCGTTGAGTATTTTGTACCCCCTTGAAAAACATGATTACAGCAGCAATTATTTTATAGAAATAATATTATATAAAGTAAAGCTTTTAGTAATAAAAATAACAGTTTTGTGAATTAAGAATGCATTAGTTTAAGAAAAGTTTGAAACAATTTGACATATATTCGACTGAAGAAAATTGTCTTTTGAGATTGCGCTTTCACTTACAAATGCACAAACAGCGTAAATCATTTCTGACAAATTGAGTTTGCTGCTAGGTCCTGCAGAAATTATCGTTTGTTTTTATAAACGGTAATTGAACAAGACTTGAGTTTGTATTGCACCACACTGCACAAGAATGCTTCAAAATGTGTTGGATGAAGCAAATGTGTAGACTAAATCAGATAGTGGAGTCACTGGAAACGAATTCTATTTTTCACACGTGATAATTAGCGAATAGGACAAATTATCCTCTGATTGCTCATCTGGAGCTGGTTATGGCGATTGAAGGATAATGGTACAAATTAATTATTTCATTGCTACGGGGCGTATCAATTTATTACCTTTATTGAAATATTTTCTGATTTTATTCCTACTATTTGTGTATCAGCTTTTTAGATGCTTCAGATAAATTATTTGGTAATCTAAGTAATTGCACCGTCTCCAAATACATCCACAGTTTTGCTCTTTTTATTGAGTCGAAGATTGTTACTTGATCTATAAATTTTTTTCCTTTTTCAGATAAGTTTTTGACAAAAAATTTTTGTCATTGGTTTTTTTTTTGTATAGTTTGAATAATGCCAACTCTTCTTCCAATTTAAATTCTACGTATTCTACATAGTCTTTTCACTAAAAACTTAATGTATAGCTTATTTTCACTAGATTCACGACTCTATTATCACCTTCTCTTTCTCCTTCTCTATATGCAGGTATTATAAAGTTATGTTCCAGTCTCTTGGTATTCTTTGTTCCTTCCTGCTCTATGCGTATTCCCCAAATCCATTTTTTTTCTTTTTGTCTACACATTTTATCATTTTCTTTCGTTGTGATTTTGGTTTTTACTGCCTCTACATCTTGTTATGTGTGTCTAGAATTTTCGATTATTTACTTTTTATAGTTCTGCTCATAAAATTTCCTTCGTTATCCCATATCCTCTTGCCTTGTGGTATTTATTTACCTCCTTTTTCCTTTTATTATAATAATCTTTAACTTCTTGTGTTTTTCTTGTCCACCATCTTCTCATGTTTTTTATCTCTCCATTGCACTCATTCCATTCAGTTGGTTTTTCATATTTCATCATATTTCATCTTTTCTGAAGCTATCAATACTATTTGTATTAAATGGCATTCAGCTTTCTTGTAAATTAGACTATTTCCTTTTCTAGTATTTGAAATTGTAGATTTGTTTAATTCTCATTCTATTTCTGTTCTATTTTGTAAATATATTGTAAATTGGTGTAGTCCATTATAGTCATATCAATCACATATTCAACCACTTGTCTCGATCCTTTCATAGAAAATATATGAAGACAAATTTTTTAACTGAATTTCGATTTATATACAATCAGACACCGAAATTTCCAGTACCAGAACCCTCTAGAATATTTAGAAGTACATTACTTCGATTTGGTTGTTAGATCAATAATAGCATTCGTACACATTTTGAAACTTTCCAGATCAATCCAAAAATTTCTAGAACTTTCTAGAACATTCTAAATTGATCAAGATGAATTGCGCTCAATTTGGAACTTTCCAGATCATTCGAGAAATTTCTAGAACTTTTAGTAGAAATATTCTAAATCGATCATAATAAATTGCATTCCTTTTTGAACTTTCCAGATCATTCTGGAAATTTCTAGAACATTCTAAGCCGATAAGAATAGTTTGCACTCATATTAGAACTTCCCAGATAATTCCATAAATTTCTAGAACTTTTAGAAATATTCTTAATCGATCATAATAAAATGCACTAATTCTGGAAGTTTCCAGATCATTCCAGAAATTTTGGGATTATTTCACAAGTCCTCATGCTTTAGAAAAGGACAGAAAGATATGTTTTCATATTTTTGCCATCCACAACCACCCTCTGCGACCAAACTTATTTACTATGAACTATGGAAACCACCAACGGAACCCAATCAACGGAAAGTTGATTGGGGTTGGTGGTGATTGCGAAAACCGTACCAACAAAACAACAAAACATTATTAATTATACAGAATTCCCTGCAACTTGAAGGATTAAAGGATAAATGTAGGTACGATTGTCTCTAGATTGTTTGTGATATATTTTATTTTGAATATAGAAATTCCATCCCAAAATTTATTAAATGATTAAATGATAATGTCCATGCTTTCACAAATCATTAACTTGCTTATTCGTTTGTACACACCTCTTTTACAAATTTTCTTTTCGATACACAATTTAAATCTCTTACGACTTCATATATACTGGTTCTTAAGAAGACATTTTTGTTGTTCGAAACTAGACAATTGCGAAAGTGTGTTAATGCCAGTATATTAATTTTTCTCGTTTATACTACTAACTATCTGTACCTTCGCTTATACATTTTCACAATCACTGGCTTCGTCGTGTAAATAATACATAAGACACAAGGTTTTATATGAAATCGAAGATTGTTTTGAACAATTAATATTTCATATAAATACCAGGTTTTTAATGACGGCAGCAGAAAAACTAAATCTTGAATGAATTTTTACAAACGGTGAGAGATATTTAGATCATTTTTTATATACATAATCATTACATAGGGCAATGATAAAAACTTTTACACCTTTACTTAAAATTTTATAATTAAATTTATTGAATTCATCGATTTTAAAAGATGGTGTATTTCAGTATGATGTTTACTCGCATTTGTAGAAAATCTTCCAAGAATTTTTGTTATATTTTTGACAAATTTCAAATTTAAAAAACGCACAGTAATGTACCCCTGACTCAAACTGACAGCATAATGCAGCGGTACAACATGAGATGTTCTTATCTATCATACTAAATCAAACTGATCTGGATAAATTCTGGGAGCATCATAAAGTATACATGTACGAGCTCAAGATAGAAGTAGGATACAAAGGAAAAAGAGGAATAATTCTATAAGTAATCCTATGTAAATATTGTCACGAACAATTTTGAAAATGGTTTTCCCTGTCCCATTACAATGGAATGTTGAAAATTCGGCTAATTCGCGCGGCGCTTTTCTGACGACATCTTTCATATTTTTTATGAATGACGGAAATAACTTTTTTAGTAGCAGGCGGTTTATTTACAGTATTTCTTCTAAATAATTACTAGGAAAGTATATTTATTTATTTCCTTTCGCTCTAGAACTTTGTAGAATTTTATTTAGGTATATAAATGATTTGTGTAAACGCTGTTAGTTAGTTTTAAATAGTAGTGAAAATAACGAATTAGTAGAAGTAATCGCGGAAATTATTTAAGCAATATTTATAAGTGAATTATTATAAGTTAAATGTAGTGCATAGTGTGTAAATAAATCAAGAACTTAAGAGACAGTGTTTATCAATTAACTCTTCGAATAGAAGGAATATGAATAAATACGAAAAATGTTACAATACAAACCGTATTATTTATGAAGCATGGGGCTTCGTTAATTCCCCCAAATAAGGGCTTTATGTTATTCAATGAAAAGCATATTGTTCTAAAAAGGTAGGTGTGCTAAATAACTAATACCAGATTTACATTCTATCAACAAAAATTCATGAAAATCGTCTCAAAAATAATTAATTTCTAAGCTTGCGTTATCAAAAAATGAATAATGTATTATCTCTTCCAACTTCATAAAGTGTCAGTTCAAATTACTTGTAGAAAACAATGAGTAATTTAGTTTTTGTAACAATATCCAAGGAATAAATTTTCCTTTCATGAATTTCTAATGGTTATATATAGATGTCGTTTCAATTTCTTTCACAAACGTCCATAACCGGGCTTCACTATAACTTCTACCTATTGGGAATATAATCTATTAGTATTTGTTATTTAAGACGTAATAGCTAATACTCGATATGCAATTATCCACTTTCTATGTACCGAGATTGGATAATTTAATTTATACGTTCAGTAAAATAATGTATATGTATAATGTATTCAATTTCTAATATATATTAAGTGAAATATATTTGTGCTTCTGGTACGTTGAGCTACTAAATTCTTATTGAACTGCTTGCGTGAAAATATCATCTTTTTCTTCTCTAAAACTCTTTATGAGTCTAAATATTAGGGCTTTGATGCTACTACGTTGATTGATCTTATTGTTTTTCCATTCTTCCTTCTCTCTGTGCTACTTCTTGTGATTCAGTTTTAGGCCGAATTCTCATTTTGGTGTTAATCCATGATACCACACGAATTAATATTAAATTCATTTTATTCGCGGATGACAACAGTGTAACTTGTAGTGGTCCAGATATATAAGCTTTACATTCTACCAAGGAGGACACTTTACACAGTCCTGGTCTGAAGCGAACGGACACTGTTTAAACACTGAGAAAAAGCTTTAGTTTTATCCTACAACTAAGTTTAACAACCTCTAAAATCAACAATGACTTAATACGATGTTCAAATTCGATCAAATTCGATACATGTAGAAACTGGTGGAAAAATTTTCATCTGCTTTTGTTGCCGTTAAATCTGTGTCTAAACATTTCGATTCTCGTACTGCTTTAACAATTTACTCGTTGTTCGAATCGAATATTCGCTATGGTTTGCCTTTCTGGTGTCTTGTAGTTTGCACCTTTTCGAATCTATCTTCAAATTACATAGAGCTTTTCGTTACATTTATGGTTTAAGTATTGGAACAACACAACAATAAAATTTTAACTCTCTCCGCTACGCCACAACTCAACTGAGAGACACATTCATAGTTACTCTACTAAAAGAAAAAATTTGGATATTCACTTTTACTATTTACCTCTAGTCTGGTAAAAAACTTCATGATATTCAATCAGTTTACCTTCAATCTCTGAAGACGATAACTTGGTTATCGAAACGCGCGACAGATAGTGTAATCGTGAGTGTTGGTGTAGAGGTGTTGTCAAAAAATTAATCAATCAGCTACTTTCACAATAAAAATTAGAAAATACATTTAAGTTCCGATTATTAACGAAGGCATTTTTGCTTGAAAGACCTTATTATTCTGTGGCATAATTCTAATATCTATCATAAATTAGGATAGATTAATTTAGTATTAAGTAGGAATTTTATTATAATTATTATTAAGTCAAATTGTTATTTTATATTATTCAATATAAAACTATAAAATACAACACAAAATTGTAAAATATCTGGGTATACTTTCTTTCTTGTCTTATATCTTTTTAGCTACGTCAGTTTTCTTATTAGGCTTTTATGTTTTCGTAGCAATTTAAACATCTATTGACTATTTTTCTTAGTTGTTTGTTAGTGAGTCTATTATTTATTACTCAAATATCAATTCCACATATTAAGTTAGTATTTTATTGATAGCATAGTATGAGGATGTATTGATATCTAATTAGCCTAGACCAGTTTGATATTAAAAAAGTAAACCAGAGTTACGCAATAAATTAAAAGAAAAAAAGATCCAACAAAATTTTGAAAATCGCAAAATTGGAGTATCGAGCCATCATCAAGTATTTAAAAGGGTTAAGAGGTAAGCAGATTTACGAAGATATGCTTAATGCCCTTGGTGATCAATGTCTTTCGTATTAGACCGTGAAAAATTGGACTGCAAGTTTCAAAAGAGGTAAATTTTCCATCGAAGATGATGACCGAAGGCCTGTTTTCAGATGAAGTGATGGTTATTTTAGTTGGTAGGATTAGTGATGAAATTTCGAGTCCAGCATTCTGTGGGTAAATTTTAATGGTATAGTAAAAAAATTCAATTTCGAGCATACAAATTAAGTTTAATATAAAAAGAAATACTAATTTCATAATCAACAAAATTATAATTAAAAAATGTTAAGTAGCAGACGAAGTTATTGTCATTGATGACTTCTTATCAAGGTAACCGACCGCCTAATCGAAAAATCCATCTATACGTGTAGGCCAGGCATATTAAATAATCTCCTTAATGAGATTTGCATCTTACCGACAAATAAAACAGTGACGTGTTCGTAATTATAAAATCTACGTATACTGAGTTTCAAAAAGTCTACACCCTATGATAGACTTTTCTCAGCAGACGTTTGTTTTGAAGTAATATCTGTCCTTCCAATCTATTTTAAAATTTAAATTTAAATCATATTTGTATTGAAAAACAAGTATAAATCAAAACAAATTTTGAAAATCTGGATTTAGCGTCATAACGTCGTCCCAGTGCCAAAGCCAAGAATGTGCAAACTCACCATTTAGAGAAGTAAAATGTCAATAAAAGTTAATTGACGTCGAAACCAGGATCATCTATTTTTGTTTTGTTTTAAATCTTATTACTGACAATGATATTAAGCTTAGCTCACAAGTCACGATTCGGACGTAAAGAAAAAGTTTATTGACGCTGAATAAGCGTAATGTAATATTTGTTATTGTAAAAATTTCTACCGACAATAATGTAAAGCTTAATTTACACCAGACGGTTCAGCTGTATGAAATACGAAGTGAATTTACGTCGAAACCAGAGTCATAAATTTTTTTGGTGTTTGATCAATTAAAAATTTTACCAAATTTCAATAATTTGTACTTTATAATAGAGACAATATATGATCGAGATCCCCCCAAAATAGTTTTATAAATATTTAGAAAAATTTGAACTCAATATTTGGACTTGCCGGATTTTTATACTAAGATTAATATTTGGTAGGATTTGAAACAAAAATAAGCTTAGGTTGCAAACGGGTTGAGCTATATATACCTTTATTTTTGCAACTCTAAGGCTAATTCTCTTTATTAATGGCGTTTGGGTTTATGTGAAACATATTAAACTTTGGGTTTGTAACAGATTTTGCTTGACAAGTTTCAGTTCTATAAAAGACTTTACCCTGGACCAGAATGTTATTTTTTTCTTCTTGTTCTTCTTTAGCATAATCCTTTATGATAGATTGAACTTGAAATACCACAAGTTCGGTTTTTTTCATCTTTTTCAGACTTTCAGTCTTTAACCGGGACAGTGACTCCAACATGATGAATGGTTTTCTCAGAACTTTTTCATACTCTTCTGGCTTAAGAATAGTGTCCTTCTTTTTCAAATTTTTCTCAATCAATTCTGTGGATCATGGGTAGTCACGTGACAAAACTAGGCCGATTTGGATTTGGCGGATTTTGAAACTGAAAATGGCGTAACTACCTTTGGACTTGGCGGGTATTGCAACTAAACCTCAGCTTTGACCTCAAAATACACTAGGATGTGGCGGGATTTGCTACAATAAAACAGTTGTACTGAATTTAGCATGGAAAAATCTATAAGAAACAATATCAAACTCAACTTTGAGAAAATATGGACTTGGCGGTTTTTGATTCTAGGCACCTCATATCATACATCAATTTATAGTTAGGTTAGGTTAGGTTAGGTTAGGTTAGGTATTATTATTAATATTATTTTATCACTATTAATAGTTATGTCTGTATATTCATTTCTAATTTAATATCATACTTAAAAGACCGCTTACTTCATAGAAAATCATACATTGTATGTCACTGACCAAAATTCGCTTAATTTCATATGCAATAGTGAGTCGTACGCTTTGTAACTTATTGTTGACTGAATATGGAAGTTTTAGATAATGGTATAAAGACAGGATGTGGGTAATCGTTTTTAAATAATGTACATCACGTCGATATTCTTGTCTCAACTGTACATTATGTTACTTCGACATATAAAGAAACACGCCAATGAAATTATTTCAGAAGGTGGACGATCATAATTTGCTTTCTTCACTTCATAACTTTCCGTTTTAGATGTAAATGTAAATAAAATAATAATAAATATAATATAATAATAAATAAATAAATAAAGCCTACTAAACTTCACTTTAAAATGTAAACTACCACATCTCCTACAAAAAATTTTCCACCAGATTCTTCTTACCCCAATTTTGTTATTCTATAACTGTAAAATACAAATTCTAGATTAGATAGCGAGTAGAAGAGGTCTTTAAGCTGACAGTCTTTGAAAAATTATTGTTCAGTTCAAATCCAATTGGTTCGAATCGTTTACAATGAAAAGAAACATCCAGACTTGAAGGGAAGAGCTGAATCTTGAATTCAGAAAATTAAACTATGCACTAAAAATCCAAAACGAGTTGATGATACACAAACAGGTCTTAAAGCCTATGTGGATATATGATATACAACTTTACCAGTTTAGAAAAATTTAAATCATATAAAGAATTCAAAACAAGGTATTGTCAACGCCCTTTAGTATGTAAAGAGAAGCGACCTCCACAGAACCTAGGAATTGAACTAGTTACAAATAAAATAAGAAGAGCCATGACAACTTCGAAGTAATCCACTTATTCCACCAACGTGGGATAGTGAAAAGATTCAAAAGAGTTAGAACTTTCGAGCTAAGGTAGTGGTAAAAAAGCACAGTGCGTATTGTATAGTGTAAGAGCAAAGACAGGACAAAACTGAGATAATCGTTGGTATAGATGAATACATGAATCAACTTACCCGACAGTGCAGGCATTAATATAACTATCTAATGTTGAATAGTATTTTTCCATATAATTCAATATATTTTCAGAGAAATATGTTGGATTTATACAATAGCGAAAACAATGGTTCTCATATTCTGAGGGGTGGTTCTAACAAACTTTTTTTAGAAAATAAATCAAAATACTGAATAATTTCAGACCTTTTTTTGTTGTTTTAACCATTAACCCATAATTTGGGTACATAAAGTACTTTCAAAATTCTAAATAAATTGTTTACAAGTTTTCGAAAATTAAAATAAGAGCTTTAAATTGTTCAGATATTTATTTATATTTCAATTTCCTTATTACGCATGTTGTTTATCCGTTAGATAGTTACAAAGTCGAATAACAAGTGCAATTATTGAAGAGAACTAAAAACACTGTTACAGTTGCTTCTTTAGCGGGATATCCAAACTTGGGATTAAATAGGAAGTGGTAACATCAAAATCGGCAATATAATGGCCAGTATTAACCCACATATACTTTTAAATCTACGCTTTATTTTATGACAATAATTTTAAGTAGGTTATTGAGCAATTTCAATCAAAATTTCACCACGTGAATATATACATATGAGAATAATATTTATTAATTATCTTTTTTTTTTAATAGAACATTCAGTTGGGCCCAAAACTGTGAAAATTAGGAATTCAAAGGAATAAATTTTTGAAGAAGTGCGAGATGTTTTGTCATTCCTGGAAAACTGTACTTCTAGGACAGTTATTAAATATAGTAGAACTTCGCCTGAAAGAATAAAGAAGGAGAAAAATCGAGAGGTATAACCTCAAATAATACAGCTTTTCTCTACTAATATAGTATAGGGAATAGAGAAAGTGATGTGTGAAATCGTTCAATATTTTCGTATCAAAACAAAACGACGATATTGTTAAAAAAATATTCGACACACATATTCAGAAAGTATCATATTCTTAACGCACTTATTAGCTCCACTGAAATGTCATAATAATGATTTAAAACAAAAAAAATTGGATCCACCTAATTTTTGATGAAACTAAAATTAAAAATTCAAACTTTTGGATGTTATGCAAATTTTATTGCTGAAACAAACACATGACAAAAATTTCTAATAAATTGGGTAATAAAAATTAAAATAAAAAAATCTTCTTAATATTTATAGCCATCGAAAACTATTTTAGGTATTTTCATAGCGATTCAGATGTAAATTAAAATGTAGCAATTTGAATGTAGCCTTCGAAATTCTTAACTAACAACCATTTAGTTTAATATACACTAGTAAATATTAGATGAGTAGTGAAAAAATAAAGAAATTTAACAAAAATTGCAAGTAAAAAGTATTTATTGAACGTACTACGTGACATACTAAAAACTACTGAATGCATTTTTATAGGGCTTTTACCAATATATAAAGAAATTAATAAAAATGTTGACGACTGCTGGAAGTGTTGGAAAAAGTGAAAGTTTTCATCGTTTACGCTGCCTAATTCATTTATCCCTTTGATATGTACCAACATAACACATGATGGGATATTTTCGTAGTTATAGATTTAGAAAAAATGTTTTGAATTGCATATATCTATCTTTTAAAGTCAACTTATTATTCCCGTATATAGTAGAATCCGTCTTCTGAGAAAATTTCAAGTACAATTCAATAATTAAAAAGGTATTTACATCGATACTTGTGGTTATTATGTAACATATAAATCTCAACCACATTATCGACGCATAAAGTAGATGCAGCCCTACATAGACAAGGGCGATGCCCAGGGTAGATCACTGGTTTTCATCCCAAAACATAAAAAAAATGATGCTTAACGAGAAACGAGAGAGGATATAATTATTCCCATACAAAATCAAGATTCAGAGTAAATGATTTTATCAGATATAATCTAAGAATTACAGTAGCCAAGACAATGCTTGATGGGTATTCTATGGTTTCTAGTTATTGAATCCCATGCTAAATTAAGACGCTCAAAATAGATCGACTCAACACAAATCATTAAATGAATTCATAGAATTACGAAATTCGAAAAAAGTGTGTAATTTACACAAGAGGTCCTCGACAAATTTCACTGATTTTTGTATAAAAGTATCAAGAAAACCATGATAATGCTTTGTGGATATTTTCTATTTAACCTACAAAGTTTGAGGGGATTTATTGCGTCCTATTTCACTTAAAATTAAAAGTTTATGTAAAATTGTGAATAAGAGGTAATAGTAATTAGACTACTTCATACATGTCCTGTTGATCGTATCAAATCGTTTGTTTGTTGTAACTACTTTCCAGATAACAAATAAAGTGGGGTATTCAGAAAAATATTTAGATAGATAGATATCATTAGAGATCACTGAGTATTACATTGCGTGAAGATTAAGAACAATGTAAGTACTTGTTTCCGTAATTGTTTACTAAATGAAGAAAAATGACAACTATAATTTGAAAAGTTTGAAAAAGTTAAAATTTCGATGAAACAATGTATTGAATTAAACTTTCCATCAACCCTCGTATAGATTTTTCGCAGTATCTAACACTTATTCATATTCAACCCGGTTATTCCACTTTACATGACTGACTTGTACAACGGACCCTAGGAGTGATAGAGATCAGAATATTAATACGGTGACGTGTCGAAAACTTCTATCATAACTTGTCAGTCCATCATATAAAAGTGCAAAAGAAGACATTGTCTGTATATTCTTAAAAAAATAATCATGAAGCGCGATCGGTACCTATTTAAATATTTTCAAGTGTCACGACCAAGTCCAAGAATTATATAAGCACGAGACCACCTTTGGACTTACATCTTCGATAATTACATAACCTACAAGTGGTATTGTTCACTAATTTGATTCTTAAATTACTATGTTCGAAACTTAATTTGTTTTTAATCGATGTACAATTTATAAAAATATCCCATGTAATTTATGTGTGAGATCATCAATAAAACAGTTGATCTGTCAAATGATAAATTTGTTTCTCATTCCAACATTGACAGCAATGGTGTTCTCAACCAGTGATACACACGAGGCTCTGTCATTCGCTCTATTTTCATTCATATTGATCACCTCTATCTTAAAATATATTCTAAAATCTACGACCTACAGAATGATGATACTGATGATGGTTCAAATACAAATCGACATTTTTGAATAAACGCAAGAAAAGTTAGCTGCACTGGATGTTAGATTAGTCTTGGTCTTGGTCAAAGATAATATAAAATAGGTGGAAATTTAGCCAAAATTACTGAAGCAATTCGGGAAGGAGGAGTGCCTATCCAAGAATCGAGTGTATGAATGGAGTTCCTCTTCCTGAAAAGGCCGAGTAGTGGTGGCCAAACTTACCACATGGGCGGCGCCACACAACAAGTGTTATCGTTGAAAACGTCAGCGCCGTAGTAAAACTTATTTTGGGCGACTGACAGTACAGTACAGAATTGGGCATCAGCGTAGTTAATTATTAAGTGTCAGAACTTTTAATTTTTAGCAGAAATTCACCGCTGGTAAGATTGCATGCGTCGTTGAATTATAAACGCTTTTGGAAATATTGAATGGTAACAAAATGTCAGCTGGAATTGAGGAACTCTGCTTTCTAGTCCACATTTGTTGTGTATAAATGAAACTTTTGAAACAACATGTCAGTTTATATGCAGTATCTAATCTCAGAGGCACTTTAATTAACATTAAGACTTTAGAAATGATGTTTTTTCGCTTTTACAAGAAGTTTGGTAAACATCTGTCTGTCTACATATTTATTGTAGGAATGATTGTGATATCTTATCCAACTTTAACTGACATTCAGCAGCTTTTTCCTTTTTTAAAAGTAGGTTTCCAACTTTTAAGTTTCTGTTCATTGCTGTATCATTTTTAACAATTTATTTACCGATAAAATGAGTGCAAAGTAGTGTAGTAGTACAAAAAAAAGGTATCATTTCACCTGTAGCAAATATAAATCATTATTAATCAATAATGAGCCAATATATTAGCTTTTATGATTTAATCGTTTCATTAAATAAACCTTTTAGTCACTTCTCGTTCTATATTACAAATGACAACATTAACGATTTTATTTAGTTTCCATTTTAAGATTTTCTGGTGGATAAAGATAAAGAAACACGTTCTGAAATATCTACTTCGGTAGGATGAAAATGAAAGTCACGTTATTTATTCTGTTCTAATGAAAGTCGTTTCTATAATTATTTTATAATTAAAAGTTAAAAAGTGGAATTGTTGTTTTTAATTTCATGTTCATTTAATTTTAATGCGTGAAATATTTGCGTATGGTTGAAAATAAAATTGATTTTGAGCTTCAAAAATTTATCTTTTCTTTCGAAATCAACATTAATATCAGTTGTTGCCAGACTCAAAGAAGATCTATTTCAAGATTATATAAAATTCTTTGCGGAATACGAACTTTTGGAAAAAATCTATTGTAGACTTTGTTCCACCCGTGAAAAAAAGGGTCTGTGATATTATCACACGTTACACTCGCAATTTAGACTAGGTTCGATAATTTTTGAAACCAAAAAGAATAATAGTAGTATGGACCCAATGGAAAAGGTGGAGAATAGAATATAAATGGAAGAAAAAGGGCTATCTAAGGCCGGGAAGGGGAAGAGGATGAGTTTTTGAGGTTAAAATCGGTCCTATGGGAAAAAGTCAAAAAGCAAAGTTATAGGTAATTAAAGTATCTACAACTTTTATATCCACACGTTTTTTGCATAACCTCAAAGTTTATGTGAAAAATTCAAAAAACCAAGTTCTAGGTTTTATATTTTTTCTTTTATAGAAGATTTTTTTTTACGAAATTTGGTGGAAACGTATCTTTTTCTGTCTTAAATTCAATTTAATTTATTTGATTCGAAATATTAATTTTTTAACCATATTTTGATTTAATATCGAAAAAACATCCTAATTATCAATCCATAATTCTCTCGCCAAAATATCAGTTTTTCTTAAAAAGTCGATGAGTTTTTTGTTCGTTGAAATCTCTACTTCCTGCTGGTGTAAAAACATTACCAACACCATGATAAATTTACTCGGAAAAGGCAAATGAAACCAAAAAAAGTCGCATCCGAAAAATTTTTCTTATACATTTGTACAATTTTCAATTATTTATTAAAATTTCACTGTCTAGTTATACAAAAAATGGGGCATTCCATGTTATATATATATATATATATATATATATATATATATATAAATTTCGTAAAAAAATGTTTTTTATAAATAATAAAAATAAAAAACCAAAATATTGGTTTTTGAATTGTTAACATAAATTTTGAGGTTGTGTGAAGAAATTATTAGTGCAAAAGTTGTAGATATTTTCATTACCTACAACTTTGTCATTTGATGTTTTTTTTTATTTTTACCCTTAAAAACTGACCCCTGTCCTCTTCCCGGCCTCAAATCGCCCGTAAATTATTTTTCCGTTAATTTTCAGTAACTTCTCTTTCTTTTCCATACCAAACATTGTTCAATGAATATTTGTTTGCTAGGGCAAAGCACACACCTTTCAGATATTATAATAGGTTTTGCTAATTTGTTTCTACTATAAATAATCATATTTTGTCACATTCTCATATGCTGTTTCCAAATCTATTAAGATTATGTGTGTTTCTATTCAATCGCAATAGAAATTTCGAAATAAACCAAAACAAAATTTAATTAAATTAAGAGAAAAAGTAAAAAGAAATAAGAAGTTGATTAGAAGAAATCCTATCTACACAAATTTGTTTTTTCTATAACTTTTTACTTCTTAGATCTTTTCATACGTTTTCCGCAATAATTTGTCTCCATTTGATTGTCGTGGTAGAATAAAAAATGATTTTTGGAGCAAAAAGACATACAATCAATTCAAATTATCACAAAAGACAAACTTGTTTCAATTTGTTAATTAAACACAATATTGTTTATCCAAAATCAGAAAATATACAAAAAAAATATTTACCTTATCAATTGTCTCCAGCTCTGAGTAGAATAAATTTAAGTTTGTATTCAAAATCAATCAATCTTCACATGAAACCGCAAAAAAAACCAACACCGACCACTTTCGTTTTCACACTAATGCATATTTCTCATTAAAAAAAAAATGAGATTAGAGTGTAAGCGCCTCGAGCAAAATGCACGCTGTCTTCCTACTATCACCATCCACTACGTACCAGTTGCATGTCTTCAACGTAGTCCTGAGCTAAGCGGTTTGCGAGTAGAGAAAGCACATGGTACTATTGATAATCTTCGGTAATAGGAAAGAGACGGAGGTGTGTTCCACCAGTAGACACGAGTATAATCGATCGCAGGTAGCTTCAATTATTAATATTAAAAGGATTTTTTTATAACTAACATTTTAACTTTTAAATTATTTTCTATTTTATTATATATTTTAATAGAATTTAATATTGAAAAAATAAAATCCTATCCTCATATGTCAAAATTCAAATTAAAATATAAAATAATTATTTGTAGTTACATGGAAAAAATTAATTTATCTCAAATTATGTGGTTCATTTATTCATTTTACTCCATTTTTATCGATTCTTTTTTATATTTTTTTAACTCTGATATTTCATGATTTTTGTATTGACAATTCCTCAATCTAGTTTACGAAAATTGGGATGTTTGACCATCGAGACCTCTAAATTTCATATTAACAAAAATAATCTAATAGCTGAGAAAGTTCTGGGTTAAATTTTGTTTTCGATCTCTTCTATTTGTTAATTGATCATATTATTTGTTATTATTCATAATTTTTAGAGGATTTATGGGCACTATTGTTTAGTTTACAAGTTTAATCGGTGTTGGATCGGGTCGACAGGTACATTACTTTAGTCCTAGCCATTGCCAAGGTCATGGAGAAAGTCGTTAACCAGCTAATCTTGAGGCATCATCAGCGACCTTCAATACGGCTTCCGTAAACATAGATGAACTAGCGACCTCCTGGTCTATGTCACCAACGTATATAATGAAGCCATAGAGAATATATTGGAGACATCGAAGGTTTTGACAGGGTTTGGCATGACAACCAGAAAGGTTTGAGGTCAACCAGGGACGCATCTTGTAACCTACTCTTTTTATCCTATATATCAACGATCTACTCGACAAAACTGCAAATCCGATATATAGCTTCGCCGACGATAGCACACTGGTGTTGTGGTTCAAATCAAACACCCCCATAAACTTGGTTAAAACTCAAATCCGTAAGCAGCAACAGATCACCACCATCAATAGCTATTTTGAAAACAAACTGGAGTGGGGGGATGCAATCTGATTTTGACAGCTTCTTACATTATTCGAGTATGGAAAAATTGAATTTCTTCTCTACCCCTGATTTGTCCTTCAATCTAATTGTTTTTAAAAGAAAATTACCCAACGGTGAGCATGTTTTTATGTCTAAACAATTGAAAAAAATTCTTATTTTTCATTTTCATCATTTGATATTTTATGACCCACATTAATAATAATATAGATATATTCGAATTTCTATTATTTTCAATTACTTATTTTGATTTATATACTGTGAAGGGAGTATCTTACAATTTTTTTGGAAAATACGTTTAAAGCAATCGTAAAACATTTTGCTTATTAAAATCCATAAATCGGGGAAAAAATGAATGTGGCCCCTTCCTAAGGAACATCTATGTGTTTAATACAGTTTTCAATTTTTTCATAAATTTGTATTTTCAAAAAAAATCGATTCTACTCTCCCTCTATGAATTTATCAAAAAAGAAAAACAAATATTGTAAATTTAGTTTTACTAGAATTTTGACTGTTGGTGGAAGAGTATCTCAACAGTTGCATTAAAGAGCTAAAGGCGATGATAAACACAAGACACTAGTTACACACCGTGTTTGGCGTGCATTAGTTACTGCTTCAAAAATTTTCTATCCGATTCCAATTTCTTTTATCTGAAGGCTACAATCTAGAGAGTCGTTTTCCAATTTTACCTTACTTCCATTTAAATAGTGTGGGCATGATAAGCGAATCCTCTTTACTTTGAATACATAATATTCAACTTTGAAATAGTTAAGTTAAAAACAATAGTAAGTATTCTCTTATTATAACTTGTGAAAAGTTGGAGTATAAAATTGTTTAAAGTTTACTATACAAACTTTTATACTTTTTCGTACGTAGGCTCTCCTTTTCTCCATCCTTGACCCATTCACAATTGAAAATGCGCCATTGTTTCTATTTTAAGTAGACAATGTATGTATAAAAACTATTAATTGAACAGAAAAATTTTTATTACAAATAAAATATTCAAAATATTGCAATAAAATGAAAAAACTAATGCACTTTTCCCACAAAAGTAACAAGAATAGATTTGTGTTATAACCATATTTGAAATAAACGATTCTTCTAGTCCCATACGATAAAAAATTGATGAGAAACTAAAAAATTATTTAGCATTTCCCATTATGTTAAAATGTAATTTTTTCGGTAGCGAACCCTAATACGTTTTCCTATTTACATATTTTTTTACAACTTCGTTTTGTTAAAATATATACTAGCGCCTTTTGTTCTTTGCATACTATTTGAACACCACCAAACGTCCTTGCTATAGTACCACGATTTTTTCCAGTATAAAGAGAAGACATCTTAGTGCTGAAAATAAAATTGTTTGTTGCTCCTACAAGGTAGAATAAGATTAAACCCGAAACTAAATTGGGCGCTTCTGATTTTCTACATTTTCAGAGGTTACTGAATTACTCTAGCAACTCTAAACAAAATTACGAGCACGGGTTTTCGAAATTTTGTAATTTGTAATTCAAAACCATTTTATAATGGAAATTTTGAGGTTATGAAAAAATTTAAACCTTTTTTGTACAGAATGTTGTGCTCCACATTTTTTGTCCCGGCAGTTTGTGTCGAAATCCTCATAGTTTTCGAGTTATCCGCAATTCAAAATATTTTTGGATACATGATACTATTTTACAGTGAAAATTTTGAGGTTAGGAACAAATACCTAGGAAACTTTTTTGTAGAGAATTTTGTACACTAAATTTTTTGTTACTGTAGTTTTTTTCGAAGTCTTCACTTTATAGTTTTCGAGTCATTTGCGTTACAATTATTTTTGAGTTTAAGTCTGAAAATTTCGAAAATCCCATAATAAGAAAAAACATAAGAAAACGGCTATAATTTCCCTATTGAATATTGACTATTGAATGTTTCCATACAAAACAAACTTTTATTATACAATCAAATCATTAGACCCATTTTAACATACACAGCTCCAGTCTACTACACAGGTACCAAACAAAATTTCCGCACCCTTCAGGTGGTAAAAAAAGTGCCTGCGTATCGATATTAAATATTCATGCTACCCAAAACTTCCTAAAACCTCGTGGTTACATGAAATAGCCATAGACATACCACAAAAATTCCAACAAATTTTCATAATTTTTGTCTGCCAAAAGATCTTCGAAAAAAACTCATAGCCGCAAATCGCGCAGGAGATTAGCACGTCAGTGGGTGTAGGCTTCTGCATGGTTCACCAATCACATAATTTGGTTGTAAAAGTCCAAATGTCAGTCATGTTGCCATGTCGATTTTTGAAACCCTGTTTTTAGGCTGCTTTTCAGGGATATTTCAGCCGAAAGATTCTGGGAGTCACAACTATATACCAGGAACAGTGTTATTGTATCTACATCAAACTTGTGGATAATGCCCCGTTGCAAGGAACCACAACATTACATCCAGACGTTCAAACGACATCTATGGATCGCTAGAACAACGGCCAACGTACTTATTGTTAATCTTTTAGATGAAATATAATTATGAAATTATAACAGAAAATGAAGACATTTTTAATAATAATAATATCTACTCTCTGGAATTCGGGCTTCTACCATAGCCACGCTTCAACAGATTTAGACTTCTAAGTTTAAAGCGTAAATCTTTAAATAATAGATTACAATTTGACTTGATGTTGAATAAAAATTATGATTCAGCTTGAATTTCACTGTTCACACTACCACTACACCAACTTTCACAATTAGACTGTTTGTTGCACGTTGTGATAACCAAAATATCGTCTTCAGAAGGTAAGTTTACCTTAAATCAGTCAGTGTAATTCTGAGTGTTGGTGTAGTGGTAGTATTAACGGCTGTAATTTGAAAAAGGGATCAATGGTTTACCCAACGGTAACCCAGCATGTTTACAGCATATAGACAACTCCGTACTAGCTTAGGTTGATCTCTATAGAATTGAGTGGTATTGTAAAATTTACTATAGAAATGTATTTTTTCATATTAATGTAGAATTCTATAATATAAACGTTGTTTCGAAAGATTCCTCTTAATAAAATGACAGTTTTTGATTATTTAAACTTGGTCTCGACTCTTTCGAACACTCTATTTCTTTACTTTATTTCTATCATTTTTTCAAATAACTATTTCGAATCTTAACTTGTATATTATCAGTTTTTTCCTTTTTTGGGTATTCCACTTTGTATTTTTCTCGTACGTCATTATTGTTATTATTGATAATGCCAAGGTACCCGTCGCTGTTCATATATGTAAACAAGATTATTGATGTTACCTTGTATATCTCTAACATATTGTTTACACTGTTATACCATTAACCTGCTTACTGCATAATTAAAACTACTCCGGTCTGTAATGATAGATTGGTAATTTTTTTTTTATTTATTCCACTTATATTTCAATATAAGTATAACAAAAATTTTACCGGCCGTTAAACATAATTTCCTGTACAAATAATGCCAACGAAACTGATAAGATTACAAATATGAGCATTAAAATTCAACGATACAATGACAAAAGATAGGTTAGCCGATTTAATCAAGGTATACTTATTCATATATATTGATCATAATCGAGTAATATCATTTTATTTTCAGGCACAAGATAAACAAACAACTAACGATGTTAAAGTGACTATTAACACTGTAAGTACCGAGTAAAATACTAACCTCAGTAAACACACCCATGTGAAATTTCATTTACGATCATATTAACATGTTACACAATTGGAATGTTGCTTATTATTTTCTGCTCATAAAATCATACCCCAATTGAAATTATTTGTTTAAAGAAGAAATAAAATTTATAAAATTGTTACCAAATCAAAATGATGGAGGTCCGATTTGCATACTCCAAGTACACACCAAACAATGAATATAAATAATCGTATCATTAGATTTATCATTATTTTCGTATGAGTACAGTTGAACAATTTCATTGAAAATATGATTGTAATAATTTCAATAATATCATATTGAAACATTCCATTAACTCACTAGACTTAAAATTACATATTCCACTATCTACAAATTTCATTTTGACATTTTTATCAAAATAATACGTTCAAGAATGATGAAATTTTACGAAACTTTAGCAAGTCGATCAAAATGGGGTGGATCTAAAGAAAACGTTCGAAAGGGCAGAAGTTATAGGACAGTGGATAGAGGGAGTTGAGAGAAATGTAGAGACGATTAGACATTATCTTAGACAGCTAATATCACCTAATTTTACAGGTAATACAAGGTGAATAAAATAGTATAGGGATCGTGCATCTAAACTTTTACGTCAACTAGTGGTGAACATCTCAAGTAACTGGCATTGTTTATTAATTTATTTTTTAATAATTAATATTAAAATTGATATTATTTTAATTATGTCACCTTCAAGAAAGAATTGCTATATATATCCGTGTTTGTGATAATACATCACGTCAAAAACGTGGTTGATGTTGTTGTGATGTGAAAGTGAAATTTTATAAATTCCCAGGTAGCAAATTTGGAGCCGCATGGAAAATAGCAAAACGTAAACAGTGGATAAAAAAAATTATTTGTACGTTCTGTATTGATCAACCGAATCTTTGGGTATGACAATTTCTTCACTGTATTTTTAATTTACAGATTTTAGCAGCTCAGTAAGAGTGTGTTTTGTCTTCATTTGAATCATTTTTTACAGTGATGCAACAATGACATTATTCTATTCTTCTAGTTTTAATATTTTCCAAGAGAAGTGTTAGCGAATAAGCGGGGTAAGTTCGCAGTGATAATCGGGACAGATTCCAATTTTGATGCTTCTCGACACAAAGAGCTTCGACATTCTTTGACCTTTATCGTATCCCAGAAATTGTCGTTGGGTTGGCTTACTCCACTCTTGCAAGTGACTCGTCTTTGAAGATGAGAATTGATATAATGAATCAATACACTGATGCGCTTCCTTTTGTCTCCCAGACCTGCTTCACAGGAATAAACAGCATTACCAATGTTTCGAATCTTTTCAAGCTGAAAAACACATTTTTTATTATGATTTCAATTCACATGTCAAGATTTTTGAGGGTTTTAATTAAATTGTAATAAAGAGTTTTTAATTTAATTTGTATAAGTACCAAAACTTTCACATTATATGTATTTGACACACTCGTTTGTGGCACAACTTTAGCGGTTATGACAATTGCAAATTTGTTTTTTCAAATACACCATAGAAATCGCGAATAACTTTTTCACTTTTGCATCATTTTGGCCACGTATAATATTATTGACATGTTGTTTTCAATGAATGTTTTGAGCCCACTATCTTCGGCAAAGGAACACTAGGAGCGCTTACTTCGACAGTAGTGCTGATTTCACGCACGATCCCCATATTAAGACTATAATATGCTTAGAAGAATTATGTTTGGTTTTGGTTTTAGAGCTAACCTACAAATTAGAAGATTTATTTCAAAACAATACGAGTATATTTCATAAAATAAATGGAAAACTTAAAGAACTAGAAGAAGAAGTGACTAGATCAGATAACGAATCGGCCGAGGGAAGAATAAAATCTATTCAATATAATACATTGAGAACTCGATATATGAAGGTTTTTAAGAAGAACAGTGAGGAATTGGAAAACTTTAAAAATATACAAAAATCAAATTTGGAAGCGCAACTTATTGCTAAAGGCGTTAGGGTTACAGATGAAGAGTTAGTTGCTCTTTTAGATAACAAAACCGATATTCAGGTCTTCACAGACAATGTAAGGTTTTAAATTTGTAATAAGACAAATTATTATATATAATATATTGTTATAAAGAGTTGATTAAAATCACATCTTTATTCTTCAGCACTGTAAACTACAATAATTTATATTTGTACTAAATTAGTACAGTCTAATATCTTTAAATTGAAGGGTTTGTTTGATCTGCAGATGATGTTAGTTGAAATGCAGTAGTTAAACTTCTTCTTTTAATTCAGTGTCATTTTGTTTATGATGTTATATAACAAAAGCAGTTGAATTTTTTTGTTACATTTAGATTTTAGCAGAAACACAAGAAGCCAAAAGAATTCTGGCAGATATTGAAGAAAGACACCAGCAGCTTTTAAAAATAGAAAGTATGTTAGTTGAAGTCAGGGATTTGTTCCTTCAAATGGCAATTTTGGTGGATACACAGGTAATTTGATTTGATTGATAGAGGTCTGCTGCTGACCTCATATCCTTTACTGACATATGGCTCATTATTTTAAAATGTTAAGGAATGTAACTGAATGTATGTGAGAAAATTTTATATAATTTTTAGCAAGATTTGATTGACAGAGTCGATTATCAAGCAGAATTAGCAAGAGAATTTGTTGGAAAAACACCAAGAATTTTAGATAATGCTTCAAAGAAAAAGCGAAAGTACTTAAAGGTAATATTAATAAAATTTTATTGAATCTCAACTATATCTAAATATTTTTATTTCAGTGTAAAATAATTATTGGTATTGTGATAGTACTATTTTTTATATTACTTCTAGTATCCTTATTTAAGTAAATATTTTTAGAAGAAATATATGAGGATATTGTAATTTGAATAATAAAATGCATTGAAAATTTATCCTAGTTTTTAATTTTCCTTCTAGACAATGAAATTTCTTTCTGGAGGTAAATCTCGTATTCATTGTGTTTGTAATATATACGAGGATGGTTTCAAAAGTACATTGTAATTGCTTGAAAAATACTTCTGTATTTAAAAGTATTTAATCTACACAGTACGGGCTTCAAATTTGAAGACGCTTCGTTGTTTTGTATTATAGAAAGTATATAGTATAAATAAAGCCGAATTTTTACATAACCATGGATGAAACGTGGGTCCATCACTTCATACCCTAAACAAGAGAATCATCAAAACAATCGACTGAAAAGGGAGAACCACCTTCAAATAAGGCAGAGATCGACTGCAGGCAAGCTTCTGACAACGGATTTTTGGGATGCGCGTGGGATAATTTTCATTGATTATATTGAAAAAGAAAAAATCCACCGGCGTGTATTACGGGTATTATTGCAACTTTTGAGCAAAGAAATCGAGCAAAAACGTCCGCGTTTTGCTAAAAAGAAAGCGTTGTTTCATAAATACAATGCACCAGCTGACACATCAGTAATTGCGATTGCCAAAATTGATGAATTACAGTTTGAATTGCTACCTCATGCACACTATTTGCCAGATTTAGCCCCCTCGGTTTATTTTATGTTCCCAGACTTAAAAAAATGGCTCGGTAGTCGAAAATTTTTCAACGATGAAGAGGTGATATCCGCAGTTAATAGCTATTTTGACGAGCTTGAGGATTTTTATCATAAAAGGGGTATCGAACTTATTGACAATCAAAATTTTTGCGTTTTCTTTGTTGGGCCAGGTATTTCTGGAACCATAGTCGTATACAACCAATTCATCTTCGAGTTGAATATGTTGCCTATACACGTGAGTATTTTGGGCTCATTTTAACATTAAATAATGGAAACTTGCAAAATTAATACTCATATATGGATAGAATATTTACCATTTTTAATCAAGGGTATCCTCAGTTGCCTAATTTTCAAAAAATACTCTAAAATTCAAAGAACATGCATATGTGAACTATTAAAGAAAAAAATTGCACACCGTTGAAGCCGATTAAAACTGGGTAATAAGGTCTAATGCCGTTTTGCACTGCACTTTATGAGTTAAGTATAACTTTCAATTGAGCTGAACAGAATCGAGATAGATCTTTGAACGAAGAGATGAAAACGAGACAATAACTCAATATTCTAAGAAGATAGGTATCAACACCGAAATATATTCAGATGAGTGCAAGTGTCCTCAATGAAATTGTCTGTTTCCAGCTGAATGAGTAAACTCATGGGTCCTTTTCCCAATAAATGAACTAACGAAAGAGGTGGAATTGAGTGGCCAGTTAGATCTACAAACCTTTAACCGTTGGTTGTTTTTTGCTGGGATTATCTCAATAATAAATTATGTACGATACAGACAAATAGTCTTGCAGAACTCAAATACACGATACCAATAGCAATGATGCGATAATTTATGTACTTGTTACAAATCAATTACATCCAAGTATTGAATTTTTTCAAAAAAATCATCAAATTTTCCAGTTTTTATTCAGAATATGCTCTATATTACTTAGCTTTTACAACATAATAATAGTTTAAATATAAAGATACTTTAGGCTTGTTCTATGTAATAAAATTTCACCGAACAGCTCCATGTATCCTGCCAAACTGCTTTGCCATTTCCAAACTTTGCATCCAGAATACAAGGACAAAAAGGTAAACTTTGTTGAACGAAAGCGAGAACAATTGTTAAAGTCAAAAATATTCATGCGCCACGCATCGCAAACTGTTAATGAAAATGCAACTGAGGCATCCTATATTGTTTCATACAAAATTGCAATGGCTGGTGAAGCCCATACCATAGCAGAGAAGCTCATAAAGCCGTGTGCAATTGAAATGGTGAAATGTATGTTTGATGAAAAAGCTGCAAAAGGGGTGTTAAAGATTCCACTTTCAGATGATACAGTGGCTCGCCGTATAAGAGACTTATCAGATTTCGTGAAAACAGAGTTATTTTCCCGTTTTCCCTCTACAAACGGACGAGCCCACTGACGTAGCAGGGCTGGCAGTATTGCTTGTATTTGTTCGGTATGAGTTCGAGCGTTCTATAGAGGAGGATCTTTTAATTTGTGAGGCGTTAGAAAGTAACACTACTGGGGCTGAAATTTTTAACTTGGTTAACAAGTATTTTATTAAAAATGATATTTTATGGGACAACTGTATTGATGTTTGCACTGATGGGGCAAAAGCTATGGTTGGAAAAACTGCCGGTGCCGTTTCAAGTCAATGTATAATTCATCGTCAGGCATTAACCGTTATAAATATGCCAGTTTCATTAAAAACTGTCCTCGAAGAGTCTGTTCGAATAATAAAGTCTCGACTGTTAAACATGACACTGTTTAAAATCTTGTGCGATGATATGGGAAGCCTTCATACTTCTCTACTACTTCACACAGAAGTTCGATGGCTATCTCTAGGTAAAATACTACTTCGATTGTTTGAGTTACGAGCCGAAGTTCACGCTTTTCTTTTGGAACATCCTTTTGATTTACAGAGCAGATTAATTGATAAACACTGTTTGTTTAGACTTACCTATGTTAATTTGTCACAGTGTTTACAGCAAATGATAAAAAAAGATCTTTTAAAAGGAAATTACAATTTTGGCTGAGTAGCGTCGAAAGTGATTGTTTTCCGACATTAAAGGATTTTTGTGAAGAGACGAATACGGAAGAATTACCTCAAGAAATAGTTACTGATATTGCTAATCATCTTAGAAACATGGGAAGTTCGGTAACACAGTACTTTCTTAATGAATTGGATACCAATCTGGAAAAGTATTTATGGGTTAAAAATCCTTTTCTTAT
Organism: Diorhabda sublineata; assembly: GCF_026230105.1. NCBI lineage: Eukaryota > Metazoa > Arthropoda > Insecta > Coleoptera > Chrysomelidae > Diorhabda > Diorhabda sublineata. Next base: position 44,910,432 of record NC_079474.1, on the reverse strand, counting down.
AAATGAAAAGCTTCCAACTTTATGCTTTCAAGAATATTAAAAACTTATAGAATTGACTTCCGATTCTTCACTAAAACTAAAGTTGGAGAATCAACCAATAGCAGAGTTTTGGTGCAGCCTTAAAGAGGAGTATCCAGAGTTGACAAAAAAGCTATTTTCGTCCTTTTACCATTTGTAAGCACATACCTTTGCGAAACAGAATTTTCTTCATATATTTTCATCAAAAGCCCGCAACCGCTTGGAAGAAATTTGTAAAAATAAAATGCAATATCATCCATCACATTAGTCTTGTTATATACACGCTAAAAATAAAAATATGCATTTTTCACTTGGTTTTATTATTTTTATTTTACTCTTACTTATTTTTACATTTTTTCAACTAAATATCATACGTGGTTTCGTCATATTTGACTATATAGGGGCTCCGCCATCATAAAAGTTTGAGAAACGCTGCTTTAGAGTGACATTGTGGTCGTTTTGTCTTTACAAACAGAAAAAAAAAACCTTCTATTATAAATTCTTGTCTGAATTTTCAGTGATACAATAGCATTTACAATTCGCTTCCCTTTTTCTCTATATATGGGGATAAAGAAGAAAACGGTTTGAACCAACCAAGTTAGTATAAACTTAATAAAAAAACTCTTTAAATTATGTATGAGAATGTCATTAGATTGATAAAATGGTGAGAGTTTTTATGTTAATAAACATGAATGTAAGTAGATACGAATAAGACAAGTTACGTAATGTTTACAAATGTCAAAATTTTATTTTTTTAATCAATTAAAACTACTTTATTATCCATAATTACTTGCTTGCGTAGAGTTTATGAATATAATTTTGTGAAATTAATGATCCAATAACAAATAAATTCAATGCTAATAAGACCATTACTATGAAACTTTGATGTAAAGGTCTCTTAGACAATTTTGTCTCGTTTTGTTCAAATAAATTGAAAAAGGAGCAGACTATAAATCAGTTAATTCTGGAAAAAAACATTATAGCTTCATATTTCCGCTGAGAACCATCCTTGACCATTTGTATCAACGATATATATTAGAGATATTTTTGAGATTCGTAGGGAGTATTTATATTCAATCAATCAATGTAATTTGTAGGACGTGACATTTTAGAGAAGGTAGTTTTATTGAGTACAAAACTCTATTCAATCTAAACAATAGTGACCGTTACCTAGCATTGGTTGTTTGGAAGGTATGTGGCATTAAAATCATAAAATCATATTATTAAATATTCTCCTATCAATAGAACCTGCTTTCTCGTATTTTCTTTTTCTCATTTCCTAATATATTGAAATCGAAATATTTCACTTTAGTTCTTATTCCATATCTTCTTCATTTTCTATAAAAGTTCCATATTCTTATCGTTTCTCCTTCATCATCTCTGTTTTGTTGTTGTTTATCTCTACATTAATGTTTGATTTTAGGAAACTGGAAAAGGAGAATATAATTTATTGTGAATTTCGAAAATTACCTTTTCGAAAACATACATAATTAAAAATTATCTCCGAAATATCATGAATTAAAATAGACGCGTTGTTATGAAAAACAGATAAAGTAGTTGGTCCATTTTTTAGGTCTGTAACGTTTCACAAACGTAGCTTGTCAAATTCTGAATTTCCCATAGTTTCTCTTCAACCAATTCTGATTGATATATGTCCATATAATGAAAGGAAACAATGACCATCACCTTGATTTTAGACTTTTATTGATGGGCGAGTTTTTACTAAATTTTTCGATGCGATAGACATAAATGAAAACCAAATCTCCATATAGAAATTCAGATCTTCGTGAGGACAATCTCTAAATTTCGTGTAAATACAATTATATTTTCTCTTTGTTTATCAGTAAAATATGTCTGATCAAATATGTCACTTACTCATTTCATTTGCAAATCATCTATTAAGCTGTCTTTTTTTTCTTTTTGACGTGCAAATTTGACCACTTTTAGCATATTTTGAGATCGTCTTCTGTTCTTAACTGTCTCATTTCCACGTCTAAATTGCTCCTGCTTCTTGTGAACTGTCATCAAAATCCATCTATCAAGATAGATACTGTACACAATTTCTGGCTAAACATATAAAACCAGGCGGACATGGTTACTCAAGTTAGGACTGACCGTAATGGAGAGCTTTACGAAATTTTTAGTTATTCTATTTTCTGTGAATAAAATTGTAGCTAAACCTATATGAGTAACGCCATTTTCTCATCCAGAATCCATTTTCTGAATTAATTCAATCAAAATGATCACTACCTTTGTTCTGTCCATGAAACGAGTTGTTCTAAATTCTGTGGATTTTATTTATATGTACTTTATACAATTATTCAATAACGCAATTCATAAACATTTATCTTGACACTTTTGACTTATGAACGTTAAGAAGTTCATAATTTGTTTTTATTACAGTAGATAATATGATATAACAAACAAATTAAAGCAACAGAACAGATCAGTTATATTTATACAACAGAAATTATGTTGTTGTCGACATTTGTATTCCTGCTTATTTTGACATTGATTTACAAAATATGGGCGTATCATAATCATTGGAAATATGTAATGAAAATCCCGGGAGTTAGGGAGCTACCGATTATAGGAAATATGCTGGAACTTCCAACGGACCCTGGTAAGAAATTTTTCAATAAAATATTAGATTACGTTAACAAACACCTCTTTCGGATCCTAATATCCATCCATCACATTTTTTAACTTCTTGTTTATTGTAATTTTTTTACAGCTTTTTTTTGGAAAAATTTGATGTAGTTCTAAACAACATATCCAATCTTTTCTTTTTCATATTCCTGAGCCACATGTTATAATCTATCATCTATACATCTTTTAACATCAATAACTAATTTTTGGGCCATAGTTCAAAGTTAATATGCATAGGTGGTTAGAAGATTTTGCGCATATAGGCCTTCTGATAGACCAGAAGTACCATTGGGTAATCCCAGTTCAGTAAAGCGAATCAGCTTTGTTATTACCCATGCTGCTGAAGTGACCGTGCACCCAAATGTGCTGGACCTTGCAGATATCATTCACCAACTCATGTAGAAATTATTTTCACTCAAACACCAGCCCAGAGTACATCATTTCAGCCATTATGGCTCCATATCAGCTCTGCCATATTGTATTTCTCCGGTGTTTATTAAGTAGCGCACGTCCATAAGCGAGAAAAATTCCTGACCTTATGACTTCAAATTGTAGAGTGGTCAACTATCTCTGGTGTTTTTTATTGAAGATGCATCACAAGAGTTGTGAGCAGTCTCAAATCTCCCTTATAATGATAGACATATTTCCTGCTTCTTCATTTTAATATCGGAACCATGGTGCTTCTCTATATGTTCGTTTGGAATCTAATTTATAGTGTCCATAGCAAGCGGATGAAAAATTTTTACGATTAACATTTCTGTATGGCTGCATCGATTTCTTTGGTTCTTATAAAAATTGTTACAATAACATCGTGTTTGTTCATTTATTATTGTCATTGTATTGATTTGTACGTGTTTTTATGTATCGCAGTGAAATTATTCAAATATGATAGATGGAGAGCGAAACATTTATATCCCATTCATAGACTGTGGAGCTTTCATGATTACTACATTTCTATACTGGGTCCCGAAGATACAGAAGTAAGTTTTTATCACCAAATACATTTTCTGAACTTATTAGAACATTTGTAAACATAAGAGCTCAAAATATATACCATCCATATCAATACTAGAAATATTTTTTATAAAAATGGAAGAAATTTTCGAATATTTAATTTTACATTTTTCTGACTGTTCCTTTAAACAATAGAGATCAAAATTCATGAGGTTTTGGGAATTTATTAGAAATATAACACATTCTCATGTTTGGTAATATTTTGGATCTTTCTTGGAAATTTTATTAACTTTTCGAAAGTTTGTTAATGTTCTGAATCTGTCTGGAAACTTTCTAAAAATGTCTAGACAGTTCTGGATTTTTTTAGAAAGCTACGAACACAAGGTCTATTAACAGTCTGTATATTTATGAGAAATTTTAGTAATTTCTCGGAACTTTGGTTACGTGTTGGATCTTTCTGGGGAATTTGAGCAATTCATCTGAGCAATCTGGATATTTCTAAGAACTTTGAACAATTCTTAATAACGTTCGCCCAAACAATTTCTGAGCAGTGACAGTCCACAACTGAAATTTTCTACAAATGTTTAACGTTCCTCATATTCTAGGAAAATCTGAACAATTTATAGTTTTACTATGTTTTAAATTGTTTTGATTAACTCTTAGCAATCACTGGAGAGTTTGGTAATGATCTGAATTTTTCTGAGAGACTTAAGTAATTTGTCAATAGATGTGTGACGTTCTGAATCGTTTTAAGACATTTTCATCGATTTATGTAAGGTTATTAACATTCTAAATCATTCTGAGAAATTTAAGTCATTTTTTATAAAGCTCCGTAACTTCTAGGACACTTTTCTTCAATAGCTTTATGACGATCTAAATTTTTTTGAGGAACGTTGGGCAATTTCTAGCATGTTGGAATAATATTTGGTAAGTTTGAAAACTTTTTCATCTATTATTGAAAAGGTTCTGTTTCTTTCTCTGAGAGACTTGAGCAATTTCTCAATAAGTGTATGATGTTCTGAATATTTTTGAGGAACTCAATTTATAGTAAATTCAATATCATTCTCAATCTCTGTAAAATTTTAAAAATTTTAATAACGAATTTTCTAGATCTAGATCTTTCTGGGAAATGTTGAGCTATTTCTAGCAGCACCCTTCTTACTTAGGTAATTTCTCAAAATTTTGGACACGTTCTTAACTTTACTCGGAAATTGGGCTAATTTGAGAATAAATTATTATATAACTATCGCTGAAGCGAGTTTTTTGCAATTAATTTATTTAAAGATTTTGATGTAATTGTAATTAAATACCCTGAAATCGTATTTCTCATTTCCTTATCCATTCATTTCAAGCTAATATTGGCTAATCCCGTTCACAATAATAAAAGCCAGCTTTACAAATTTTTACAAAGCTGGATGGGAACTGGATTGATTACCAGTAACGGTAGCAAATGGCATAAGCGAAGAAAAATTCTCACACCGGCTTTCCATTTCAACATCCTGCAACAATTCGTAGATATTTTTAACAAAGAAACTGAGGAGCTTACCAAACATTTACTTGAATTGACCGTTCAAGATTATGTAATAGATATAATCAAACCCATAACTAATTATACTCTAAGTTCAATGGGAGGTAAGTAGAATTATCTGTGGAATACTAAAAATATCATTATTTTTTCAGAAACATCATTAGGGGTAAATTTACGTGATAAAAATTGTGACGTTTACAAAGATGCTGTACATCAAAGCGGTGAGGTATTAGCTAATCGAATTGTAAAACCTATCCTTTTTCCGGACATCATTTTTATGATGACCTCTTCGTATTGGAAACTAAGAAAAATGGTTAAAATTCTACATACGTTCTCTACGAAAATAATAGAAGAGAGAAAAACGTTAAAAACCGTTGATACTGATGGTAACTTTTCGTATTCGAAGAGAAAACGATTGGCATTACTGGATTTGATGTTAGAAGCCAAATCTGCCGGTGAAGATATTGACGACGAGGGTATAAGGGAAGAAGTCGATACATTTATGTTTGCGGTAATATTATTGTAATGCTTATTCTGAATTTACACACATTTTTACAACGTCTGGTTTTGACACTATATAGGGTGTCTCATGAATAATGTCATCATACAATCATACAAAAAGAAAGCCTTGATATTCGACCGAATGCCCAGCAAACATTGAATACTTCAGATTCAAAGTTTTTCCCATGCAAGAATTCTGTCATTCATCTGACTGAATAATAAGTAATCTCACTGAACAAGTTCTGGGTTATATACTGGTTATATACTAGAGTTCAATATCACCAAGACCTTATCTCTCGTATCTTTCGCAGTATGTGGTTCAGTATTGTCTTGATGTGAGAAAATGCTATTGGTTAACTAACCATGAATATTTCTCCGATAAAACCTCACCCCACTAAGGAATAGTGGGTGAGTTTTTAAGGGTAAAATGAATTTGTAGATAATGAATAGATCTACAACTTTTGTTGATATAATTTTTCCACATTACGTAAAATATTCAAAAAACCAAGTTGGTGGAAAACGTGATAAAAATGAGTAGTATAAAATTTCAATAAATGCTTAAACATTGTACATAATGATTAAACAAAATTTTCGGATGCTAATTTTTATTCGTTTTTTTGCCTTTTTTATAAAATTCACCATGGTCATGTCAATATTTTCTTGAAGTAGAGATTTCAACAAACAAAAGTTTCAATAACTTAAAAAAACGGGTGAATTTTCAATTGAAATCAATCAATTGAAAATTAGGGTGTTTGTGAAAAAATGAATATTTTAAATCAAATAAATTACAGTGAATATTTTCAAAATGTTTTTCGTAGAAAATAAAAAACTTTTTCGAATTTTTTCATATAAATTTTGAGGTTATGTGAAAAAAATGTGAATCTAAAAGTTGTAGATTTTTTAAACCTACAGCTTTGTTATCTGACTATTTTCCATGAGCATTGATGTTATGATAAAATCGAGATAAGCTGTTTTTTACCCTTAAATACTCACCCCCTTTCCTTTCCCGGCCTCAGATCGCCCGTAAATTATGTTTTCCTTCCAATCATATTTTCCTACTCTTCCAATAAGGCTTTTATCCTGGTCTAATGGCACCAGAAGTGCAAATGAGAGAAGAGGAACATATAATTTTACTTCAAATATTGTTTATAAAGAATTTTGTCAAGCAAAAGATGATAACTTGATTAATCGAAAGCTTTTTCTAGGGTCATGACACATCGGCAGTAGCTCTTTGTCACATGCTAGTTATATTAGCAAATGAACCTAAATATCAGGTAAGAACATGATATAATATTTGCTCAGCGTCTATCTGATTCTGTTTTTTTTTCAGCAACTTCCTCCACCCATGTAAATTTAGCTCTTTCATCACTTTCTCCTGTGATGGAATCTTTTGTTCGGTTCCTGAATTAATGTTTTGAAAATTTATACATCCTAATCTCACACAGCATTCTAAAACTACTTTCAATGCACGTGTATGTGAAATTAAAACATTTTTGGCGTTATACAGTAAGATAATTATGAGTGATTCATGTCGTGATTTAGTTAATTTTGAAGAGTGTAAAAATTTTCGGCCATTCCCATTTCACATACACCAATATCTAATAGTATGAAAGTTTCGGTATAACCATCAACTCCTTGCAGTTACAATTACATCCTAATTTTGTTTCACCAATGGTCCGTGGTTTAATTGAATACAGCTTCGTTTTAAGGTAGCCCCATCGGCTATTCTACGAAATCACATAGTCCAATTCGTCATCCGGGAAAAACGGGGTTTAAATAATTAAATACCCATAGATGATAATGAGAAGAAGACCCATCTTGTAATTGATCTGCAGCAGTGTTTTTTCCATTCAAATTTCCATCAATAAATATTGATCATAGTATATACTAACTTCTTGGGAACTTATTGCCGTCACTAAGCTGTTTGAAATTTTATCCAGATCAGAACCTCTCATATTATTGGTGAACGTGGTGATTAAAATAAACTCATTAGTACCTAAGAATTGGATACGTGAAGAATATATTTTCCTTCTATTTAATTTGATATATTAGATCATTTTCCTTTAATTTGTGAATTATTATAAGTTTATATTTCTCATTTATTTTTCTAATATAACCTCAAATTTTCCCGAAATCGATTGATTACAATAGAAAGAATTTTGTAGGAAGAAGTATATGAAGAGATAATATCCATAGTAGGCGATAATCAGTATCCCAATTTGCAGCAATTAGGAGAACTTAAATTTACAGAAAGATGCATAAAGGAATGTCTCAGATTGTATCCTAGCGTACATTTCATATCCAGAGTTGCCGGAGAAACGTTTAAATCTCACAGTGGATATACAATTCCGAAAGGATCTGTATTGAATTTGTATATTTATGATTTACACCGTAGTCCAGAAGTTTGGGAAGATCCGGAGAAATTTGATCCTGATAGATTTCTTCCTGAAAACATATCTAAACGGAACCCATTCGCTTACGTTCCTTTCAGTGCTGGAAGCAGAAATTGCATAGGTTGGTTTTAAAATTCAAATCATATAGGTAAGAAATAAATAACTGATTTGATTTTACAGGACAAAAATTTGCTATGTTGGAATTGAAAGCGGCACTGTGTGGAATTCTGAGGAAATTTCGCCTAGTGGAAGTAGATAAACGCGAAAATTTAGTACATAAATGCGATTTGGTACTAAGACCAGTCGGAGAAGTTCGTGTTAAATTTGTTCCTAGATTAAAACAACAATGAAAATTGTATAATAAATCTTTTTATCAATCTTGAAGTTTGATTATATCAGTACGATAGTTGCTACTTTAGTTTTGAAATATGGCAACACTGATTTGAATATGTCAAATTTGACATTGCCTTTATAAAGTTTAACATTTTTTATAGTGAAACTACACGAAACGTGTTGTTATACAAGTGCTATTTGAGTTGTTTACATCAGATACTTGAAACATTCATCTTGACCAAAAAATGGAATTTTCGATGCGATGATTTTCGACATGGATTAAATGTGCCGATATTTCAAGATCATCATGTAACACACCGTGAGATTGTTGCATACTTGGGCATTAGTTCCATTTGCATGTTAAAAAGACTTGATCGCGTTGGATGCTAGCCAAATCCAACAAAAGTTATTCGCTCACGGAGCTCTTCTATGTAAATGGTTGCTCGTTTTTTCGGAACTACTGGACAGTACACCATCGTTCTATTAGAGCAACGTAGAAAAGTCAATTCTGATTGGTACACCAGCACTTTTTTTGTCTGAAGGTAAACCAATCGCAGAACTCGATTCATTCTCCACCACGATATTGCGAGAACATTAGTTCAAACAAAAACATTTTTGAACATTCAAAACATCGAATTGATGGGTCATACGCGTGTTTGGCACCCAATGATTTCTTCTTATTCCTGCAGTTCCAAAATAATTTGCGAGGTCAACGTTTTTCTATACCTGAAGAAGCGGTTGATGCGTTCAAATCTCTCATATACACATCAAGTTTTGGACATGCATCTTCTTCGATGTTAGAAGTAGACAAAAACCTCGGGATTTTAAGAGAAATTTCTGTTCAATATTAAGAAGTAAAAGAAATCATACCATATCAACAACTCAAATACCTAGGTAATAATAAAAATGATACTAATTGTATTGCTTAAAAATTGAACTTCGTACCTATATCGAAAATTTTAAGAGTCTAAAGCTCAAGGCAAATCAGATAAGGTTCGATAGAATTGAAAAAACATCAGCAGAATTGTAATATTTATATCGTTTGTTTCTGACCCCAGTTCTCCTAAGTATAAACTACTAGTTCGAATGAGATAAAGGAGATATACAATTAAAAAAAAATGAATTTAATACTACTCGCAATATTTTCAATTTCGTTCTTGATATTTTATTTGTGGAGGAGAAAACGATATGAGGAACTTTGGAAATATATCGAGGCTATACCAGGACCAAAAGAATATCCTATTATTGGAACGAACTATAGCATGCATCATACAGCAGGTAAAAAGTTTTTGTTTATACTATTATGTATATTTCGCTTGTGAATATTGGTTTTTATTTAAATAGATTTCAATCGGATGAAACATAGATTTCCTTTCAACAAACAACAATCCGAAGTCCGTATTCTACACTTTTACATACAAGTAACGCAAGTTTAGATCATTGATAGATCAAGGTCAAATCAAGTTAATTTATGTTCAAAAAACAAGCCGAAATCGATTATTTTAAATTTATTATCGCGAAAACTACATTTTTTAATATTTTCAGAAACTTTATTCATTCGGGAACGAAACCTAACTAAGGAATTTTTTCCTCTATACAGATTATGGACATTAAATGAAGCAGTAGTTACTGTATTTACTCCAGAAGATGTTGAAGTAAGAGGCATATTGATTAACCCGTTTTACAAATAACCGCCACAAATTTAAAATTTTTTATGTAAACCCTATTACACGCGAGTAGTTCGAGTGATGCTTGCCGAGTGCAGATGCCTGTAGACATTGACCTTGAACTTCTCTAGGTTGTAGTTTTCGCGAAAGACGTGCCTTGGTAGGTGATTACACAGGTTTGAACTTCTCAAATAAAAAGGGTCCTGATAAATTGACGTTCTGGTCGTCTGCAGGCGAACTCGGTGTATAAGAGCCACGTCTGCCTGTCGAGTAGCTCTTGCAAATACTGCCCTAGGTTGTATTATGTTCAACAGGTCAAACAATTGTGCTAATTTAAGATTCAACGCAAAAGGTTTATAAACTTGATTTATTGTTTTTTTGACGGTATTAATTTAAATTTAATTCATTCGCGTGTTAGAAGTTTCCCGAATAATAAATCTAAGTCATTCAGTCAACTAGATCCACGTCAGCATATCTGATCTGAAAAACCTGAAGGCTCCTAGAGGTTTTTTTTACTTTTTATTTGTTTGTCACTCTTTTTGACAATCAAAATAAAGCTTTACACCCTCGTATTTAGAGTCAAAAGTGTTCAAACCATTCATATTTCCAACAAATTTCTTTTTATTTGTTTGCCATTTTGTTGGAAATACGAATGGTTTGAACACTTTTGACTCTAAATACGAGGGTGTAAAGCTTTGTTGATTGTCAAAAAAAAGTTATAAAGTGTATGATACTAAATCTAGTAAGAAAAGTGGATGCCGACATACAGGAAGTCTGTTAGCGGCCAAAACTGGCGAATTAACAGCAACTTTGAGCACTGCGCATTGTTTTAACGAAAATGAAAACTTTCGGTCCAAATCTCAGTATCTTTCTAAATTTTGACAATGAAATCTGCATGTAGACGATCTTTGAATTCCATGGGAAATATAATAATCAATTCAATGTCTCAGAACATCTTGATCATTATTCGTACATAACTGAATTATTTCTACTTTATTTCAACTTGAAGGTTTATTTTGTAAGACGCACTATAAACAAAATCTCACTAAACTGACTATAGTAGCAAATTGACAAGCTACAACGGGTTCAAATTTGTTAACGCTCATATTAACCTTTGATTGTTTGAGATATACCAATTAATACAAGTAATTGTTGCAATAAAAATTAATCATCCTATTTGCTCATCACACATCATATTTCAGAATCTTTATTCGTCAGACAACGAACTAGAGCTAAAGAATTCTTTCCTTTGTATAAATTATGGACGCTCAATGTGGGAATTGTTTGTTTATTCACACCAGAAGATGTTGAAGTAAGCAAATTTTTTGTTTATCTCGGTTCACAAATTGCTACTACCGATTCAAAACATTGAAGTTACTTTCAAAATATCGTTCAAATTCCAAAAAAGGATTATTCGTTTCAAGTCCTAGAAGAGAGATTTCGGTGTATCGAAAAGTGTGCGTTGAATGGGAACAAATTAAGGTGGCGCTGTAGTAGCAAGTGGATAGATTTCAAAAACAGCGCCAAAAATTATTAGAGAAGGATAGTAAATAAATTCTTATAAATCATTAATATACAAATCCATTAGAAAATTGTATATCTAGACATGATTGTTGTAAAAAGTTCTGAAAAAAATTATTTAGAGTGATTCATACAAACGAAATGTAATCCCTACTGTATAATCGATTATGAAAGAGACACCAATTACACTGGAGCAACGTTTAGGCTTTATTTACGATGACGATTCCTCGTTTGACTTTTGACTAGATAAAACAAATCAGAAAATTGAAAGAAGAAGGACGTATGATTATATATCTTCGTCAGGATGGGTGTTAATTAGAATACTGATCGCCGTCATTGATTAGTGGTTGACAGTCCTCCATTCTTTAAAGTGCCAGGCAAGATTTGGGATCGAACATCGGTCAGCATCTGATACTGATAACTGATAACATTTGAGTCCAATAAGTCGATTTTAAACCGTATATTCGACTTTTATTATAATTATTTTTATAATTGTAAGAACGCCATACTTTTAAGACACCATATATTTTAGTGTAACATCCAAAAAACGAATGATGAAGCTTTTTATTTTATCGTATATGTTCCCCGCCAAATCCGATTTCAGGACTAACTAGTTTTGCCTAGGGCAAACTAATTTTTTCTATACGCGATAGGATTAACTAGGCTAATTTTATACTGTCGCGATCCCCTCGTTTTTTGGCCCCAGGAAAAACGAAAAATCATCCGATTTCGATGAATTTTTTTTAAAATCTCCGTTTTTACGCAAAAAATTATGGGAATAAGAAAAATGAAAACTTATATTGGTTTCGGGGCTTTAAATGTTGATTAAAATTCCATCATTCACGTATAATTGTTGATTTCTCTTTTCCAAATAATCAAATGAAGTTTTTTTTATAATATACTCAAGAAAAAGAACAAATTTAATAGAAAATTATACAAAAATGTTCATTTATCATGTTTTAAAAATAATAACAATTTCTCTTAAAATTGACCTCTTCTCACATATAATCGTTTGTACCTTTTTTATTAAGTAATCATTAAAGTTATACGAACAAAATAGTATATTACGTAACAACTCGTGTAACGTACTTATTCTACGCCCATTTATAGCATGCTACTTAAGAAAACGTGTCCAATTTTTAAAAAAATTGCATAATGTGCTGCCTACATTTAGGTGCATCACTCTTTCAATCCTAAATATATCTCGCTATTGCTAAAAGTTTTTATGTTTCTTAATTGACTGAAGTTGTGTAAATAGACCAAATAACGTAAATAGAAATTTGATTGTAATTTAATTAAACCAAAAAGTTTAAATTTTCTTCTCAAAATGTTAAATGTCATTTACAAGGAATGTTAACGGTCCGATTTTTCACGTTGACGTTGACATGGGCGTAGAAAAACATTCTCAAAATCACTTTTTATAATTAAGTGTACAATATTAAAAGTTAACTTTGAAAAATTGAAAATTTTCACCATTAAAAAAATGGTATCTTACTAACGTTAACTGTTAGAGATAAAAAATGAACCACCATTTTTCAATTTTTTTTCCAAAATATTCGTTTTTTGTGTAGAATAGCAAAAAAAATATATGAACTACGTTTGATGCTTTGTAAAGAAGTTATGAACGATTATCTGCGAAGAAGTGCATTTATAACTACATTTTAAAGTCATAAAACTATATGAAATCTCCAGGTGAGATATTTCCCATATTTTATTTCATAAATCCGCCGTAAAAAGGAAGATTTAAAAAAAATTCATCGAAATCGGATGATCTTTCGATTTTCTAGAGGCAAAAAACGAGGTGATCGCAGAAGTATAAAATTACCTTAACTAGTTGAAACCAATTTAGCACATACGGAAGTTAGTTTTGTCAATTTTAAAAATTGAGTTATAATTCTTGCTTTTATTAAAAAAAAAACACTTATTATCTGTTATAGTATGATTCTTTGTATATCCACAGCTTTTAATAAGGAATCATTATTGTTCTAATAAAAATGATTATTTATTTTGACTTTTTAGATTTATTATAAAAGTGCTCAGAGTTGTGATTAATTTTTTATTATCGCATAATTGGACAATACGTTTGAATTTCCTCTTCTTGGCCAATTTTTTTTGGACAATTTCATTATCAAGTACGCTTCTCCAATTTCAGAAAGATTGTTGCACGGCTATCCACTTAGAAACGCAGAGCGCGACCTTTACCTACCTATTTCACGTTCAGTATAAGTTAAGGGCTCAATATTTTACAATACAAAAAAATGTACAATCACTTGCCAATTGAAATCAAATCGATATTATCTTTTCTCGCATTCCGCAATAATTTGATGCCATATTTACTGGAAAGTGCCTTCTACTCTGTAAATGACTTCTATTCCTATAATATTCAATTGCGTATTGCTGCTTACAGGTCGAATGTTGCTACAGACCTATATACTAATTATTACCTATTACTATTACCTATATTTAGTTACAAAATATGGTTTTATTCTGTATATTGAAATTTTATTTTATTTGTATCTTCATTTAGTTATTTTTATGTTTATTCTTTTGTTTTTACAAGTTTTTGTCTACAAATTGTAACAATTTTTTACAATAAAGCATTTCTCTCTATCTCTCAATTATCTGAGAATAAAGCGCCGGATTCATTTAAAACTTAGTAAATTACTAAGTCGCTGGTTAGAAACTGAAAAGTGGTGGCTGTTTGTAAAACATTTCATTAAATTTGAGTCAACTCATTTTTATTATCATAATGCAATATTTTTCAGTCGGTGTTGGCTAATACTAAACACAATAAAAAGGGCAAATTATATACTTTCCTTCAAGCTTGGCTTGGAACTGGACTTTTGACTAGTGGAGGTAGTCATCCATAATATAAGTATTTTGATAAAGTTTTATTATATCTAATTAATTTTTCAGGTGACAAATGGTTTAAAAGAAGGAAAATTCTAACCCCGGCTTTCCATTTTAATATATTACAAGAATTTGTGGAAATGTTAAATACAGAAACAGACGTTCTTGTAAAAAATATTGAAAAATTGTGTGATTCCCCACATATCGAAATTACAAAATTGATTACAGATTTCACATTAAATTCAATAGGAGGTAATTCTAATAATCATTCAAAATTCTTTACAGGGAAACAATTTGCTTGTCAAGAATGGAAATCATAAAGTTCTTCAATAAGAATGCAGATGTGAAATCCCTTTCTAGTCGCTCGATCAATTGATTTATTTCTATATTACATCAGAGTCCTCTTAATGCAAAAACTGTAAACAATGCTGTGGTAATCAATATAATTTTGGAAAATAATGAACAGTTTAAGTATTTAGAAAGATTTTCTATGGAAACTGAAGAGAAAATATATTGGGATAGATTGGGGCTGACGAAGTCTTGTTATCATCGTGAAATCCAACAATATCTTCTAAAGAAAAGTGTATGTGACGAATTGAATATGTAATAAGATAGTCATGAAAAGACCAATGGAGGTCTAAAAATCTACTGGAGAAATAATTTAGAATAGAAGTGTGGCGTTGTTAAACAGACTTGAGTGTAGATAAATACTGTGGTTGATTTTGTATAATCAGAATAATTATTTTCGAGATAACTGGGCTTTTTCAGACATCAATTTACCTTTTTTTTTAATTGTGAAGAATCCCCACAGTAGAATTAGTCATTTAGTTGGCCCTCCTTCAGTTATCAATCAGATAATTGTGGATTGAGATGGTGTTATGAATTAGTGTACCAAGAAGAACACTTCCTATTGAAAAAAATTCTGTTACTTTTGAAATAATAGCTTCATAATCCAAACTAATCATTTATAAGATGATAATTTATAATCAAACTGAGTTAATATTTGCTTTAAGATAAGATTCTCTAGTATGATCAGATCACGATTACTAAAATAGTATAAGGAAATAATTGAACAGACTATCTTCTTTTTTATCTTTGGAACAATAGCTATAGAATTGGATCCCCAATGACAAATTAACAGGTTACAATTCGAGCAATTACTGTATATAAAAAACGCAGTGTCATCTTCCAAAGCAATGGGTGTAGTTCCGTTCGATCCCTCGGTCATCCCTGACTATGCTTACCCTTTTGGTACGTGCATAAACCTCTAGAAAGACTGCAGTTCACTTCAATACCAAAAAACGCTCGATAACGCCTTAGCTAAGTACTTCATATGTACTCATTTCGGCTCTACAAAATCCCACCCCAGGAAAAATGTTGGATCAAATAATTCCAGTGCTGGTGACATGTGCTGTTCAATCTACAAGAAAACGCAGTAAACAGATTGCTGTTGTTCTAACAAACCCTGAAAATGTTTCAATGGACAAAGAAATGTTGATTTAAAAATAGGAAGTAATTGAAATTGCGAAGACAAGAGCTGTAAGGTAAAACCAATTTTCAAGAAAAAAGGAAATACTGCTCTTGAATCTTCAAACGATTAAGAAGAAGAATCTGCAATTATCTACGATGATTCGTCAAGTTGTGAAGACGTGGTGAAAATTGTAATCGGTGGTTACAAGCAGGGTGCACCATTGTTGATGTTAAAAATTCACCGATACTTGAATAGTTTGTTTCAGTTATTTCTAATAACCTGTATATTTTATACCAATAAAATGTACGCTTAATGTCCTCGATTTACCTCAAATACATGGATGACGCAATAAGAATGTGATTTTTTGAATGTTTTTTAACTAAAAAAACACTACTCGCGTCAACAAATATGTCAAGATTCGAACTGCATCATTCACTTTATAAGTTACTGGTAGCAGACCGATTTGAGAAGAATATTTAAATGAAATATTCCTTACTTCTAGAATAATAATAATGTTCATTTATAGTCATTGTTTCGTCTTTTTCTTTAGGGAGGCTATCTGATTCTAGGTCTTGAGTACTTTTTATATTCCAGATAAAAGATTCTCTCAAGTTGCAAGACAAAATAATGATGGCCAATTTGCAATTTGTCCTCTTGATTTATTAAATCTGAAAAATGCATCTTCGTGTTATTTTGCGTTGTTTGTGCTCACAAAACAATATAGTTATCTAAAATATCCTTTTCAATTCCTTAAGTGTGGAATTCTTTATTCAAAAAATCACGTACTCATTGACCTAGCCTCGTAGACACTCATACAGAATAATTTTTTGTATTTTTTAGAAACTTCCCTTGGTTTACCTCTCCGACAAGATCCGAATTGTAATCAATACAAACAATCTGTATACGATTACGGTGAACAATTGGCGTACAGAATCGTACGTCCGTGGTTGTGGGTTCCTTTCATATTTCAACTATCATCTTTAGGTAAAAAAAACAGAGCAACAGTGAAAATTTTACATTCTTTTTCAACGAACGTTATTCGCAAACGAGAGAAAAATTTCAATTCCGAAGCAATCAGTTATTCAGGTAGAAAAAAATTGGCTCTTCTTGATATTCTTCTGAAAGCGAGACACGATGGTGCCGATATTGACGAAGAAGGTATAAGAGAAGAACTAGATACATTCATTTTCGAGGTATTATAAAACTATTCTTCTTAATATAATACTATTCTCTATAATATTCTTCAAAGATTTTCATTTATAGTTCACATCTAATACACATGCTTCACATCTATTAAAAACATCTCATCGTCCTTGATACCGAATTTTCTAATGTTCTAATATCTTGGTGGAACCTTTCACCCTGCTCATCACTGACAACTCCCAAACTTTCGGAAAAAAGTGTCGAATGGCAATGGACGAAATGAATTTTCAATGGCATTCGAGCATCAAGGGATTTGTATGCCTCTCGAAGTTCATCAACTAACTGTTGGTAGTTTGGATCTATGTTGTTGCCCAAAAATCCCTTCACTACATTAACAAATGCCTTTCATGTCTGGTGAGCTTTTTTGCTAAATGGAAATGCAAAGGGCTTTTTTTCTTCCCATTCATCCACTGCACCAATGACACGCTACTACTAGCACAGCACACGTGGGGGGCCCAATGCTTGTCTTGGTATTCGATTAAAGTACCATAATATTTGAAATAGGCTTTTTTCAAATTTTCGGAAAATGGACTGGCCTGCAATTTCACCATAAATATTGCAAAATTTGTCAGAAGTTTTACAACTGCGGAGTGTTTGACTCGACATTTTCGTCTTTATAATCACTTTTTGCGCTATGAACAGAGAACCACTTATTACGAAACTCAACAGAATATTAATTTAAAATGTTATTATTCTAAATAATACAGTCCAGGTATTTTTTCGGCCATAAAATGTACCTACCTGCTTATCTAAACAGGGATAATTAAGCTATTGAAAAGTGGTACGTGTTGGGATTCATAAATATTTTTTCTATTATTGGACGGGATATTTCCATTTTAAAAATAGAGATCTTGCATGTTTTACGAAAATCTTGTCTCTTTTGGCCTCCTGGTTAATCAGTTAAGTCACCGAGGAATGATCGAGATGAGTATTTCAATAAAAGTGCTTGACGCTACTGCAACCAAAATCTTTCAGATAATAAAGCATATGTTGAACTAATTTTGGCAGATGGGTGCTTTAGTTAGTAAGAAAACTTCATCATTAAATAGTAGTCACATTTGAGGTCCATCGAATAATCCAGTTTATCATTTGTAGAAACTTTTTGAGCATGCAATCAAAACAGCTTTACCAAAGTGCTTCATTATTTCAAGTTCTATATGCAATGAAGTCAAAATTGCTTTACAGAGACGAATATTTCTCCAATGGTTGTTTCTATCCCGACTATCTTCATAGACAACTAAAACAAGAATATTTAGCATTTTAATATCGACACATATTCGCTAGTTATTTCCATGATATTTGATTTTTCCTATAATGGAAGATATATCTTCGTAAACTTCTTCACATATCGTGGAATATACAATAGAAATCGCACCTATTTCATTGCCGTTATATAACAAAACATATTTTAAGCTTCTTCTGTATCCTTTTCACATAATTTGACATGTTAGTCAGTGGAATCTGGAACAAAAATAAACAGAAATACTCATCTCTAACCTCTTAAATCTCCATCTGATCTACTGGATGCAGAATAAAAATTCGCTTAAGTATATTATCCCAAATCGGAGTGTAGTTAGTCATCCAGTTATTAGTTGAAAAGTCCAATCAACACGGACGAGTCCAAGTGTACCATAGATGAATACAAATCATTTCATATCTACATCAAATAAGCAAGAATAGTTAGCGATCATTTTAGTATAAGGAAATTTTCATGCAGAAAAAGTTACGGTGTTGCGGGTTTTCTGAGGTTTGCCTGTAGCGTGGTGAATTGGTACCCACCCAGCAACAATCCACCGAAATCCATTTGGTTCGTCCAGCATTCTTTTTCGACTTAATTATTTTCAAAATCATTTTAGACGAACACATACTCTGAAGCCTGAACACGCGAAAAGAAGTCTTCTCTTTAAAACACGTCAATAACAACCCTCCGAAAGAAAATCTTTCCTATATTAGGGCTAATATTAAAACAACAATTAAACGAGTCTCGCTCTCTATATCATCTAGATACAGACTGTTATTTTGCTAGATTGAAGCCTCTTTTTAACCCTTGCTTTGGTCAACAATTTCTTCTATCATAACTTCGGATAAGTCAATTTTTATTCGGTGGATGTTTACTGTGCATGATGAAGGTAAAACTGGTTAAGAATCAGTAGTCGATTTTCTGTAAATTTAAACACACGTTCAACACAAATAATAATAAATACTGCGGAATACTTAAACCTGTAAAAGAATGAAAGAAGGAATTTATGAAATTCTAAATCAGCTTTCATTGTTATTTCAGCATAATATTTTATGTAGAGTATTGAAAATGTTGATTCTATAGATTAATTTCAAATGCGTAATGATTTTTCTTCTAGGGTCACGATACAACTTCAGTTTCATTATGTTATACCTTGGTCGCATTAGCTAATGAGCAAGATATACAAGTAAGTATTCCATAAAAGTATTGTATTATTTTCCAAATTAAAAGAAAGTATATTCATTTTGATGGAAGTGAGTTAAAGTTTAGCTTCGGGACGTCCTTCAGAAAGAACTGGTTTCGCAGACAAGTATAATATTAAACTGTATTCAAACTTCAATGAAAACTGTGTAAAATAATAAAGTTTTTACCGTACTAAATTCTTCACTGAAAATAATAATGTTAATAGAACCAAGACCAAGGATTCGCCACTGGAGCTTGGGTCTAGTTAAGTCGGCTACCCCTGTAATAGAGTGTATCCTTGTTGGTAATTTTCTTGTCTTGTCTAATTATTTCATTAATCTTTGAATTAACATTAATTTTGTTAATTTATAATAGAAGCATTATAATTATGTTACAGGAAGAAATCTATCAAGAAATTTTATCGGTTGTAGGCGATTCGAATGCGCCATCTTTTCAAGAACTCGGCGAACTAAAATTTATGGAAAGATGCATAAAAGAAAGTTTGAGATTATATCCAAGTGTGCCATTAATATCTAGAAATGCAGGTGAAAACATTCTAACAAAAAGTGGTTATGTCATTCCAAAAGGATGCGATGTAAATATTTACATATATGACCTGCACCGTATTCCTGAAATATGGGAAAATCCTGAAAAATTCGATCCTGATCGGTTTTTACCTGAGAATGTTTCTAAAAGACATCCTTTTGCTTATGTTCCTTTCAGTGCAGGAAGCAGAAATTGCATAGGTAAGTCCCTTAAAAAGATCTATAACTAAAATTAAATTTGGAATTTCTTGATACAAATTACACAATTTTTGTTATTGAGAAGAGGTGAGGAAAAAGCACTTTGACCAAATTTTAAAGACCAACCAAACAATTACCTTTTTAAAAGATGATTTGAATGTTTATAAAGCACAGCCTAATGTCTAAAGTCCAATAAGCAATGTTCTTAGAGCGATTATAGTGCTAAAATAGATATAATTTGAATGTTTCTTGGTCTAATAGACAGGGAAAGCCTTACGCATTTAATAAAATAGGCAGAAATGTATTCAGCATTTTAGCTATATAGTCATCTATATATAAACTGCGAATATAGCCATTTTATAGACAGAACCGGACCACCGAGCAGAAATCTAATAATTGAAACTACTCCTTACAGGAGCCTAGCTGTAGTTAGCATCTGGTGCTAGCCTCCAATACATCACACCTCCTGGTGTGGTGGCTTTTGAACCATATATATATATATATATATATATATATATACAATTTGATGATATTTGCTCTAGGCAAAAATCGTTCCAAAAATGGTTTCACGCATTTGGGATTGTTTCTGAGGGTACAAATGGTAAATTTAAAGCGAGGGAGATGTATTATTTCCATTATTTTAGACATTACATGGTACAACTTACATATGATGACTCAATGAAATCTAACCTAACCTAACCTAACCAAGATGATAATTTTTTAAAATTGTTTAGGTTAGGTTAGGTTTCATTGATTTATCATATGTAAGTTGTACCATGTACTCAGAAACAATTTTAAATAATTACAGAAAATTTTAGTGGCAGATTTGGTTTCCGAATCGCCTTTTCTTCATAATTCGTGGTAATAAAAATCTTATCGATGGTTAATTTTCTGGTTGATATGATTAATAAGAAGATTCACTGCTGATGAGATATATTTGGTGAAAAAGAGCCACGTTATCAGCACTCTAATTCTCTCTTTATCTTTACCTTCCTTAGATATCCTGAGATATAACGAGCTCATCTATCTATCACTAAATGGGAGATGTGTAATGGCCTCTTGTTCTGTAATGATTATGTATTAATTTGCATCAATTTTAGGCCAAAGATTTGCCATGTTGGAATTAAAAGCGGCGATTTGTGGAATATTGAGAAAATTCAAATTACAGCCAGTAACAAGACCAGAAGAAATTATTTATAAAGCTGACATGATTTTAAGGTCGAGCTCAGAACTCAATGTTAAGTTCGTGCGGAGAAAGTGAATAATATTCCATGTTTTTCTTTAAATTAATAAAATTGATAATAATTATATTTTGAAATAAGATTTTTCGTATTTTAATTTTTTTGCAGATATTTTTTTACTAACAAAAATATTCATGTCATTTTAAAACTGGAACATAATAGAAAAAAAAGTGATTTGCGTTAACTAAAACGATACAAAGATAAACTTTATTAGTTTACTTAATAAGAATATTAACTTAGACAGATAAATTTGATAGAAATTATTCTACAAACCTGAAACTACACTTGGATTACGTAAAAAACACGGACGACTTCCATCTTTGATATTTCTTATTTAATTTTTATACATTTGTATACAAATTAATTCAAATTTCAATGTCAAATGACGACCTTTGCTATTCTTTCAAAAAAATTACACAGTGTGGGCTTGCCTTACTACTTTTGAGAGATCTGTCTAACAAAAAATGTAACCAATCCTCTGACCTATGTTCATAACCCAGTTTCAATATCAAGCCCTCAATGGCGTTAGAACACTCCAAGTCGTTCTCTTTAGAAAACAAAACAACAAATGAACAGCTGTTTCTTTGGGTAAAATCAAATCTCTTTTGGTATCATTAAGCCCCAAATGGTTAATCAAATGTGGTACTTGAGAACTGACGGGAGGTGTAAATTCTGTTTCAATTTCTTCTTTTCCGGAACTGCTTGAACTTTTTTCAGCACGATAAACTGGAGAAGACACAAGAAATACTTCCGAATGAAGGATTGCTTTTATTATTGGAGACACCTCCGCGTATGCTTCGATTTCTTCGAGAAGTTATTGGTTAAGCAAAAATAACATTTGTTTATGATAATGGTAAATTCGCGACATATCACTGTCTATTAAAGCGACCAGTCAAATTTCAGTAACATCAGATACAGAAACTGTGTAGCACTCAATATTTATATTGATTTTGAATATCCAGTTTGAAATATGCACGATACCACTTCATTATTACAGGTGTAATAGTCTTTTTTTGACTTTTAGGTGTATATTCACCGCAAATATAACAAAATAAAGCCGGAAAATTAATACATTTTACATGATTCAGTTGTCAACTAACTTCCAAAGGTAACTTCGCGAAAATATTAGATAACTTCAAGCCGCTTACTGAATTTAACGGAAAAATTAAAATTTGCTTAACAGAATATTGAAACGATTTTAAATACGAATGACAAAAACAGATATTTTGAGACGCTACCAAAAAAACGCGCAACAGATTTGATTCGAGCAATTTTGATTGTTGTCTAGTGTAAATTGTTTTGCGTCACCGATAAAGTTTACTGAGTTTTATATTTAACTTTATATAGTTAAAAGGCAGTATGTCTCATAATTCTCATTTATTTTCTTACAATATTCAAATAGACGAGAGATTTCAAAGTTCTTCCCTCGTAGACCACTTCCAAAATCTTAATTCCCTGTTACATATTCTAACAAATGTGAAGATCTAACGACGGAAATCCCTGTAGAATCTCTCCCTTGGATCTCGATGATTTCCCCTGGACCATTTCAGGAATCTAACGAAATTTGTGCAGGTTAACCTGGTCCAATCTGAGAATAATAATACGACGAATTCTAATTGTTTTTCAATACCAGTATTAAAAAATTATTGAATCCAGCAATACAGTATCAATAACAACTTTGGAATTTTTTTCATTTAACTGGATTGCAACAATAAATACAATAACATTTCATTCACAATCTTAATGTTTCGAAATCATTGATCGATTGGATTTTATATAGATTAAAATCAATTTTGATTCGACTTAGTTGAGTCCAAAGCTTTCTGACTATGAAAATAGCATATAAAGTTTATTGATAAAGTCGAAAAATGCTTTGGCTTTGGGCTGCATCATTCAATAGCAAATTATTGGAATCCAAATTGCGTAAGAATTGATTAATATTAAGTATACTTTTTATGTGGTCCAATTGTAATATCTCTAATTTCGAAAATATTGAATATCAAGCCCATTTTCTCCTGGTTCCATAACTATCCCTTTCTTCAGTTGATACATGGAACTTACCCCTTATTTTAACCTTTAATTAATAATGAAATGGAAAACTTTACTGCATACGTTGGTACTCTGCACGTAGACATGAGAAAAATATTTTAAGCTTCATATCTGTTTAAAACGTACTCATTGGATTTTTAAACTCCTCGACAGAAATTTTAAATCAATATAAAGAAAATTACGAAGCTATTAAATATTCAAAAAAGTCAAATTCTACTCATTTAATTCAATATAACTCGTTATAAATCAGAATACGGTCCTGAATCTATCAAAAAACAAAATTGACTCTCAACTTTCAAATTGTTGTCAATAACCTCGAGAGCTGTTACGACCATGAACGCGTTGGTTCTAGTTGCTTTGTTATTATTATTTTCCCTTTATTATTTTTGGCGGAAATGGAGATACGAAACCGTTTGGAAATATGTTTCAGCAATTCCTGGACCTAAAGAAAAACCAATTATAGGAACATTCAGTTTCGGTACTGCAGGTATGTTTGACAAAGTTTATATGTAAGTGGGCTTTGTATTTATATTCTGTCATTTAATATAACATAACTTTTGTAGTTTTATTTTTCTGTTGTTAGAAAACAAATTTGCTATTAAAAGAAACGATTTCACTTGTTGGAATTATACAGATTGTACTTCTTCTAGACATTTCAATGAAAATAGAAAGCTAGTCATCACTTTGTGATAAATATAAATAATTATTATTTAACTAATGTGGGTCATATTTTATCTATTCTGCCAAAAACATTAATCAACAATTACGAAATATATCTTTATCAATTTGATAATACATTAAGAAATACCTATTCAGAAATTCCACATTTGGCGAAAATACTCAAGATTAGCTGAATAAAATCGATTATAAAACAATTTTTTTTCAATTCATTTCTTGACGAAGGAATGAAAGTTTATTTCAAAATTATTGAAAACTCTTTGTATACAGACACGTTCGTGTCTGTTTGCGACTTCCGTAATAGTCCAATCATTTTAAGTAGATTTAGGCAAGAATTTCGGAAAATCGAGATACCCAGCTATGAAGTCATTTAAACTTGTTCATTTGACGTAAAATTCCTTTCGAAACATATAATTCGATGTGAGCAACTTTAAAAATCGGGGGTCTAAAGTCAAAAAAATCGATTTCTTGCACATGTTTTGCAAATAACTCGTTTCCTATGGGTTTTCGCTATTTTTATTTTTCATCAATATTGTAGAGCAGTAAATTCTCTACAACTTTTGTTTCAAATTTTTTTTCATTCGGTGAATCGTTTCTGAGATAGAGGCCTCAGCGCGCACAGTTAGAGTCCCGTTTGAAATCAACTGGTAGTCCCCACCCAAATAATCTCTTATAAAGTTTATAAATTATTGCTCAATATATAATTATAAATAATTTTAATTTTTTATAAACAATTACATTATCTCGATTTTCTTAGATGAACTACCTTAAATGGCTGGACTATAAGTACAACACACTTATTTCAAGAATTCTTATTCCACACAAATCCGCGTGATCTGCTAGTTACAAATCCTTCCAAAATAAACTAAACCGATGATTCAAGTTGTTGCTTCCTGATGAATTGTTCTTTGCAACTACAATTTTCCCTGACTCTCTTTCAATACAATACGATGCACGTAAATTTTCATTGATTCATTTTCCCTTGAAAAATTTCATAGCGGCGTGGAATACTTATTTTACCTACTACCAATATGTAATATCAAACATTACGATACTAATATGAGTTTCGTAGTGAGATACTTTACCGCACTAGTGGAATGAACTCATGAATAAAAAATTTAACCTCATTTATTATAATAATTGATAACAACACCTGTATAATTAGTGATGTTTATTCAAGCTGACGTGGAGACAATTGAAGAATTGTAGTTTTAAATTTCAATTGAATTTTTTGTACAAACGATTTCTCCTCCTATTATTTTAGTAGCTATATTTTTTTTTGTTTTCTAAGGATGATTCTACATATCCTTCAGCGACACTACTGGATTTCTATATCAGAATCCACACTTTAATAGTCGGAACTCATGTCGATACAATTATACCAAACTGAAGTGAACGCGTCAAAATTGACAGTTCGCAAAATAAATCAACAATGAGCGTAACTCGGCCCAACGGCCTCGTTTGACAAATTTCCCATCTCATATATCGTAAATATCTATTATTTCATTATTAAACCACGGCTTTTTTTTAATAAATCAATTTTTTCCCTCATTATTTGAATAGGAGAATTCGTTGAACGATTTTTACATAAAATAATAAACCATTTCTCGCCAACTCAGAGATGCTGTATTTTGACGACAGATAAGCAAGGAGCCTCATACTTTAGGATCTTTGAAAGGAGGCGTCACGGAAACCCATTTGCAAACTATTTTGAGACGATTATTTCGACAGGGGAAATTTTTTTATACATAAAGGTTTGTTGGAGTTAACTCTGATATAGAATTTGCACCTCTGCAGGGTTGTGGAGAATGGATTGTGCTGTCTAGGCTAGGAAAAAAAGAAAAAAAGGCGACCAAGTGGCTTGAAGAATACGAAGAGAGAGGTCAAGCCTAAGTAAAAACGGTTCCCTTCTATTTCGGGATATGAGGATATATTTTTTTGTTGTTTATCTATTTATTTGTTTCTTTTTTTTTGTTATATGAGAATTTTTTTGTTTTTTTTTCTGTTTATTTTTAATTAGAAAACTGATATTTGGGGGCGGGCAGTTACAGCTTCCGCAGCATTATTTCCTATCGTAGGCCTATTTGGCTGGTGAACCGGATCATTTTAAAATTAGATATTGTATACAATTACAATTAGATATTGAATACAAATAAAACATTTCTCACTTTCAGAGTATTTCATACATAAACCTCGTCGATGTTACAGTTTTTCTGCGGTTTCCCTGTAAGCAGGTGTATTCGTTCGTTAGCCCTTACACCCACCACCTACACAATTCACTCCTACAGTTGCTTCGTTATCACACAGTGAACGAGTCCCACACTGAAAGAAACCATATTAAAAATCAGCTATATCAGCTCTGTGAAGGAAATTTTCTCCTATATCAGGACTATTCGTAAAACAATACCAAAGCTCAAATAAAAATGTCCCTATTTCCCCAAGAGATTCTTCTTCTCTGTTATATCCAGGGCCGGATTAAGCTAGGGGCTTGGGGGGGCTATAGCCCCGGGCCCCAAGTCCAAGAGGGCCCCATCATTTGGAAATCATTTTGTATTTTTTGATGTGTTGACACCACAAATCTAACGTATTGATATTATTTTGTGAATTTTTCCGAGTTTCCGAATTCCTTAAGGGGGCCCCGTCATTATTTTAGCCCCGGTCCTTATAAATCTTAATCCGGCCCTAGTTATATCTTATTTCATAATGTCGAGATAAAACACGAATTTGTAATACATTTGGGAACAACTGTCTAAAACTTTCAATTTCTATTAATATCTGACAAAAGTGTTAAATTCCAAATTTTTATTCGGAATTGTTTCAAAACGGTGTGAAGCTTGCGCATAAAATCAATGGAAAAAGTTTTCTTATCGTTTCGTGACGGTCTTAAAATTGTCGGTTGGAATAAATTTGTAACCGTTGTGATAAGGTCATCATTAGTAGTAACTAGAACAGTTACTGTAACAGAGCTGTACTTTAGGTCAATTGAACGCGTTTTTACTATTTCTAGGAAAAGCATCTGAATTTTGGCTTTGTTGTTGATAGAGAAGATATGAATGTAGGAAAAAATATGTTGATCAAAACTAACAAAACAACGTTCAGGGCAGAAACTATTTGATTTGTTGAAAAGTTTCATTTATAAAAATTAAGAATAATTTCACCTTAACCCTCATGTGTTAATGTCCTTCATGGTTTTAATGTATATCAAACCTTTTCTTTAAGAATCACAATTCCTTACCGATCGAAATAATGGAAAAGAATTTTATCCTATTTATAGGATGTGGACATTAGATATACCAATAGTTGGTATATTGAATCCAGAAGACATAGAGGTAAATTACAAGCATTATACAGTTTACCAAATTCATAACATAAATTGTATTGTAGCTCATTATCAATAATCCTAAACACAACACTAAAAGTTATGTTTATGAACTTATACACGAATGGTTAGGAACAGGACTTCTAACAAGTTCGGGTAAGGACAATAAAATGATATTACAACTAAATTGTTTAACTTTTTTCGCGGAAATGTATTGCATCTACCAAAAATTCTCGCTAATGCTAGAGATACTCGAGACTAGTTTTTTAGTTGAGATAGTAACTAATAAATTGTAGTGCTGTTTGCGTAATACCAGTTAATTTCAATTTAGTACCATTACATTGAATTTCAAGGTCAAAAATGGCAACATAGACGAAAAATGTTAACTCCAGCATTCCATTTCAACACCTTACAGGAATATGTAGAAGTATTAAATAATGAAACAACTGTGGTAGTTAATCAGTTGAGAGATTTATGCAATGAACCATTTGTTAATGTCATCAAACCTATAACGGATTATGCATTGAATTCCATAGCAGGTAAGTTGTATTTCTGTCAGGGTATTTTCAGTTGTTTGACCTGCATATGATTTTTAATTTTTCAATTCAAATTGAGAACAATATTTACAATTACCACTACAGAGACCGATAGTAAAAAGTCTCTGAAAACTATAACTTGGTTATCGAATTGGGAGTCAGACAGTGTAATTGTGCGTGTTTAGTGGTAGCGTAAACAGTGTATGCATTATAGAAAGTAAAGTCCAGAAATAAAACCAGATATAAAATTAAGTTTAAAATAACGAATGGTAAATATACCCACATCTTCTAAAATTTTGAATGTTTTACTTGAAGTTACTATAATGGACATTGTTAGTTATTCTATTTAATTATGTTCTCCAAAAGAATTCAAAAGTCTTATTATATTATAAATATTGTTCATTTGATCTCGCACAACACGTTCAGGTAGAAGAAGTTTCTTCTTCCTTTATAACCGGTAATAATAATTTCTCTTCAATATTATGAGGTTTCGCATTTTGAGCTATTATACGTGAAATCTTATATGACACCTCCAATCCCTTATTTATATTTGTGGTTGCTGTTTTGAATACATTGATTATTTTATTTCGTTTGGTAAACATCGTTTTTAAATTTTCGAAATATTCAATGTCTTTGTCCTGCTTGACGGGATGTTTTCTTTTTAAATGTTCAATCATTCGGGATGGTTTCATTGTTTCATTAGAAAATACCTGATTGCACATCAAACACATTGGAAGTTAAATATTTTGTGGCGAAAAAATAAAACCAAACTTTACATATTCAACAAAATATTGCCTTTTTTTTTTCTGGGACATTTTTAGAGGTTGTTCTGTAATTCAAATTTTAAAAAAATCTGTTTTAAATATATAAAAAATAGGTAAAATTAAAAATATTCATTTACTCAATTTCAAATGTGATTTATATATTATTTAGTAATAATTTATAGGAATATTATAATTTGAAAACAATCTATAACTACCGAAGTTGCTAATTGACCACAATTTTTTAATTATTATTGATAAATCGACCGGTATCCTAAAGCATATCTATATGAAAATAGTACTTCTTGAATAAGTTTGTATGTAAGTAAACCATTTTATTCACTAAAATATATCTTATAAAGAAAGCTCAGAAAACTCACATGATTTCTTCAATCTCTTATAATTCACAACAAAACAATTATTGTAACGGAATTTTTGTTCCTACTTTATCGATTTAATTAGAACTTACAATATAAAGCCTTTGTTTAGCAATAAATGACCTAATACGCATTAGGTGACCAGTATGCATATGGCAACTCTCTCCTATAAGTAATAATTAACTTACCTATGATATACGGCACAAAATGAAATACGGCACAAAATGAAATACGTTTATTTTAAAAATAATGCAAATATCATATATGGTGAGAGCACAACAGATCACATCACATTGAATATACATTGTAGCAATTAAATACCAAAGGATAACAATATTGTTTTACAAAATGTTTTATTCGCTTCTTTCACAACGCATTATAAAAATGCAGTGGCCCATCACTGAAAATGGGTATTCGCCCACGCAAAATGACTATCGCCCCCCAAAAGCGTATAGTCAAATAATCGCCCACTGTAAATTTTCGTATTTAGTACCATATGGATATGCGAGTAAATTTACTAAAAAAAAAACAGAAGTCACTAAATTCGTATTGACTCATATTTTTTACAGAAACAGCTTTAGGTGTTTCGCTTAGAGAAGAATCAAATTGTACGAAATACCGAGAAGCAATTCATAATTATGGTATGTCGTTTGTTCATAGAGCCGTACGACCTTGGCTGTTAATACCATTCATCTACAAACTAAGTTCCTTGAAAAGAAAAAATGAAGAAATGATCAAGATAATGCATGATTTTTGTGACAACATAATTAATAACAGACAAATAAATTTTACTCCCGAAACAATGAATAATTCAAGGGGGAAACGACTAAATCTACTAGAATTGATGTTAAAAGCGAAATACACCAGAGCTGAAATCGACGATGCAGGAATCAGGGAAGAATTGAATACGTTTACGTTTGCGGTAATTATTTCATCTATCGTTACCTATTTCAATTTTCATGATACTGTATACTTGAATCATTCAATTTATCATACTTTTGCCTTCAGACTGTCTGCTAGATGGTTGACATTGAGCACTATTGAGATGTTTGTCATCATAATACGTATTGAGAAAGTTTAAAACTAGTGAAAACATTCTTTGTTCCTCAGCCTGCTTCTTTCTCTAGCTTGAGTCCATGTGACTCTGTAACGACTGTAACTAAGCAGCTGAAGGTTATAAATCATTATCGGAGCTCGAGTGATGCTATATCGTCTATATGAATCATTTCCAGCAAAGTTATTTTGAATAAATTTCAAATATATTATTAAAAACATGCCATTTTTAATTCCAGGGTCACGATACTACAGCTATGGCCTTAATTTATACTCTGATGGAACTAGCAAATCAACCAAAAATACAAGTAAAACATATTACCTGCTTCCTTAGAAAATATCCTAAATAATTTATATTTTAGGATGAACTTTATCAAGAAATAATGTCAGTCGTAGATGAATCCGATGAGCCATCTTATCAACAATTGGGAAAATTAAAATTTATGGATAGGTGTATCAAAGAATGCTTAAGGCTTTATCCAAGTGTACCAGTAATCGGTAGAATATCAGGCGAAGAAATAAAAACAAAAACAGGATATGTTATTCCAAATAATTGTTTCATTCATATATACATTTACGATCTCCATAGAAGACCTGAATTATGGGAAAATCCAGAAAAGTTTGATCCCGATAGATTTCTGCCTGAAAATGTAGCTAAGAGGCATCCATTTGCTTATTTACCATTCAGTGCAGGAGGAAGAAATTGTATAGGTATGACCTTGCAATTAACAGATGAATTTTTGAACCTTCAATCTGATCTATACAAAAAAAGTCTATAATTTGGAATAAATTCAATAGATTATATCCAAATATTTTGCCAAAATCAAATGGAAATATCATATAAAGTAACAAAGCTATGAAAAATCAGTAAGCAAATGATTAAATATTTATGTAAGTCAAGCAAATCCTCATACTGATAATCATCGTCGATTTGCCAATATCCTAAACGTAATTATAAGGATACCTGAGGATTGAGATCTGAGGATCTCAATGAGCTTATGATTTTGTTCATTCATAAGAAAATTAGTTGTATCTTTCATCCTACAGCCAATTCCTCAATCTTTCAAATGGAAATTTAAAAAAGAAAAATACAAATACTTTCTAATCTTAGTTGGAGCAGCTCCTCAATTTCATCGTTTATTTGTATATACTTTTATTACTTACGTTCACTTTGTGCTAAACAGAAAGGTGTAATTTCATTATACAAGGATAGGGGAGAAACAAAGCGAAACCGATATATGTGAGAAGTAAAATGAAAAAGATAAATAAGGCATACCGAAAAAGAAAATAACAGAAAATGAAACCACTTCTGATTACCGATGAATTTTACTGATGTACTATATGCTGCAAACTTTTTCAATGCTTGATGATACTATTAAAATATTTATATTTTGATAGAGACTGAAATTAGTCAAATTTTTATCTGTCTTTCAAAAATTCATTTTATTTTAGGGCAAAAATTTGCGCTATTGGAAATGAAGACATTTCTTTGTGGAATACTGCGAAATTTCAAACTGGAATCTGTGACTAAACCCGAAGATATTATTTACAGATCAGACATAGTTTTAAGATCAAGCACAGATATAAATGTTAAATTTGTACCAAGATAAAATTTAAAAAAAAATGAATAAAATTGAGGATTTTATTAAAACCAATCCCTTTTATAATGTTAAGAAAACATTAGCAGCACTAACAAAATCGTCCATTTCATCACCACTGTCATTTTATCCAGATCCTTTTTGCCCTTTCAGATAGAGGGCTTGCTGGAGTTGAGTAATTATGTGGGCTCTCTTTTCCACAGTTGTTTCCATTCTTTTCTAACCTGTATACGTTTTATTTCCTGCCATCTGTGCAGCTCCTTCTAGATCCTCTATTTTTTTTTGTAAACTGATATATCTTCCGTATTAATCGTTCATCTCATGACTTGAAGCCTATTTAGGTCGATTGTCACTTGATGCCTTTGATGTTTATTGACGTCGATTGATATTGGTTAAGCCGATTGAGGTCGATTGTCATTTCATATGGATTGATGTCTGTTTATGTCGATTTATGTCAATTCATGGCAATTCAAGTAATTTCAGGTCAAATGGCGTCTAAAAATATAATTAAGTTCAAAGATTTTCTTATAAGAGTGTTCATTATTCTGTCGTATATTGATATATTGTCTATCTTTCTTAGATACCGTGTCATGTTGAATAATCTTCCACATGATCCAGTTTCTCGTTTATATCTTGTTCCAGTCTCCTATTTTATGTTAGTGTCACGCGCCCAAGATATTTAAAACATTGGACTTGCTATATTTTTCATTCTTCTAATTTTATCTTATGTATTTTTGGCTTAATATCGTCTGAAAAAGAGTCGAAAAGTATTGCTACCTGGATTAAAGTGTTGACGGTTTAAAAATAATGATTCGAATCGAAAGGGTCCGTGTATCGTTTATGAGGACCAAGAAGCTTCTCGGTAGCCGCGACTTGAGCTTGGAGCTGAGAAAACGGATGCTCTAGTGGTATGTATTTCCAGTTCTACTGCTTGTTGTAAAAGCTTGGACCCTCACCGCATATTGCAAGCGTCTTCGAGATATGAGCCTACTGTATAGTACTGAGAATACCATGAACAGATCATCTGACCAACGTAGATGTTCTGAAAATAATGAAGATGGATGTAGAGATCCTTCATCAAGTGAAAAGAAAAAACCTTAAATATCTTGGCCACATATGAGAGGTCCAAGATATGTAATTAAGGAAAATAATATAGGAAATAGTGAAAATAGTTAAGCTTCACATCATCTGATTTGTATAGGGCCGCAGTTTCCGATGTCAAAATAGCTATGATGAGAGACAACCGTCTAAATGGAGATTGTACGTGAAGAAGAAAAAAGTTAATACATAATACTTTATATCTAATTTATGGATAAATGCGCTAAGGTAAAAGCACCAATTCTTGACACTAGATGAAAGAAAAAATCATTCAATTCCGCGTTCTACAAAAGTCTCCAAGAAAATAAAACTTTTAGTTAGTTACTATGAATTGTGATTTCCTTGTGAACAGTTTGCATGTATTGGACTTGCCAAAATAGTTTTTTTCTATTGTAACAAACGAATTTTTTCAAACATGGCTTTTTGCACACAAAGTTGACACATTTCTCTGCAAAAATTGCATATGTTGACATTTGCAGTCTTAACGTTGACACTTGACCCTTCGCCTTCCAGAAGTTATTACTTAAGGCCTAAATGAACAAAAGATATTAAGAACATGTTAAGATTATATTTCAAGAAGGTATGTGACATTTTGTTTCTGTATCTTGTATCTTCAATTAGTTATTTTTATGTTTGTTTTGTAGTTTTTACAAGCTTTTGTCTACAAATTTTTAAAAAATATAGCATTACTCTCTCTCTCTCTCTCTCTCTCTCTCTCTTTCAGAATAGAAGGTAAATGAATTTTTAGCATATCTACCTAATTAAATTGAATTAAAGAGAAACAGGGAACACAAATCTTTTCGGTATTGCCCCAGTAATATGTGGATAGTTTTTATTGTACGCTGCTGACCGATAGAAGATGATTTCCGTTGCTCGAAGGCTTAAAAACCGTCCTCAGTCTATTGCAGGAAAGAAGTGGTATTACTTCAGCATTATCTCCAGAATCAATTTTGACAACCAGGCAAACGCATTTCGTTTCACGTTTTTTGTTAGGCAACACAGCCACAACCATGTCTTCTTCATTAATTCGTTCAAGTTCTTCCTCGTCACTGGACAACGTCCTATTTCTTCTACGGTGGGAGTTTTTTCAGCAACACAAAGCCATAGATTTTGTTTTGCCTGGTTGAATACACTGTTTGAAGGTACGCCCAACTTAACCGTGGTTTTCTATTGAAATTTGGGGCATTAATGCTATACGGATTTTTATTTTATGTTATTCATAGAGCAGAGGAATTGAAATGGTAGTCACAATATTTCCCTTAAAAATTCTCACCAAGATGCAGGACAAGAAGGTTGGCGTCGCTGGAGTTATAATTAGTGGAAGCGGAATGACACCAATTTCGAGTACCTTCAGTGGCCAAATACCTTATTTTCACATTTTGAATTAATGGATTTTGGATTAATGTCAACATTTGATGCTTTTACCGTAGAAGTAATATTAAATGTGCGCGAAAATTTGCACATTGACCCGAATAAAAATTATTTCAACATTCTATTTATTTGGATTGATACTGATTGAGAATTATAAACATCATTTGATCCCTACACGTATACAGCGGTTTAAACGATATTAATAAACAATCAAATAATATAAAAATAGATAACCTTGCGTGAAATTGCATTACAGCCTACTAAAGACAGCATTCATTCGAGGTTGTTTATTCTGCATATAAACATGTTTTTGATAGTAATTGCAACTTTAGTGACGGTCATCGGCTTTATTTTTTGGAGTAAAAAGAAAAATGAAGAGTTTTGGAAACATTTTATGGCAATACCGGGCCCCAAGGCGTATCCCGTAATTGGAACTGAATATCATTTCGAGGACTCAGGTTAGATATAACCAAAACACATATTCAATATGACCTTCTTATAATAATTAATTAACAACATTGAGTAAAACATACAATTGAATACGTGAGTCATAAAAATGCGTACAAAATGTGTCAAGAATGAATATAGTTTTCTATATATTAGCTTCAGGAGGATTGTAAAATAAGAAAGGTTCCCATATTTTTTACACACTAAAAACATTATTTATTGTTTTTAATTCGTATATAGATGAAAAGCTTACACTGTTGTCCCGTTCTCAACATAGTTTCCCATTTTTTCGCCATACTTTTGAAGACAGTGCTCCTTCATAAGTCGAAGTAGTCTCCCGCCATTTCGTTCAAGTCGTCGCTCTTAAAGCTTTTGCCGTTCACGGACAGTAACCCTCTGATCTTTAAGCAGCTCACTGTTGACTTTCTGGAAAATCGCATCTGAGACTGGTGGTCTTCCACTCCGTTCTTCATAGTGATCTTCCATGAGACCTTCAGCAAAAACCTTGCACCATTTGCGTAGGTGCTAAACGGACAAACACTCCTCATCATAAATCACAATTAGCTGCTGATTGATCTCCTTGTTCGCATTTAGTGCGAGCTACGTCCAACACCCTTATCTCTGACGACTGCCAAGCAGGGATGCTAGACGGTTGAAAGCTAAAATCGTGAGATCCGTAGTAAAAAAACCGTAGAGAACCGTGAAATTTCGAAAAAACGCTTCTAGAGTGAGAAAAACTAAGAAAATACAACTAACTGATACATTATTATTTACCTACTTTTATAAAAAATATGAAATAAGGGTATAAGTAAAATTGATTATAGATAATAATATTGAGAATACCTAAATAAGGAATGGTATATGAAAATTTCATTTTGAAACTCAATTCAACATGTCCATCTGTGAAGTTCATTTATGAAATAGGAAACAATGGGCAGTTACCATTTTCTGCTATTTTAATAATTAAGAATAGTAATCCATTTCCTGGTACATCGTTTAATTCATTTTTCACATCGAAAGAAACGATATTGAAAGAACTTTTATTTATTTTTTATCATAGGTTCAATAAATATCTTTCT
The DNA here is from genome assembly GCF_026230105.1 of Diorhabda sublineata. Classification (NCBI taxonomy): domain Eukaryota; kingdom Metazoa; phylum Arthropoda; class Insecta; order Coleoptera; family Chrysomelidae; genus Diorhabda; species Diorhabda sublineata. The sequence continues at coordinate 44,874,572 of NC_079474.1, read as the reverse complement.
CGTTTCCAAAATCAAAACGAAAAACAAGACAAAATTTGCTCTGATACCTTTTAAACCTACTTTTTAAACTATACATTGAAATAATTGTTGGGTAATCCCAAGGATAAAATTCCATATTTGGAAAATAATGGTATCTATGAAATTAGCTGTAATGATTGTGATGGGAAGTATGTTGGGCAAACTAAAAGATCCATTAATGTTCGGTTTAAAGAGCACATGGTTCAAACAAAATATTGTTGCACCGGAAAATTGGCTATTGCTAATAACGCTGCTGGTCATAGTCATAGTCATATTTTACTGGAATGTTCTTTCCTACTGTTCCAGAGGCTATGTTTAATAGAGATAGAAAACGTTCTGTAGAATATTTTCCAATTTACAAGATGTATACGCTAGGCATTGCAACTGTCTGTATAATGACTCCCGAAGATATAGAGGTAATTAAATGAATGTATCAACTTACATTGCCTCAAATCACATTTTTTTAGTTGATTTTGAATAATTCCAAACATCTTGAAAAAAGTCAAATATATAACCTTCTTCACGATTGGCTTGGAACGGGGCTGTTAACTAGTAAAGGTAAGTTTAGCTATGTATCTATAAAATGAATTTCATTAAGGTACATTATCATTTTATAATACGGATTTTCAAGTCAAAAGAATCATTTTTGTAGCATAGGGACTCAAATAATTTTGATTTTGATGATAATGATAACAAAGAATGTTCTCTGATGCCTTCAGAAAATAGAAAATTGAAAATGTAATTGACAATATATGCGATATCCCGGAAATTTATCCTCGTTAATAAGTGAAATAACCTTCAGATCGCCAAAGACGAAAAAACTACGAAGAAAAACTTGGAAATTTATTGTTTTGAGAACACCAACATAAAGATAAATGAGAAAAACTCAAAGACGATGATTGTAGGTAACAACTAAAGAGTACAAGAAATAAACTAGAGAACGGAGACAATAAAAAGAATTTTTTTTAAATTATACTCACTTTAGGATCAGGAACATGATCCACACACAAAGCTAAAGGAATAAGATTTAGAACATGGAGATGAGATATCTAGAAAAGATACGAGGTAAAACGAAATTGGATAGAATTAGAAATCATACACACAGAAAATTCAAGGAACGAAAATGGGAGAAAATAGAATTATTAGAAGAGTATACGAAGCAAGAATACCGAAAAATACAAAAACGAAGATCAATAAAACTATTGAATAATGGAGTTAAGATAGCGACAGCAAACATTAATTTGAATGGTATAAGATGGATAGAAATTAATAGAAAACAATGGAAGACAATTTGGAGAACACTGCATTATAACTCGATTCCACACACGCCTTACATCGAAAAGGATGAAAAGGTTAAGAATGAACTTATTACGTATAATAGTGAGAATGGGAAAATAGTCCTTATAAAAAGAATAAACTACAAAGTAAAACTTGTTTTTAAGCCAATAATTTCTGAAATTACAAGCTAAGTAAGTATATTTCGAAATGAATGAACAGTATGGTGAACACACTGTTTACACTGAAGGTAAACTCAGGTGCTCAGTATGAATATCACCAAACGGTTCCAGAAATTCCAGCTTAACAGTATGCTGTCGATTCATGAAGATCTATCATAGAAACTGTGCAAACTTACTTACAGAGCTTTCGTGCCTAACTTTCCTAATGATTGTTTTTGGGTAGGTGATGCATTGATTCAAATGTTTCATTTTAAATAGTTGATTAGTTGGAAATGGTAATAGATTTGTAAAGTTTAAAGTTTATTAATAACAATTTTGATCATTTTAGTGCATAAAATATGTTTTTAGGTCAACAATGGCACTCGAGAAGGAAAATTTTAACGCCAGCCTTTCATTTCACTATTTTGCAAGAGTTTGTTCATATTTTTAATAAAGAAATGAACCATTTAGTTGAGGATATAAAAAAATTATGCGATCGACCCTATATTGACGTTGTCAAGCCTATTACTGAATTTACTCTGCACTCAATTGGAGGTAAATATATCGAATATCATTCTTTCCTGTTTAAATTAACTCAAAATACAATTAATGTAAATAAGGAAGTTCCAATTATGTGGCCCGACAAGGAGGTTTTAGTTTTCTCATATTTTATATCAAAACAACTATTTATTTGTTATATGCAAGTTCTAATAAAATATATTATAAAATTGGGAGAAAACAGAAACAGCACGCGTCTTAAATCTTAAATCTATACCATAATTTTGAAGAATGAAAAATTTAGTAAACTAAACCAATATATGACATTGGCTAGAACAATGATCCCATATCCGATTGAAACCAGAGTAATAAACAAAAATGAAGACGAAAATAGTTGAAGAAAAATTATGGGAATAATATTGGGACCAAACAAGAAATTAGAACGAGACAGGAAAACCAAAGAAGAAGAGCTAAAATATATAAAAGCAAAAAACTCAACTGGGCGGCACACATAATAAGAAGAAGACATCATTATATAATTATGGTTATTGCAAACTGGAATAAAAAGTAATGAAAAGATATAATAAAAATAGTCAGAACAAAACTTACATGCAATCTTCAAGTAGGTACTGAAATATTAGTTGTAGATCGAATATAAGCTTCGTTTTGTCTACTTTTGTTGTATCTTTTCATTAATTTTCATTCCAGTCTACAATTCCCATCGTCATCTGTCTTCTTCCTCCAGAATTTCCAAGGTCAACTCATAGTGTTATTTTAACAATTATTTCTTTTCATTATCTGTGCCGCCCAGTTGAATCTTTGTTTTTATCTTTTTTTTTTTATTTTAATTCTACTACTTCCGTTTCCTTTTTTATTATAGTTTCTTGCTTGGTCCCAATATTATTCCCATCATTTTTCTCCAAATTTCGTTCGTGTTATTTCTCTCATACATATATTTCTACTTCCTGTGAAAAGAAGAGAAAGTGATGAAGACATATAACATCACTAGCTAGGACAAAAAAAAATAGCAAAATTGTTTAAGGGATCTAACTCAAAGGAAGATTTAAATACAGATTTAACGGTTAGATGATGCTATGAATCTTATATTTGATTTATAGCTTGCATATTATTTCTTATCTTATTCCATAGTTAAGCTGGGTGCCAAGGTTTTTTGTTGTCAACCATTTGTCAACCATTTATCATCTTCTTCCTATGTTTCTTCTATCTCTAATGCGTATTTTCCTGGTCTAATGAGATATGTTCTGAAACCTAACTTAGCTCCATTAGTCACGAGGAAATTTCTGTAATATTTTATACAGTTAATAAGTATAAGAACATATCAACTATGACCTGTTAAGTATTGTAACTGACCGAGATTGAATTATTTATAATTAATAAATCAAAATTTTAATAGAAATTGAGATTTCTTTGCTAATAATTATAAACTTTCCGCTTTTGCTTTTACATACCAATATGTATGTGTATTATAGAAACTTCTCTTGGAAAAGATCTCCGCGAAGATCCAAGAAGTAAACAGTACTTGCAAGCGGTTCTTGATTATGGAGATAATTTGATGTATAGATTGAGCCGACCCTGGTTATACCACCAATTCCTTTATAAATTAAGTTCGGTTGGAAGACGTAACGAAAAAACCATCGAAATCCTACACGATTTTTCAAGTAACATTATCAAAGAAAGATATAAACTATTCGAAGATAACGGACAAATTAGTTACACTAATAAAAAAAAGTTGGCATTATTAGATCTGATGATAAAATCTAGAAATAGCGGTGCTGATATGGACGATGTAGCGATGAGGGAAGAGGTTGATACTTTTATTCTGGGAGTAAGTGTTTGCCAAGTGTTTTTACAATAATTATACTGTGTATTTTTTAGGGTTATGATACTACGGCTGTATCTCTATCACATACATTGATGATATTAGCCAATGAAGAAAAAATTCAGGTAAATCTATCTAAAAGTTCACTTTATCGTTACTATCGTTATTATTATTATTATTATTATTATTATTATTATTATTATTAATATTATTATTATTATTATTATATCCACAAATAAAAAATAATACAAGGAGATAACCTTGTTCTTTGTCTATACTAATCGGTGTAGGGTGAAATAAGAAAGAGACACCAAATTATATAACAACAATCAATGTTCGTTGAGAGAAAAAGTTCACAAAAAAGACTTAGTCACAAGATAACAAAAAACCAGGTTCTAGAAAATGATGACGTAGAAATAGCTTGGGAAAAATCAGATAGAACATAACATAACGAAAAGAGAAACACCAAATCGTGATTCATCAACAAAGTTAAGAATTGAGTAAACGAGAAGAAGGCAGCATATCTAAAATTCAAGAAACAAATACGACAATTGAAGAAAAATAGCGGTAAACATAACAACAGAAATTGAAGCGAACTTATAGGGTGGTCAGAAGGAGGTATGAAACATGTTATGTAACCGAAAACTAATACAAGAAGTGAATACTTAATAAGAATGGATAAGGTACTTTGAAAACACATATAACATAACTAGAATGATAAAAATTAGTTAATCAAGTATGAGGGAGAGAAATTGAAGAAAGAACTCACCAACTTATTTCAGAATTAAAAGCTGAAAAAAGAATCCCGACTTTTGAAAACTCAGTTTTTTACTACATCATGGTGATGAGACTTGAAAATAAGATTCCATCGAATATGGATTATATCTAAATAATTATAGCAACCAGATGGGCAAAATGGACAAAGCCAGAAAACAAAAACGCGAAGACCACTATGCAGGACACCAACTAATAAACTATTTTTTTGCCGAAATTCCGACTCTGCTCATGTGAAATATTAGTAGATAGCCATTTAAGGGAAATGAATGCTTTATAAAGATGAAAATATCATAGAATCGCTTTAGCCAATCGCATTTATCTACTGGTCTACCGGGGTAGAAACGATTCTATCAAATGACTAGGACCCGATTAACTCGATCCGTTTCCGAACATTGAGATCATGATCGGGTTAACCCAGTGGTCGGCAAACTTATTAGCCAAAGAGACAAATATGCAAATTAAAACGATTAAAAAAAATTGAGAGCCAAATCTGTTTGTAAATGTAGTAAACATTCATCATAATTTTAGAGATTCATTAAATTATGGATACATTGAATAAAACTAGTAAAGTATCCATATAAACACTACTTAATGTGGGGGAACGTTCTTGCATCTCCTTTGAAAGTTTGCTGAAGTTCGATTTGTAGGTTGTTGTTTTTAATTTTAGGCACATTTCCAGGTTCTCATCTATGAGAGGACTTTGTTTGTTTTTAATAAAACTTACTTAAAACATACTTAAAAAATATTGTTCGCATGAATACGTTTAGCCGAAAAGGAAAAGAACAGCAAACGCGAGTTTTTTTAGCTGATCATAGCATCCGCAATACTATTCCAGGCGTTGAAAATGATCATGTCGTCTTTCTCTAGGTTTTTTAAAGCAGACCACTTGTGTTGAGAACTTAGTTTACATTTTTTTCTTCTCCAATATGTCCAAATGTCGATGCCAAAAGGAGAAAATTCTAAATCTGTTATCGTAGCATTAAGAGGGTTTTTGGCGAATGCTAAGGTCGCTTTGCTGTTTTTAAAATACTGAAACCTGTTGAGAAAGGCTCCCCTCATATTTGAAATGGTCGTTTTAAAATATTATTTGTCAATAGAGGAATTATTTTCTTGTCGATGCTTCCTCAGGCTTGGAAAGTGAAATAATGTCCTCTTTCAAAATCTTAGGCAAAAAGAAATAATTTATTTTCGAATGAAGCGACTTCTTCCAACATCGAAAAAACTGTGTTCCCCTTCCTTTGAAGTTTATAATTAAGTTGATTTAGATGTGAAGTAACGTCTACCATGAAATAAAAGTTTTGGATCCACTTGTCGCCTGTTAGTTCTGGATTACGAACAGCCTACGCGAAACGTTTTAAAATATTCCCTCTTGACAACCAGCGTACCTTGTTATGAAGCAAAAGATCAGCGTACTCACTTTCCATTTCAACTAAAAAATCTTTAAATTGACGATGATTAAGAGTTTTAGCTAAAATGGAGTTGATAAGCGTAATCACTAATTCCATAAGTTTACAAATTTCATCTGGGAATGTTGTCGGAACACAAAGCGCTTCTTGATGAATGATGCAATGGTATGCAAGTATCTTGACCGTTAACCCGAAATGTCCTAGAGTAAATTTAACTGCGTCTGTTCGTTGCAGTTATTATTAGTGATTTCATTTTTTAAATATATCCACAAATTTTTTGCAGGAGGAGTTGTACCAAGAAATTATTGCTATTGTGGAAAATCCAAACAATCCAATGTTTGCTGAGTTACAGGAGCTGAAATATATGGAAAGATGTATCAAGGAAAGTTTAAGAATCTACCCCAGTGCCCACGTCATCTCCAGAATAGCTGGAGAGGATATTCGAACTAAAGAAGGATACGTTATTCCAAAAGGTTGCGATATAAATATCAACATAATAGACATGCACAGAAGTCCACATCTGTATGAAAACCCTGAAAATTTCGATCCTGATCGATTTTTACCTGAAAATATTGCGCAGAGACATCCTTATGCGTATATACCTTTCAGTGCTGGCAGCAGAAATTGCATAGGTAAGATGAATAACGGTTATAAAACTAAGATTCGTACTGGTCAGTAGTTTGTGCCCACCCCATAATCCATTCATTAAATTTCGAAATAATACACTTTAATAAATTTCTCTTTCATATTGTCCATCGATGGTCGAAGCGGTGTCTTACAAACCAAACCTAATAGTATCGGTTATTTTTTATTTTGTACGAGCGCGTGTATATACTTTGTCCGTAAGCGCGACAAGTTAAAATTTGCAAGTGACGACCAATTTGTTCATTATTCTTTAACTATGAACTATTTCTTTCGCGTTTATCATTGTAGTTTACTCCCAGTTAAACTTGTGAGACGCTGTGATTTAAACTTTTCTTTACTTGTTTTCTTTTTTTGTAAAGTTCGTATACGAATTGTTTTCGTTCTCGCAAATTCAAAATTGTAAGTTTTGAAAAGGAAAACTCGTGCAACAAGACAAAGGTAACCGTACCATTTAGTACTTCTACTGTGAAAAGGAGATTGAGAGAAACTAGCCTTTTTGGCTGGGTTGCAGTGAAGACGTCAAAATAAAATTTGGAGGTTGCAGTTGGCCAAAGAACATAGGAATTGGACGCATGAAGAGTGGAAGAGAGTTTTATGCAGTGATGAATCAAAGTTTGAGGTTTTTAGGTCTAGGAGAAAACTGTTATATGTTTAATCCCGACTGTAAATGGTAAAAACCTGGTAAAAATTGAAGATATTTTAAAGAAGGCTATAAAAAATATTAAGGGAAAATGTAGTATGTCCAGCGTCTGATCGGCAGCATGATAACGATCCGAAACTTTCCTCGTAACTGCGCAAAGAGTATATGAAAGAATTGTAGAGGGAAAACGTACTGAAAGTAATAATTCAACACGATTGAGTTGTGGGACAAATTGGAGTTGGAAAGCATTGTCCTATTTCCATTCCACATCTTTATAATATCCTGAAAAACGGAGTAGAACCGATAGACCACGATTATTCGCCGTAATTTCGGTCGTATTATTTTTATTTGTTGTGTATCAGATAAACTATAGGGCTGGCAATAAATTGTGACAAATAGTGTATAAATTTATTCATTTACAAGAGACTCGTAGAACAGATTTACTGTCCACAAACCTCTTCATAAAGTATTGAAGAATATTGACAATTGAACTTATAAACCACATTATTATTTGAAATATACTATATAGAATAAATTTTAATTCTTGTTTTTTTGTGTGTAATATTGTAGCCACTTAAAATCATTTGGGTTATTAGTGCGACCTGTTTCCTTGGTAGCTAAAGAATCTCTTTATTGATACTATTTTATTTATTGTTAGGTCAGAAATATGCTATGTTGGAAATGAAAGCTGTTCTTTGTGGTATATTGGGCAACTTCAAGTTAGAAGCTGTTACGAAACCGAAAGAATTGCGTCACAAAGGTGACATAATTATAAGACCAATCGGTGAAATAAGAGTTAAATTTGTTCCTAGAAAATAAATACTTCAAATTGAGTATGCAATATATACATAAATTATAATCTAAGATATATACCAATACCTAGTGGTAATATCATTAATTGACGTCATATATTATACTGATAAGAAAAATATGACAGAGTACAAATGTTAAAATTGCAAACTTAACGTAAAAGTTCTTTATACGCACAGTTTACAATTTTTAAGACACTGCTTACCAATTAACACCTTAACACAACCTAACTCACATGCTCCATATATTCCTTTTTTTCATTGACCTTCTTCGGGGTATTTTGCATGCTTTTTAACTCCCTATAAATTTTTAATACCTTTTATATGGAATAAAATGATATTAAATATTATGTGTTTTTCATTTTCCGCCTCTCGTCAGCTTTCAATCACATAATTATCTATAAAGTTTTACAAAAAATCGAAGAGCTATCCATCGAGAAGAGAAAAGCCACAAAATATTTAGGATTCACATTAAACTCGATAATGAGTTTTGGAGAACATACCTTGTACATTAATAATACAATTAATAATAATTGAAGTATAATAAAGGTATGAATCGGTTATGAAAGACACATTTCTCAGAGTAATAAATTTATTAATAAATAACTTCACAAACTACACAAAAACACATTCTAAACTTGATAGAAAACGTGAAATCAATTGCACTGTGGTGCATAGTGCTACACCTACAAAATAAAAAGAAAACGGATATAAATTAATATATTACATACACATTTAGTAAGTTCTTTTGTACAAGTCTGCGTAGAATATGAATTACAGGCATTTAGAACAATAAAGGATAAGGTCTAATAGGGGAAATTTAATAAAAATATTTGGATTTGTGATACAAGTCGTGACAAACAATTAAACTAATTTACTGAAACTTGAATTCTTAGCCTCAAAAAATATTGATAAACTTATATATTAATATAATATTGAAAATGTTTTAAAGATACATATCATGTCATATATTTTTTCTTTCATCCATCCTCGTAGATACTAACTTACTGAAGACCACATTTTGCCAAAATGGCATTACTTAATATCAAAATTATTAGCCTTAATCCTTCAATACTATTTTTGTTTGCATATGTTTCAAATTAAAAATAATTCAATAAAATAATAAACATAGTTTTTGCCAAGATTTCATTTTTTCTGTCAAAATATGCTATTTATAGTCCTTACTTAAAAATTGAATAAAAGAAAAATAAATTTCAGCAGTCTTTAAAAAAAAATTAACAAAATTTATAAAGAAATCTACTCGTAAACATAAAACAAAATATTTCAAAGGCAAAGAAGAGGTTCAGGAATAAACACACATCTGCATATTGTTTTTTTTTTTCTACAAGTTGTAACTTTATGTGGCCAATAAAGGGACTCAATGGTATGACAATTGCTTTAAAATAAGAAAGCCAACTCCATGAGATTGAGAAATAAATAGATTATAGGTTCTTTAACCGTTTGTGTACCTTTTTAAAAGGTACAGCATTCTGAAGTTACTTTTAAGGTTTTGAACAAAGTTGATTATCCCTTATAACCCCTTCAATTGCAAAAAAAATATTTTATAAACATTAATAAATCATAATTGGGATTTCAAGATCAATCTGATTTTCCAATGAATAACTACATGTTATTTTTATGGGAATCCAATGTCTATCGCAATTCACTGGAAAACCATTGTCAAAATCAAATTGTAAAAAAAAATTGAAAAAAATAAACTTAAATATTCAAATTTTATTGAAATGCATACATACACTAAAACAGAATTCAAATTATTATATAATTATATTTTACAAGAAACAATAATTTTAATTGATTCTAAAAGTATAAGGATATTGAAAATAGAATGTCAGCAATTATTTTCTTTTCTAGCAACAAAATATATTTACGTGTCATTACTTTGAATTTAGAAACCAATTGAAGCATCAATTGTTGGTGAACAAGAAGAAATTTCGGCATTGTGTCAACAAAGAGAATATGTAGTTTGGTATTTGATTATACGTAAAATCTTTCGATATCTAAAATCTCAATTCAAGAGAAATTACAGTCGAGTATTACTGCGAATTTAGAAATCAATTGAACCACAGATTAGAAGAGAGTAAAAGGCAATTCGCTACGTGTCAAATTTTTTCATTTTATTGACGTAACGGTTAATTGTGAGTATGAAGAAAGGAATAAAAACCATTCACTTCGCATAAATTGGTGGAACCACAAAAACCGTTAATAGAAGGGAAGAAATAAATCCTTTCTTTAATTCCTTCTTCCAACTGACTATCTTTTACTATTTTTTTTTTCAATATATAAAAACACGTCGCTTTTGGTAGTGTCACATTGGTTTAACAACGTTGCAGAAACAGTTTTATTGAATTAATCTAGTCAAACTACTATTTAAAAGATTCAATACAAAATGTTGTAAATCTTGCCTCTAAATTTGATTACTATCTAGAGGCACTGAAAACTATGTAAAAACATAAAAATATATATCAGAATGTGATATGAATTTATTGTTAAAATATTGAAAAAATGTTAGATAATTCTACTACTTATCTCAATAGTACTAAAACAAGTTTATTTCAATTAAAAAAATCAGTTATTACAAATATTATAAAATTAAAAATATCTTCACATAGCTTAATAACTCTATTTCAGTGTAAGTATATGGAATTATCTCATTAAAAAAATATGATCATTAAAAATTAAAATCATTCATCTCATTCAAAATTAATACATAATTCCATGCTTTTTTAAAAATAATTATAAGCATTCAAAAACATATCAAACAACATAACCTCATAAACGTTTTAAAGTTCTCTTTTTGTCTTTAAGTATTTTTTTCTTTTCTGCTGTTAGTTTTTTATCCCCTGCATGTTTTTTGGCAAGCGGACCTTCACCAGGATAACCCTTACATTTATGTTGCTGAAAATAATAGAAAAACCAGTGAGGATAAATTAATTCAAGAACACTACAGCAATATTAAAAAAAACTCTTTTTAACCACCACAATTTTTCATAATCAAATACATTATATGAATCTAAGTATTTCAATTAGTTTATAAAAAAGAAAATTAACAAAACAATCTATAATGTATAAAAGAATGTAATAAAATAAGAAAATCATATAAACTATTTTCAAATTATCAGTCTAAAGGAGCTATGTATTTCATTAACCTTTTTTAGAATATTTCTAATACCTTCTCTACATTTTAAGAGTATGTTGAGTCTGAGAAATTTCTGATCAACCACTTCAGCAAAGCAATAACTTTTGCCTGTAAATTCAAGTGTATCAAAGATATGTGTAGAAATATTCTCTGAAGATACAAAAGGGGAAACAGTAACCATCCAAAAATACCCCAAAAATAATACAAACAGAAGTTAGTATATATATATATATATATATATATATATATATATATATATATATATATATATAGGTTATATTTCCACTAACTTCTGTTTGTATTATTTTTGGGGTATTTTTGGATGGTTACTGTTTCCCCTTTTGTATCTTCAGAGAATATTTCTACACATATCTTTGATACACTTGAATTTACAGGCAAAAGTTATTGCTTTGCTGAAGTGGTTGATCAGAAATTTCTATATATATATATATATATATATATATATATATATATATATATATATATATATATATATATATATGACCAATAGTGGTGGCTGGTATAAGTATTGGATGTGAATGCATAAGATGAACTAAAAGTGACTTTTCTGCAGCCTGCAGGTCACTTTTCATAACAAAATATGTTATATTGTATATCAATAGAAAGGGCATTTAAAACTGAGTAAAATGACATCAATCACATCTTTCTAATTTAATTAGGAGAGAAACAATGGTGATTTCAAAATATGTTGGTTACATTTTTTAGTGGATTTTGGGAAACTTTACATAGCCGTAATTCTAAAATTTTAAATTATATAAAAAAATTTGTAATTTTCTTAATCTCTATACGAACAACCTTCATACCAAATATCATCAAATTCTGTGGTGATCAAGTAATTTTTTTATTTTAGTATGTTGATTTCATATGGTATGATCATATAACTTTTTGGTCTTAAAGAGGGCTCCAAATTTTTGTGAAGCTGCCTTAGCTAATTTGGTATTTCATATCCAGATAGGGCCAAATCCTGAGCTGCAGTGTCAAATATGATAAATTAATAAAAAACAGTGTTCACCTACCTGTGCATGAATTTCTGTCATCATTTTTGCCCTTTGAGAATAGTCGTCATAATGTTCCAAAAGTAATTTACCGGCTTCTTCATTTAGTGCAGATTCAGCATTTGGTACAATGAGAAGACACTTTACAGTCTAAAAATTGTTCTGGTTGTTAAAAATACTTATTGAACAAATAATTGAGTAACTTACCAATAGTATATGTTTAATTCCGAGATCTGATTTCCAATCCTTCTTAAGAGTGTTTACACAAATTTCTCCATTTGCAGCTACATTGGGATGAAAAATTTTTGTCAGGAAATAAGCTTTAGGAGGTTCCTGTGGAAAACCTTTGCCAAGTGTAAGTTTAACTTTAAATACACCTCCAAAATATGGAGTACCTGGAATAAAAACATTTACTATCATGACTGAAATAATATTTTATATCTATATTAGACATAGTATTCAAAACCACATCACACAATACGCTAACAAAATGGAATCTACAAATACAGAAGGCATGTCTTAAGTTAATAAAAATTGCATATTGCAATTAGTACCTGCTGGTCCATCAATAAAAGCTTGAATATCAGTCACATCTTCTTCATTGATTTGAACTTTTATACCTTCAGGAGGATTATTGACTAGATCTTGCATTTCTTTTACAACCCCTCTTATTATTTGTGGGGAGAGGTTTTCTACATTATTTGACATCTGGAAAAGTTTTTTTATTAAATAACTCATTTATAAGAAAAATTCACATATTTACAGCTCCAGCAGACGCCATTCTATAAAATATCACAATTATTTAACAAAAAAATTAACAATACAAGCATGAATACATTAAAATAACGCCATAACAACTTTAACTAAGCGTTCTAGACAAGTCAGAAACATTTTGAAATTTTCAACCAATCAGATTTTCTCCTTCATTCACAGCTTGTGTTTATCTTCACATGGTATGTTCAGACAAGATTTTAAAAAATCATTTATTAAAACTATCTAGATCTGTACAATCAATTTTCAGGTCAATTGTAGACTGATTTAGTTTTGTTAAAGGCATTAAGCTGCAATACGTATGATTTGTGAAAGATAAAAAAAACATTATGAATTTGAAATATAAAAATGCTAAAGATCGACCATTTTTCCTAACTCACCAGAAACTGCTGTTTTCAGTGTTGCCAAAAGTGTCATGATACCAATTTGTATACAAGCTTATTAGATATAACTAAAAATTTAGAAGTGAAAAGTAATTGGCACAGTCATTATATTAATTTATATTCAATATTTCACATTTTTAAAATTTTTAAATTTTTACCTAAATAAAACTTGATTCTTATTATATCTTGTAATAAACGGCAACGGTGGGAAATTGTGTTCAAAACAAAGGCGCAAATTTCTTATAACGTCTAAAACGTCAGAAATAAAAAGGTCCTGAGTGGATTCATATAAAACTATGGCTGAAACTGTAAGTTTTGTTATATTTTTTTTTAAATTTGTATTTATTACTACTGAGTATTTCAGGATTTAGAAATTACTCATGCGCTTTCACGACATGAGTATAAAAATAGCTCAACAGAAGATTTTCCCTATACAAACATTATTAGAACCTATGAAGAACCATATCCCATATCCGATCCCATTGAATATAAAATACCCTATGCTCAAACCATGGTACAAATATAATATGTAATATAGCAATTTGCTAACGAATTGATTCTCTTTTCAGGAATGTCAGATTCGAAAACTAAGATTATCTTTGGAAACTTACAGAGAATTTTTGCTTAATATTTATAGTATATTATTATGGGAAAGACAATGGCATGCAACATCTTTGGCAGCGGGTATGATAAAATTAATAGTTCAAATGTCTCTATAAAAATATATAATTCTAATTTTTAGGATGTACAGTAATATTTATGTTGATCTGGCTGAGTGAATCCAATTTATTAACAGTTATGTCATTGCTCGGACTGATAATTACAATTGGAGATTATACTTTACCAACACTAATTTCCACTCTTTATAAAGAAGAAACTTGGAATACTCGTAAACAAAATCGATTCGAAGAACTTTGCACCAACATTATTCTGTATAAAACAAAATTTGAGCTGTTGGTTTCTGCCTATTATAGAATGAGAGAAACTAATCCAAAAATGGTATTATAAATTGAAAGAAATACATAAATACCTATCATCTCTTTGAACCCGTTCCTCTCATTATTATTTAGCACATTAATGTGCTTCTTTATTTGTACAACTTTGATTTGCCAAATGGAGGTGTCTTGAATAATTATGGAGGATAGTGTAGTTGATGTTATTTAAAAAGATTTTTTTATTTGTACATAATTAAATCAGTAATTAGAATAAAAAAGTATTCTATAAGTTGATTGGCTGGTATATCTCCAAGTTGTTAATGGCATATTTTATTTAAGATCTATAGGCAGTCATATTTCTCTTTGAGGCTCTAATAATGCTTGTATCAGAATATTCTTGTCTCTAGTTGATCATGATATATGCTGCTATGCTTCTGGATTTCTTCTGTGATGTATGGTATATCAAGATCTTCACCATTTAATACATAGGTGCACCAAATTTCTATGCGATAAGTTCAAGTTGATTTTATTACAATCTTATAAATTTAGATCATATTGTCCATAGTTAATTTATATGTACTTCCTAATAACCAATATAACTTTTTGATTCGCAAATTAATATGTTTCAACTTATTGACTATGTGCTATATGCTTTAAATCCAGGTGTATTGAAAGATAAAGGACTGTGTGTTACTGGTATTTTTATATTATTAACCATGACTGATGTTCTTTCTTAAACTGAATGTTATTTGTGCAGATTTATCTCTATTTTTGACTTCTTTGTCCAATCTTTTAAAATATTCAAGTAGTGTTGGAGATGGGCTGTGGGAGTTATTGGATAAAATGACTGTATCATCTGCAAATGTTTCTATTACAATATTTTCTGGTGCCAGAACACTGCCCTGTGGTACCCCAGGCTTATCAGAAATGTGTCTGAAATTGTTTGCTTGTTAGGTAGAACTTGAATTATTTGAAAAGGTGTTTGTACCACAACTCAAAGGCTTGGCTTATGTCAAGGAATACGGATGAGTAATATTTTGTTTTTTTTTAAGGGATTGGTTGATTATATGTACAACTCTGTGGAAATTGTTGGAAATTTAAAAAAAATGGTTTTAATCCAATTTGTTTACTACTCTCTATTTTGCTTAACTCATTTCGTATTGGTGATTTGTGCATATAGTTAATATTGAAGATCCAATCAGAATTAATTGCAGAGAGATAGAGGGTGGTACACCCATTTTCTCCATCACTCTATCTTTAGTTTAAGCCCACATGAACAAGCCTCACTCCCTCTATCTTTAATCTTAATATTTAGCTGCGGAGGTCATTTTGAAGGGCACGTTCCAGATCAGGCTTATAATTTGTTGCAGTCTTTCCCAAAAAGCATGTGGTCCCAACCGTAATATTACCTTAGGGTAGCCTAATGGAGGGAGCTAGTGATACGAGCCTGGTGATATATTTTGTTGCTATTTTGTAGTTTTAATCTGGTTTTATAAAAAAATTCCAAAACCCACCCTACACGTCAAACTCACCCTCGCGATTACTTGCACTATCAAGTTACAGTAGCCAACTGCGATTCTCGGTAGCAAAATAAGCAAACGACACGAACTCACCGCATATTTTGTTGCTATTTTGTAGTTTTATTCTGGGTTTATTGAAAAATTCCAAAATCCACACCTATCCTGTAAACCTACTCTTTCTCCTGCGGTATTAAGCTACCGTAGCCATTGGGGTAGGTTTTGAAAATTATTGATAAAGTCACCTTGTAACAACAAAATATGTCGCTAGCTCAATACTGAAGTACCGCAACAATACTGCAAATAACCCAAAAAGAGTTATCAAGTAATATGTTATCATGAAAAATGGATCATACCATCTGAAAGCAACAACAACAAACTCTTGCCCTCCAAAATGAACCCCACAGCTTAATATACCTGGGTTTTGATAAATATTTGCTAGTTTAAAAATTTTATAATGTAAAATTAATTGAATTTTATGTTTCAGTATTTCACAGTAACAATTGTTGCTCTTTCAATATTGACATGGATTGGTGGTAGAGTAAACAACCTCTTCCTTACTTATTTATTTATCATGATCGCTTTACTGCTACCAGGGATGATACATCATGGTTTCTTAAATAAACTAACGGAGCAATTATCAAAACTGTTCACAGATCTAGTCGAAAATGCTAAAGCTAAAGTTGGGCAGAAGAAAATTCAATAATATTTTCACTTGTTTTCGTTATAGATTTTCATTTTTTTTTCTTTTAAATTGATATCTTGAGAAATTGCTCAAACTCAGAATATAATTTTAGTTGTAGTTATACAATTTTTCATGAAAAATTCAGTGTGATATTTAGACTGATGTTACCATATAATTCCTTAAATGTAAATTAGTTTTATATTCAATAAAATAGTTTTTCAATGAGTTTTAATTTTTTGTATTACATTCGTGATCATTTTAATAACTAAAACACTTGAATAAAAATAAATTTTATATCACAATTTATGATTTTTATTCATTTAGAGCCACTTTACTTGGTGTCATCATTGCAACCTCATCATCTTCGGAAGATTCAACTTCTAGTACTCTCTCTCTATGCATTTCAATGCCGAGGATGTCTTCGAAGAACGTATGAAAATTAATTTCCTAAAAAATCAACGTTTAGTCGGAAACATAACAACAGATTGAAAGTCCTCCACTGCTTATTTGATCTATAGTCCAAAATTACTGAAAAAATGTTTACGGCCATTTCACTAATAGATTAATAAGGAAAGTTTAGGTGTATGAATCACACTGATACATCACAGGATGTACACGGCAATTGTAAGACCAATCATCTCACATGGGGCACTAGAACTAGTATGACTCAAACCCAACAGCTACACTAGAAGTGATTCTAAATCTCCCTCTTTTCCACATAGTACTGGAAAGAGTGGTAGAGGAAACAACACTTGGAATGTTCAGAGACGAAATAACCAAAGAAAACCGTCCTTAAATAATGACCAATAATGGGACATGCCTCAAGATAATGCATCGAAAAAGTTTAACTTTGAAAAAAAATTACCTCAACACTAAGTTGTTCAAGTAAGTGGGATCATAACAGCATACAAGAAATGATATTAAATGGTATAGGGACGGATCTAAAACAGCAGATGGAACTAGAATAAGAGTGCATGGGCCCAGAACCAAAGACTTTGAAAGCCTGGGCAACACACCAAGCTAATGATTCATCTATCTAACCTTCCGCCACTATAGTCGACTTCCAATCCCTATGTCTTTTCAGAATTGTAATACCTGCGTCCACCAGGATTATCGCGGATGACCTTATTACAATCAAACTGCATCCCTGTGAGCCGTGGTTGTAAACTCTAACCACCTTTTCTAAATATTTCCAATAGAACTTCGTAATTCGCTTTATTGGACTAATAAATCATTACTTGAAGCCTTTAGAATTTATAACCTCTTACCTCTGGTAAAAAGTCGAAATTTTCGTCTGTAGTGTCCACTCTCATTAATGTTTTAAAACATTTGAAACAGGCTGTTCGAGTTAAAGGTTCTCCTAAAATGATGAATCACTGTAATCAAATATTTATTCGGTAAAAAATCAAGCTGCCATAGACAATTTCTGGGTAACGAAAAGAAACCATATCAGTTTAAATAAGACATGAGACACCTCTTATCACTATTAAGTTAATTTCATAAACAACCTTTATATTATTAAAGAGTTTGTCAACTCAATATTATTTTTTTACATTTTTCACCAAGTTTTAGTGATATCTACTTGGTTGTAAGTAGGATAAACGAAAATTCTACAATTCAAACTATTTCAAGAATTAGAGGAAAGCTTGATTCCAAGGAAGACATGATCCCTGCATAGACTCTATTTTTTGTAATCTAAATATATTGAATCCTGTTTTATGTGCCACAGTGGTGTTGTGTATAATGATGATTTTTATGTAATTGACGCTAAGTTTTTAGCTTATATTTCGGTTGTTTTTTCATTTTAAACATTTGGTGGGATCCAGAACGAGTTAATTTCATCTTTATAGAGATACAATCATGAGAGCTAATCTCCCATATGTACTGATTTTTTAAACGCCCACTGTGTGATAATCGATTAATATATTTCATTTTCTAGATAAATAAATCGTTTAACTGTGAATTTATATTTATTTCTGGTGGGTCCATTTAAAAATCCGCTATGAACCTTTGACTCCTCAATCGATGTTCGACCTTTTCCCAAAGCTTCACCAGTGCTCTGTGTACAAACAAAAAGTTTGTTGTTGAATTTTGACTGTTACACCTGAGAAAGAATTAGAGGAAGAGCAAGGAAATCACGCGATAGGGAATAAGGGAAGCAAACATGTTGCTCGGCGGTCAAAACAGCTTTTGGAGTTAAGTGGATGAGTGCTGTTATGCAGGAGTCGTCGGCTATTCGACTGATGAACGGTTCAATAAACCAGCCTGTCACGACGATCGAGAGTAGTCGTATGATACGATACCTTCTTTAAGTAGGCACTAAATCACTCACTCTAATTCATTGACGAAGTCCTCGACAGAGTTAATTGAGTTCGAAGTGCTTGTCTATACACTCTTACAATTTCGCGAGTAACTTATTGTGTTTAAGCTTCGTCTCACTTCTATTTATTCGATTTGAGCCAAAAACTGACAATAGGTTTATTCCAGAAGACTGTCTGTAGACTACTAGATTTTGACGATATGAAAATTGCAGTATCAAGTTCATGTAATGAACAAAATGTTTCACGTTCCAGAAACAAATTCGACTTGTTCAATACGAGAATTGCTACTTAAGTTTTGATATATGGCAACACTGATGTCAAATCTGACATCGCCATTACAAAGTTTGATATTTTGAATGGTAAACGTACTCAGAGCGTGTTGTCATACGAGTGCTATTTGAGTTGTTTACAGATACTTGAAACATTCATCGTAGTAAAAAAATGGAATTACGAACATTTTCGTGCGATGATTTTGTATGATCTTCGACATGAATTAAATCGACATCTGTGTGCCGATTAATTTTCTTCAACTTTTAGTGATGAAGCACCATCTCGAGCTACCGTGTTCGATTTTCCGAATTCAATCGTGGTCTCAGTTCGCTATGCGTAAACTGGTATTGCAAGATCGTCATTTCGTACACCATGAGATTGAGGCATACTTGAACATTAGTTCAACACGCATACATTCCATATCGCATGAACAATTGGCTGCCAAAAAGATTTATTTGCGTTGGATATCGCATAATTTGGCAATCGCTCAAAAAAGGTTCGTGTCGATTCGTGCATATAATTCAATGGTGGTGCTGCATAAGATAGTGACAGACGACGAATCACGGATCCATGCTTACGAACACAATCGACTGAATGGGTCTTAAGAGACGAGCCAAATTCAATAAAAGTTGTCGCGTTCGAAGCACTCATCTGATCACAATGGAGAATGTTTTAAAAAACAATAAAGCCATAATGTACTAAAACCTCGTCCTAGAATAGGATACCCAAACTGACAGTTGGTTTATCTGATGCAGTATTTTTATTTCCAAGAAGCTTTATTTGTTGTAATTGTCACTAAATTGTCGTTACCTAGAAGTGCCAACATCAACAATTGATTTCATATTCGTTTCAAAATTTAGACATTGTTGATGGCACTTTTTCTTTGATTCAAGTCTCAAAGCTTAATTCTTTTAAGATATATTATCACATAAATATTGAAAATTGTTGAAACTAAATGTAAAAAATATAAATTTGGAAATTTTTGAGCTTTAATTTTGAAACAAAAAAGAATATGAATATTTAAAATATTCATATTTTTTATAGTCAAACAATTTGGATTGGTTATATCATAAAAAATAGGAATCGATATGTATCGAAAGTAATTACGATTCATAGAATTCCATAGTACTTAAACATTACACTCCAGGCTGTGGAATACATATATCAAATATTTATATTATTCAAATATACTCAAAACTCACCCCCTGCTGTTAGAAGGTCTATAAATTCATCCCTGCTTATAGTATCTCTATCTTCATCGTAACAGATACGATTGAAGGCATCTTCTATATCAAAGCTCGAATAACCGTACACAGGTTTGTAATTACAATACAATTTCACAAAATCTGTGAAATTGATGTCGTCATTTGTTGTGTTACTATCGTCTACGTTTCTATATTTTACATCGATCATAATATTTTCTAACTGAAAAATGAATTTCTGACAGTAAATGAAATATGAAGAACTTAAATGTTGAGCAACGATCTAGTGGTACCGCCAAGGTGCTCTGGCACAGCGGTACAGCTGAATAGACTAATTTAAGTACTGAATCGATGAGTTTAGTGAGAACTAGATCCCCCTTCGGTAGCGCTAGCACTGCGAAATCACACTAACAACAAACTTATTGAGAATAAGTCATGTGTCGTCTCTATTATCTAATATAAATAATCATCGACTGTTTAATAGCTTAGGGATCGATAATTTCAGCACTGTACCACTTACTTTTAGTGGAGGTTAATAGTCTCAATCAGAAGAAGAAACTGTTGTGCAACAACGAAATAATTCGGTGGCACATTAACTCAACACGACTAAAACTTAGACCAGAAATTTCCCCAATCAAATGTGTTCTATGATCAAATGATTGATTTCGTTCATGAAGATGAGGTAAATAAATTGTAACGTTCATTTCTATATGGATTAACTATTGAGAAAAAAACAAAAAAGGCTTGACAGTGAACGCTGAACACGCTGAATATTTTTGGGATTTGGACAAATAACACTAACAGTTTTCAAAATCTGTGAAAACCTTGACAAAAACTTATATAAGGTGTTCAGAAAATGGTGCCCAATTTCTCTATGTAAAAACTTAATTTTTTCAAATGGCAATCCCCATTTTTCTCTTTACCATTGAAGTCTGCGCTTCAAATTAAAGGGACTTAGATATAATATTCATATATTTCAAATTAATGGTTTTTGTAGAAACTTGAAAAAACTGAAATTTTCATGGTTTTCAATTGTCACCTGCCGATGGCGAACAACGAATAACAAAAGTCAACGTATCAAAAATTAAATCACTTTAGTTAATTAAAAAATATTTAATAACACTACACTAAGAAGAGAAGAACAAAACTAAAAATTAAACTAAAGTAAATGTTCGAAATGGTTGCCACCAACTTCCAAACTTTTATGGATTAAAAACGCGTGCTGAGTGGCGTCTCGAATTTCTTGCGGTGAAAGAGTTCGAAATGCATTCCGAACTCATTCCTGACAGTCTTCTTTTGTAGTTAGTGCCGAAGCATACACGATATCTTTTATACGGCCCCAAAGAAAAAAATCTATATAATATAGACAATTAAAAACCATGAAGATTTCAGTTTCTACAAAAACCGTTAATTTGAAATATATGAATTTACTAACGAAGTCCCCTTAATTCAAAACGTAGAATCCAATGGTAAAGAGAAAAATGGGGGTTGCCATTTGAAAAAATTGTGTGTTCGAAGTTTTTACATAGCGATATTCGGCACCATTTTTTGAACACCTTATATAAATTTTTGTCAAGGTGTTCACAGATTTTGAAAGGTGTAATTGTTTTTTGTCGAAATCCTAAAAATATTAGACCTGACTTACTTCGATTTCGAAAATGTGAAATAATTAAAAAATGGTGGACTTTAGGCATACTATGCCTTATATAAAGTTATATTGCAATTTCGCGTAGATTCCAAAAATTTAATGAAAACCATAGCATTCCGCTTTAAATAACGAAGTTTGGGTCGACTTCTGGTATAACCGGAAGTTTCAGAAAACTGAAATTATTTTAGTTGAAACGAGCATTCCGGAAAACCCATGCAAGCAACACTAGTCACAGTACTTTCCCATATGTAGATTCAGCTCGTCGTGAATGACCCTGTATGTCTTTCGGCTATCAATGTCAGTGGAAAAAGTAAGAATGTATAAAGTTAGTGTTCACTCGTATCTATTGTATGAAACTTCGGAACGAAAATCAGTGTAATTGATTGTTGTTCATTTACCTCAAAGTCGGAAGGGTAAAAACCGATAGTTCTGAATAAATCCGGTATTTCGGTAACGCTGATACTGTCCGTAACTCTTCTAGGGAGATCGATATTTTCTTGTTGTAAAATTTGCATATAATAAAACAAATCTTTTATTTCATGAAAGAGCCAACCTTGATAACCGCCTTCTAGTAAACAGTAAAATGGTTCTAATTCTTTTCCACCGATATGTTTCATTACTTCTACAGCGCTAGAACATAAATTAATTTAGTCTACAGACAACGGTGAAGGAATCGATAAAAATCATTGGTGGGAAATTTATATTGACTTAGATAAACCCCGTTTAAAGCCGCGCCTACTACCGACTAGCAGTGACTAATTCACCAATAAACGAGTGAATTTTACGTATGGAACACCTCAATTGTCTCGGACACAGCTTATACGATTTTTATAAATTTTTGGTATTATGGCAGTATCTACATTGTTGTCAGATCTTTCCTTTTTCTGGAAAAATAATGAGTTTTGTTACTTCAAATAGATCACCCTATATATTTCGAGTTTTTAGAAATCCTTAAGAAATACTTATTATTCATCTCATGTTCCCCATACCTAATAGCCATAATTTCGGAGTTACAGCAGTTTCTCTACCAAAGTTACAATAAATATTGTACATTGAATATTCTTTAATAATTTATATCCTAACCGAAATCCCATAACAAGATCTAGTGTTAGTAAGTTAGTAAAAAGATTAATGAAACGTGCAGAAAAATATTTATCCAAATCATGGAACAGAAAACCTACAACAACTGAAGAAAAATCTTTAAATGTTTCTGTCATCTTAGAAGTAGATCAACATTTTTGAAGTAGAAAAATCTCTTATTTTAGAAAACATACAGTAAAAGCGATTATAGCATATGCTCAAAATGTTGTACATCCCTGACTGCTTTTGTTTTTGTATACATTTTGTTTAAACATATGTCAAGCCAAATGTCTACGTCCACCATTTTTGTTTGTCTGTTCGAAAAACACTAAGGCCCCCCGCGCACATTGAGACGCAGTCAGATCAATAATGGATCAAGAGAAGTTGATTGTATCTATTTCTGTATATTACCGGTGATAGCAAATATATGAAAACTAATAAGCAACAATGCAATCAACAAGCGGAAATAGTGACGATAAACCCGATAATGACGTTCCACAATATTAGATCTATGAGTTTCTCGTGTAATTAATGCAAAGGCTTATTTCTAGGTTCTATTTCAATAAAATGATAAGAACGGAAAAAAAGTCGTCGCAGAATTTTGCCTTGTGCTATGGTGCACTACCCGGATTATACCACACACCGACACACCTCAATACGCGCCAAAGCTTACGCACTCCCAAGCGTGTGGATTGTATCTAATAGTATGTGATGGCTTAGGCTTTGTAGATGTTTGTTACATCGCCAATATATTTCATGGTCGACCTTTGTTCAATGTTCCAATAAAGTGATTAATAATCTAATGAAATCCTCCTAGTTTTCTTCTTTCAAGCACCTGTACAATTTCTTTCCTCTTTTGCGTTTTTGAAGTAATCTGAGTTGTATAATTTCTTAATTATGATAATTTAACAATCATACAATATACTTCTAGCATAGTCCATTTCACGAACTTAAATTCATTCTTAGGTATACTTGGCCCTAGTCGTCGACGACCAGCGACCATAGTTTATGGTTTCTTGTTAACTAGGATTGAGAAGCTGCAAAGCAACGAAAACTTTGTACAAAACCCTGCGAATGTCTCTTGCAGTAAGCTGATGACTGTTTCAAACGAATTTTTTCGATGTTTTCGAAAAGAAGAATTATTTGCTTGAGATGATTGGATTATTGTTTTATCGATTGATCACTGGTGATGTGAATAATAATAAAATAATTCTAGGAGAAACTAGCCCGATAAATCGTCTAATTTGAGGTACCATCTTCAAATTAATAATGACCACCACTATTAGACAACATTTTGCAAACACCTTATTTGGATCGACTGGGCGTTTTCGCAGCTTACTCTTCCTAGAAAATGTTTACAAAACATTTTTATATACTTAGTAAATTTGGTTTGGAAATTTGTTTTAATTACTTCTTGATTCATAAATATGTTTGGTTCATATCTTTATGCTAAAAGTGGGAAAATAGTTTTTTATGTTTAATATGTTAAATTGTTCATCTGAAAAAACTATAATTTAAAGTACCTACTTACTTAACATTTACTCGCCATTTGAGAACGGAATGGTCATTAGATCCGCACGTGAAAATATATTTTCCGTCGTGAGATGCGCGAAAATCGTGCAACTAAAATTAGAGTTTTAGTCATAAATTTCTATCGTTTATATATGTGTGTCAAAATTTAACTAGTAATAACAACGATAAAAGAAATTTATTTTCATTGGATAAATGTTCATCAAAATTTATTTAAAGTGATCGATACATTTAGAGAAAAGAGCTATCTAGTAATTGAAGCATTTTCGATTTTATTTTTCAATAGTAACTGCGAATTTTTTTATATCGCGTACGTGAGAATGACAATTCGATTTTGGGAACGGGAACAAGGGATATTAGTTGAGATGTTCAGTTTTTGACTTGAAATAACCACTATTTCTATTCAGCAGTCAGTTGTCCAATGCCGAATTGTCACTCTTTCTTGTCGCTGCAGTTCTTATCGTTCAGACCTCGTACACTCAGTGTTTTTGTAATTCTATGCATTCATGATGATGATCTTGTTCTCCATCGCATTACTTTTTTTTTTTGGTTTTTGGCAACCTCCTCATCCTGTGCATGTGCCTGTACCGAATCAACTACTTTTCTTAATATGTTATATAACTGTTATTGAGTCGTTTCTGATCCGATATAACCTGACGCTCTATTTATTGTCTCTCTCCTTGATAATGTGTACTTTAGCCTAAACCTCCATCATTCCACTGCAACAACTTTTTCTGATTTTTTTTTGTGTTTCATTGTGTTAAACATAATATTTTAATTAACAAATTGCAGTACAACGATTTCGGGGGAACACATCTCGCATGGTTCAAGTTATACCTTACTAACAGAGGTCAGCTTGTAAGGGTTGATACAACGATGTCATCTTGCATGCCATTAGAATGAGGAGTGTAATCGCCCTTGAATCATGGAGCGATTCAAACCTTCTCTGTAAAAATAAATTGCAGCCTTTTTTATTAAATAACACCACCAATGATGACGTTGGATCTATAAAATCTTTAGGGCTTGTGGACAATTCCTTGAAATGGGAGTTACATATTGCCGCCTTATCTAAAAAATTTAGTTCCTCCTGTTTTGCGTTTAGATCAGTTTCCAAAGAACTTAACTTATCCATCTACTTAACAGTCTATTATGCCCTTATTGAGTAGCATCTCCGATATGCCCTTCCCTTCTAGGGTACTTGTGTTTCGAGTCAATTTGAGCGAATCTTTAAACTACAAAAGAGAGTTGTTGGATATTCACTCGGACTAAACAGCAGGGCTTACTAAAAGATTAAAAATTTTAACTTCCTTCCTTATTCATCTTTGTAACCGTTTGCCTAGTTCATAAGTACGGTTCTCCAATTTCAGAAAGATCGTTGCACGGCTATCCACTTAGAAACGCGGAGCACCACCTTTACCTACCTATTTCACGTTCAAAATTAGTTAAGGGACAAAAAAAATGCACAAATCACTTGCCAATTAAAATTAAATCGATATCATCTTTTCCGCTTCCGCAATAATTTGAGAGCATATTTACTGGAAAGAGCCTTCTACACGTTTCAGATCCATATAACAACGTAATCCTCATCATTGCATTATAGATTCTGAGTCTTCGTTATTTTCCTATTTCAGTATTCCACTTAGAGATTTAATCATTTTTCTTGCTCGATTTATTCTACATTTTTTTTTTGTTTCATGTGCCCCTTCTTTGTCAAAACTCCTAGATATGAAAAAGTACAAATAGAAAATGTAGAGAGCTGGGACCAATTCTTTCATACTCATTGGTATTTGTTTCACACATGAAGGTCCAATAGTAGCATGATGCCGGTCCTTCTAAATTGAAAATTATGTAAACTTTGCATAATCCATTAGTTTTAAAATATTCACAAATGATTCAGAGGACACGTTTTGTGTTATTGGTACATAATGGCTAAGACACAGATACAGCTTTCTCACATAATGATGGACGGTGTCTTACAAACACAACTGCGATCACATCTAAGCCATTGTTGAATGCCCCGTATAATAAAAACATATTTTTAAACTTATTGCAAAATTCGATGCTTCCTTGATGTATTGAAATGAATCGCAGTATACCTTTAAAGTAAACTGATAACATATAGTACCGTTAACAAATTAAAGATATTTCTTAATGAGAATTTATTTGGAGAAGAGAAAATATTAACCTATTAAAAAATCAGTGGGGATTTTATAGAATAAATTCACTTTCTAATAGTAACGGTTACCTTTGCTGGATGGGCGAGATACCCAACATATTTATATGGATTTCCATCAGGAGGTAAAATTTGTAGACCAAAGTGTTTTTGCGTACCAAAAACCATATATTTCGACTCACAATTCGCAAGTATCTGAAAAATTTAGAATTTACTCAAAATAGCAGAAAACGATATCACACGGTATCTCCCTATACATTTTTAATTATATTTTATAACGTTTTGCAACTTAATAAGCTTTACTTCAAATTTACCTCCATTTTGAGCAGGTGTTGATGCTTGAAGCAGCCAAATGCCGGAGCTAAAACGAGACATTTGGGAACTTTCGTCTGTTGATAATAAATTTTCATCTTGTGCTAAAAATCGTTTTTGTAAGTAACATTTTTACATCATAGTATTTTTAACACAAAATCCGTTATACGTCATCATTATTTTTCATTTTTTAAATACAGGTAAAACTAATAATTTTACTAACATAACCTTAAAATCACAAAAGTAATTTCGTCGACTATTTTGACAAACACGGCAAGGTTATAAAGACGTAGATGATCTTTGACAGATTTTATTTAAATTTAAAATTGAATCTTCGTCATTAATGTAAGAATTTTAAATCAATTTAATTATGATGTTGTTGCAAATGAAAGACATTTTAAGGTCACGTTTGATGGTGAATAGAAATTGTGACTGTTATATTTGTAATTTAGCAGAGAATTGGAGATTATTGAAATTGGAAATAGAATCAGAAGTTTCGGGATATTTTTCACTAAGCAAATGAGTTTCTGCTCTATATCCAGATCTAACCAGATCATGATTACATTAACCTTATTGAACGATTGAACAACTGACTACTTGAGATCGAAATTTTTTCAGACTTCGAAACATTTTTTACCTCATAAAAATCTATAAAACAGTTAATTATACAGAGGCATTTATTTTACTCTTTCTTCTCTGTCTTTTATTTATTTACATCAATGTTCTCTATGTAAGGACCAAGGATCTCAAATATATAGCAGTAATCGATTAAATTATTTGAAGTTTTATTAGAATTTACAAAATTTACGGTAATTATACACTTTCGCGGTCACCTGGTTTTTTCGCTCTAGAAAATCGAAAAATGGATGGATTTTAATGATCTTGGTCTCAAAATGTTCCATTTTACGGCGGATTTATAAAAAAAATACGAAAATTAAAAAAAATAAATATTTTTTACAGTTTCATGACTTTAAATGCAAAAAAAATGATTTTCTACATATAATCCTTCGTAACTGTTTCTGACGTCGTGCAATCAAGTTCGTATATTTTTTTTCGCAATTTACATAAAAAAATGAATATTTTGAAAAAAAAAATTTCAAAAAAGGTAATTTTTTTGAATAATTGTGAGTTGTGGGATTTTGTTAATAATAAATTGAAATATATTGACAATGAGTTGCAACAATTGTGAATTGAATACACTTGAAGCACTTACAATATTCAGTGATACAAAACAACCTAACCTAACCTAACTTAACCTAACCAAAATTATAAAATTTATCTATTTTTCGATTTTTAATGGTCCAAAAACTATTAACATTGAAGAATATAGTACGAAACTATTCACGAAAATTGATTGTTTTTCATCGATTTCATTTTAAGCTATAAAAACTGAAAAAATCATTCTTTTTGGATTTTTTTTTAAATTGTTTATTAATTTATGTAGAATACAAAAAAAAATATAAGAATTTTATCTGATAATGAGATAATTTGTTGTAAAGGATTATTTTGCAAAACCGTTTTTTTTACGATTTAAAACAGTAAAACTATGAGAAATTTTCATTCCAGCTATTTCTACTAATTTTTTTTATAAATCCGCCGTAAAATGGAACATTTTGAGACCAAGATCATTAAAATCCATCCATTTTTCGATTTTCTACAGCCAAAAAACCAGGTGACCGTGAAAGTGTATAATTACCAAATTTATTTAAATTATTTAGATCTTTTTTATTTATAGCTCTATTTGGAAAATTCTAATAAAACTACAAATAATTTAATTGATTACTGCTATATATTTGAGATGTGAGAACCAAGGAAAAATTGATTTTTTTTATTAAAACAAAAATATCTAAGTTGATTTTATTCTTATTTTGATATTAATGATAGAGGTGATCTGTAGATCAATATAAATATGCAAATTGTCATTGTCAATATCATATTTTGATAGACTTGAAAAAAAGTCGAAACGTCAAAATTTATCGTTCTTTTAAAAACTATCAAAAAAAAACTAATTTTGAAACAGAAGAGACCTAAAATCAACATAAACATATCAAAAGGTCTAAGAAATTAGAAATTATATACATACATATTGCCATATGTATAGTATAGTAGGCGGAATGTTTTCAATCTTGCGTAGTTCGGCTACTACTTTTTTTGTAATTGTTAAAAAATAAAAATTTGTCAGCTCTGTAAAACTTTACGCATAAAAATTAGCGATCAGAATAACGGTGATTTTATTTGGCAAAATCAACAATGATGATATATAATAAGAATACTATGATAGAAATTATTATAGTTTGACGAAATTCGATAGAACAGGAAAAAGGAAGTTACCTGATCATCGGCTATTACGATATAACCAATCTGTTTATCCCCCACGGTGGATAACCAGTGAACGAAACACATTGGCACAGCTGTTTGTTCTATCCTATCCGAGCTTTCGATACTTATTTCTTTGCATGGGCCGCTATATATAATTAAATATTGTCAATAAATATTTTGATCATTTACAATTTCTATAATAACAGAGCACGAGAGTTTTGAACCTCTTTAAGCAGGGCCGGATTAAGATTTATAAGACCCGGGGCTAAAATAATGACGGGCCCCCTTTGGAAACCCGGAAAAATTAAAAAAATAATATCAATACGTTAGATTTGTGGTATCAACACATCAAAAAATACAGAATGATTTCCAAATGATGGGGCCCTCTTGGACCTGGGGCCCGGAGCTATACCTTTATCCGGCCTTGTCTTTAAGATTAAAGCTAAACCAGTGATCGCCAAACAGTCGATCGCGAGCTTACCGGCACTGAGTGTCTGAGAGCGCTGCAACCGATTAGTCATTGCTGGAGTTACACGTTTTTGTTTCGCAGACTGTTATTGTCACGTTTGTAGCCAGAGTGAGGTTATGTATGTGCCGTAAGTGTTCAATTCACGTGTACATATTTAAGATCTTTCCTTGTTTGTTTTTACTATGGCCAGTTCAAGCAAAAAGCCGAAAACCTATCACTATCATGCAAACTGGGAAACCGATTCCTTTTTTACGCAAGTTAAAAATAAATGTGTGTGTTTACTTTGTAATGTGAGTGTCTCTGTTGGAACGTCATTTCAAGACAGTTCATACTGGAATTGAGGAGATTATCCGCTGAATTCAGCTCTGAGAAGAGAGAAGGTGATGCAATTCAAATCTCAGCTAAATGCACAACCGATAACTTTTTTAAAACAATAGATAAGAACAAGGCAGCTACCGAGGCGTCATTCCGGGTTTCCAAGATCATCGCTCAACATAGGAAACCATACGAAGATGGGATGCTAGGATGGCTCACTAAATCAAAAGTTTGGCGACCACCGGACTAAACAAAATAAATCATCAAATTATTTGTAATTTTGTTAATTCATCTTTCAATAGAAAATTCGATGCTAAGTCATCAATATTTTTAATATAAATACAACTCTGTCTGACTTTAGTCTTAGTTTTGTTATATACTGTTAATTATGTATACTTTTGAATTTCTTCTAAAAGTTGAAGATAATAAAAATTTTTATACAAAAGTGAGTTTTCAAGAGACGATTCATATTTCGCGTTAGTTATGAACTATGCTTCGAACTTTGCTAATTCATCAAAATCGAAGAAATATTGAGGAAACATCAATTACAGTATGTTAGATTGAACAAATTATATCTGATGCAGAAAAGTAGAAAAAAATTCGTCACTCGACTTTAGTCTTAATTTTATTATATTGAAACTTTTGAATTCCTTGTAAATGTTCATAAAAGTGTTTTCAAGATACGATTCATATTTCGATGGTATCATTTCCTCAGATGAATAGCTTCTGTTTATAAATAAATAAAAAAAAATGTTCGATAAAACTCAACTTACTTTTCCGTGCAATTATTATATTGAACTAAATGACGATCTCTAGCTATAGTGCACAATTTTGAAGGCTTTCCGGGTAAGAACATCATATCTGTAATATCATCATAATGTGCCCTTATTTTCCCACAGAATTCCCAATTACTTGTTACGTAATTATATGAAAAAAGACATACTGTTCGTTTGTCGTCCTAGAAATTTAAAATTTACAATTCATAATAAGATTTATACATTCTCTTACGTAATATGCAAACTGTATTGGAATATAAGAAAATTGTATCTTCAAAATTTTATTTTTCGTAATTTGAAATGGTTCCGTTATCTTTGGTTTTAATAAAATTGGTTCTAATATCCAAATCTCTCCATTTGTTTTGCCGCACACTAAATGAAATGCTAAAAATAACCGAATGACTAAAGATGTTCAAGGTATTAACATTCAATAAGGAATGAAGTAAAGAAAAGAAAATTAGAGTTGAACTGGTCGATGAGTATTTCCAATCGCATTTTTCACATACAAAAATAATGTATATGTATATGTCCAAATTCGGCGATATGGCGTAATCGTCGAAAACACAAATTCTTATTTGTTTTTTCAGCTCTTCCATATTTGCAGTTTTTATTTTTAAAAACTTTGCTGAATAAGTTTTTAAGAATCAAGTATATGTGCTTTAATGATACTGGCGATTGGATATTTGTTTGAATAGAAATTAGTAAGCCTAAATTATTTTTACTCAAAATACTTCACACTGCTGATGTCGCCGGTCGAAATAATGTTCTCTTTGTGCCAAATGCAATCACTTGTGCATTTCAGTTGTTCTTATTAAACGATTTCGCCAAAACATCTGACTACTAATAATCGATATAAACTTAACAGCAAAAAAAACCGGACACTTAGATTTGGTCTTATAATTTTGTTAAATATAATAATATTTTTAATATATGGTAAGAATTGGTTAATTTATAGGTTATTGAAACAAATCTATCAAAGTGAATAATTCTTATTGATTATTTACAAATGATAAATTAACACATCTTTAAAAAAACGTTATTCTTCATACGTATTAGATTTTCTAACAATTTATGTAATTCTAATAGCGGGTATTACTCTCTCTGCTACGGCGAAGGGATGGATATAACCCTGTCAGGCATCGAAGAAATTAAATTCTAGACGTATTCCACCCGCAAAGTATCTCGTTCTTCTCGAAGAGCAATTTGGAGTTGATTTAAGGCACTAGGAGAAGGATGACGCCGTCCAAGAAACCTCCCTAAATAATCCCACAAAAAATTTATGAACTTCATATCATTCAGAACTGCCAATCTCACTTGCTATAAGTATTCGATAACAATTCTGGCGTTATGTAGACGAGCATTATCCTGCATTAAAATGAATTGCTCTAGGAGGATTTCCTTCCGAGAAGTCAGATCCCCATTATTTATGAAAATCTGTTCAGTCTGGGCGTGAAAATTAATTGCACTAATCTCCTTTCACATGCCGTGAATCACGAAGGTTCAATTGAGCAAATCGTTCCCTTTCTCTTCGATGCTTTTCCAGGAGCTGGGTCGCGGGTCACCTTCAGGGCCTGATTAAGCTAGTGGCTTAATCGTAGCTACCAGTTTCAGACGCCGTAGTGCATCGTGAATGGTAGACCTCGCTATTTACCCCAAGCGTTTGAACATTTGAAAGAATCATTATTCTGGATCAAAATAAAAAAAATAACGTGTCTATTGATCAAAGAAAAGGTTTGGTTAATAAATTAAAGATGTTTAAATGTGCGAAAAACTCCTTACAGTTTAGAATAGAATTTGGAAATTCAAGACAAATAAATCAAACCTGAGCTTTATCTAATTATTCACTTATCCTAAAGGGATTAGTTCAATGAACTTAGACCCTACATTCTCTAGAACTAGAATACCCACAAAAACACACATTGTTGAAAATTAGCTTTTAATAAGAAAAATATCAAGTATCCGTTTTTTTGCCGTTGAATGTATTTTCTACGAAATATTTTTTTATTTATCACAAACTACAGACACGGCTAATTAATAACGGCGCGATGAAAAAGACATAGACAAATGAGAACCAAGGATTCTATCGACATCAAACTCAATGTTCTTTCTATTATGGATGGTTTCGACCAAGGACTACATAAAATGTAGAAAAAGCGACCGCTTTAACTATACGCAAATTCAAAGGACAGAATCAAGAGTTTTTTAAATCTTCATCGCCTCTTCACCTTTATTAGAAGTGAATGAAATATGATGGCTAATTAAGGTTTCAAAGATCTGGTATGAAATTATACAAGTACTCGGTTCTGAACTACTTTATATACTTAATAATTGAAATAAAAATACTTTTTTTACAAAGTACTAATCATTATTGTGTTATCAATAATACTGCCAATTTAATATCGATTTCTCTGCACGTGTATTGAAATACATTACGCGATTCATTTCAACAAACGTTCAATGTGTTGCAGTTTTGAAGAACGCTTGACCTTGGTCAATCAGGTCTTGCCTATTCAAGTATCAGAAATTGCGATTATTTTAATTAGAACGACCAGTTCATAATAACACAGTGAATTAGATACCTGAGAAGACAATTTTTTGACTACATATTTACGTCTAGGTATTTATATACTCACATTCTTTGCTGTACTTTATGCAAGATATACAATTCGGTTCTTCTTCTATATTTGGGAGTATTATCTGACTGATAACCTGATTTGTCTCATAATCCATTAGAATGACTCTATTACTATCGTAAGCAATAACCAGATAATTCCTGAAACCTTTTACTGATCACCTAAATATTTTCTGTTAGATTATTTATTGACATATTTCATCATCATTTCTCAAATCTCTAGGAAAAGTTTAGATCGTAATAGTCTAACTTCTAACTAAGACCAGCTGTGTTCAAATCTCTTCAGTTTGAACATCAGCGAGAATAAAAATTCGGCACACCACTTCTCTGAAGACAATTACGTACAATTCTGCTGTATAGGTTCTTTCTACTTATGGTAACTGTGAAGCGCAACAAAGGGATACATACAGAGATTATGGAACTCAGAGTCTTACATCTATTAAACAAATGGAAACTATAAGTTAGATGAGTCGCATATTTGAATGAAATACTAGTGACCTAAGAGCTATCTTTCTTAAAAAGGATCAGTTTCTGAAAATAAATGTTATAGTGAAAATTGTGAAATAGCAACGGACGGTACAAGACGAAGACATTAGAGACAGAAATAACGCTAATACGAAAGCTGAATTTCGATTAATTTAAGATTCAGGAATATTATTGAAAACATAGAATTACAGTGTAGTTTTGACTGCTTCACTTTTGATGTACATCCGAACCGAATCGTGATAATGAATACACTATTTACTATTACAAGGGCTGCTACTTAAATTTTGAGATATGGCAACAATGATATACTGAATACACTGGAACAGGAGGACCAGTTTACCTTCAGTCTCTGAAGATGACAACTTGGTTATCGAAACGCGCGTCATACACTGTAATTATGATTGTTGGTGTTGTGGTGATGTAAACAGTGTATTCAATATGAATATCGCCAATGGTTCCAGAAATTCCAACTTAACACTGATATATTTGAAGAGTCAAAACATCGAATTGATGGATCATCTGCTGTTTTGCACCCAATTATTTCTTCTTATTCCTGCAGTTCAAAAATAAATTGCGAGGTCAACGTTTTTTACACCTGAAGAAGCGATTGACGCGTTCAAATCACATATTTTGGAGCTATCTTAATCGGAATGGAAAAATGCGTCGAATTGGTTCAAACTCATGTAAAAGTGAATTAATCTTAATGGAGAATATTTTGAAATCCTATTATGAAGATTCGTTTTTATTTGTCTATTTCAAAATTTAAGTAGTACCCTCGTACCACTACATCTGGACTCGTTATCACATTCTCTAGCGAGTGTTTTCATAACCAACTCTTTGGTTTCTGATAACGATAATTAAATAATGTGTATGAATTTCCAGAAATTCCAATTGACTCGAATTGGATTCATTCAGAGTTTTCATCATTGTTCGTTCATAACAGTATTTCCATCAATAATCTTTCTCCTCGATTTGTCTGTAGTTGAAGGGTGAATATGATACCAAATGGCAAGAAGAGGGAATTCGATAATTACGTATCGATATAATTTCACGCGAACTTTGGCAAGAGCTGTAGAAAAATTTTTTGTTCATCTTGCCGTAAGGAATGGGACTTTTTTCAAATACTACTTCTTATCTTCATTATCTCCCGCGACAAGCAACCCAAATAAATTCAAATTTACAAGCTTTTCAGAGTAGTCTGGTTTCAAAACTCATAGAAATTCATGTCCTAGCGTGTTCTGAAAATCGTAATACCTACCTAGATTACCAGAGAACGGTGGCAGTAGTATGTCAGTATTTAATGTGGTTACTAACAGGTATCAGTCATCGATAACCAATCCCGTCGGCTGAAACTACATTAGATATTGAAATTTTATTGCTAGCGATCTCTGTTGGCCGATGTACCCACTTCTAAAAGCTCTGTATTTTTTGTTGCTACATTTACTGGTGCTGAGTTTCAATAAACAATAACATTTGCTTGTTTTGTCACTTGAACTTGCTTATTTTGGGTACAAACAAAAAAAAAGGCAATATAAGCTTAATTCTCCTCCGAAATGAATATCCAGAGCTATGAACTATAACGTAAGATGAAGAAGTACACGCGTATATAAAAGATACTTACGACTCTTCATGAACGTCAATAGCAGTTACACTACCATCAGCAAGATGAAAAAGTGGAACACATGTATTCTTAACAACGTCTATTGCATAAATATTACATTGCGCAGTAGCTGTTGATGAGAAAACGGATTATTCTATGATATTAACTGTTTTTGAAGATTGTGTCAAACGACATTTGTTGGCAATTTTTCATAATATTAAAAATGTGTGCTGGAATTGGATAAGGATAATCGAAAAATGTATTCTAAGGAACAATATATTGTGGTAAAGGTGCCAATTGGAAAATTAGTTTTTATATCGAAATCTTACCGACAACAAAATCTCGAACAATGAATGGTTCTCGTTTAATTGTGGCATTAGTTGGTAGATCTTGTTGAAAAAGAACTTCCAATTCTTCTACCATATCTCGAAAATCGCAGTTGAAGACTCCCCCTCCTTCTTTGGTTGGTACTAAAATAAAAGATGAATTCATAGTGGATTGAATGCAGAATTTATGAATGAAAGATGTAGATAATTGTAATAAAGGAAAAACGAGGAACAAAGAAGTGAACAAAACCAGAGAATTTTCCACTTTTCTAGTTTGAAAACCAAAAAATAGTATCGAATGTATTAGGATTAAGATTAATACTCAATTATATTATAAACACAGAATTTTCTTGTTGGGAATAGATTGAAAATGATATAGTTATTCTCATTTGTTGTATCATTTGCATCTTTAAATTCAATAGCTACAAATAGTTGAGACATACTGTTTATAATATAGTTGATTTACATTATTTATGAGCTTTTGATAATGGAAATTAACTTTTTATCATTAGAAATCACTGTTACTTGGTAGATTTTAAGAAATCATTGGGGAAGGTGGGTATTAACAATAAAAATAAACCCTCAGACAACGTTATTATATTATCATCGAAAACTTGCACTATACTAAAAACACAGTTAGTTTCAATCTCTGAGGAACCAAGTTGATTATCGAAACGGGCGTCAAACGCTGTAATAAGATTATTAGTGGTCAAGTCATACCGCCATTTCAAAGTCCAGGTTCCAAATAAAAGTTAATGTATTGTTAAATTCCTGTAGGAATAGATCTCTTATGGTTGCATCGCTTTAAAAGAATATTAATACTTAATGGGATTATCAAATACTCATGGCCAGTGTGCAGTGTATCCATGGAGAGGAACTGAAAAATTAAAAGTGACCAGTGCATTTCGAATAAAATTTTGGCTTGGTAAAGTGCGGGAAATTCACTAGGAGGCGATTTTGTAAAAAAAATCAGAAGTTTTTTATTTTTTTTTTTGCAATTTTCAATGTGAAGCCGTCATTTTTTGCTGGCAAACTCTATAATCGAATTCAGCATACTGAAGAATCTAAGAATCCACCGAGAAACCTTCCACCCTAATTTTTTTGTCAAAGCTACGATTTGACTGAGTTATAATCCCGCGCATTGGTGTCGTAGTATAAACAATCAACAAATGGATCAAATACCATGATGTAAAGACTACAAGGTATGTTCTTCCCGAAGGCTCATTTTCGACTCGTTCTGCGCATCTCTTTGGGAGCGAACTCTCATTGGCTGCTTTCCAGCTGGTGCGCTATAGCACACCTTGTACTCTTTACATCATGATCAAATACGTCTAAATGTTCACGTGAATGTTTATAGAAATACAAAAACGAACAACTTACGAACATAATACTTGTTTAGGTCTTGTATTTGGAGTTTTGCATCCAAACAAAAACTTATAGAAGCAATTGGTCCCAAATTGAAATCACGAATCCAATATAAAATTTCTATACGTTTATTAAAAAAATATATTTCTCCACGTGCGTCTCCGGTTATTACCAATCTGAAATATCAATTATTTTTATCGGAGGAGGAAGATATACAAGTATACTATTAATCAAAATTTTGTGAATAAATTCATATGAAACATAATTAGATTATTATAGTTAAATATTGATTCGCATTAAAAGTAACTCAATTTGTCAATTAGCTTAGTAACTTCCACTGCTTTAAGGTCAAAATAACTTTTTTTTATTTCAAATTAACAAATTTCACGTGATTTGTACCTAAATCGCGGATTTATATTTTTTACTAAAAGAAAACATTGTTTATGGTGTCAATTTATACATCATTGGAAATATTAAACTAATATGTATTTTTAATCATAATTTCTATTTTTTTCGATACATTTTTGAGGACGGTGCTCCAGCTTCTGTATTCTCAGTTAAAGAAGGCTCCCGCCCATCCGCTGAAGAAGCGTGTGACCTTTGCTCGGACTTCATCGTCGTTTTTGAAGAACGAAATGTTCGTTTAGCTTGAGAAAGAGTAATATTCAAGTCCCCCCGTCCGATCCCAACAGTCGCCATAACCTTTCCTTGCGACTACTTTTGTTTGAAGCTCTTTCGTGGCGGCGAATCATAGTGACCCCACTGATGGAAATGTGTTAGGTGTAAACACCTACGTTTCATCTTCTATTGCGATAGACTTCATCTCGAATTTCGGGAACGAATTGACCTCACAGATGAAAAAACATTCAAGATTTGACGGAAATAATAAGTCCGGCAAATGTTCAGTAAATTATTGGGCTTGGAGGATTATCAATGGGCCTGGCGTTTATTGGAGAATTGGTGCAAAATTCAAGTCTGAGGTTCACCTTAATATTCTAAACAACATTATGTTGCCATCAAACTTATGATGGAAATGATTTTATTTACCAACATGGTAATCGCCCTGTCCATTCCGCGCGCATAATTCAGC
The DNA here is from genome assembly GCF_026230105.1 of Diorhabda sublineata. NCBI lineage: Eukaryota > Metazoa > Arthropoda > Insecta > Coleoptera > Chrysomelidae > Diorhabda > Diorhabda sublineata. Next base: position 44,836,125 of record NC_079474.1, on the reverse strand, counting down.
AATGGTTTTGACAAAACAATATTGAGAAATTAACGTGGCCGGTAAATAATCCTTGTATAAATCCAACTGAAAATTTAAGTGGGAAAAACGTTACAAAAGGAATTTTCATCCCAGAAATCAAGAAGATGTATTGGAAGCCATTGAAACAGTATTATTATGGACTTGTAATATAATAGGCCGTCGGAAGCTATCTTGATCCATTTAGTACAGGAAACGGATCCATCTGCCAAATCATTGCCGGGATCTTTACTGAAAACAGACCGGAAGGCAATCGAACTCGCTATTCTAGTATGAACCAATACGATTTGTGTTAATAAAAAATACCTTTTATATTGAATTTCCGATACCCTTGGAATCATAAATAACGTACTTACTTAGTACTTACCCTTCAGTCGAAGTGCAATATTCCAACGAAACTGGCGAAACTTTTATGGAATCTATGAATAGTTTGTCGTTATTGATTTCACCTTCCGCAAACGGTTTCGCATACAAAGTATTCCCGAAAACCAAAATGCACCCTTTGCTACTAGAAGCATAACATTCATGACATTTATTCGCATACGTTCCTCCAGTTATATGTCCAATTTTATTTTTGTGCATTATTTGGGGTATACACGGTGATACAAATTTATTTTCTTCGGCATTCTAAAAAAATACAATCAATACTTGCTTAAAATTTGTTCATCCGGATGGATTTGATTGGAATTCAATTTTATTATAATAATTATTACCCAAACAAGGAGAACAATTTGTTTTGTAAATATGATCATAATATGTTCTTCAATATCAGGATTATAACAGATTTTGACTGGAGTCCCGTTAGAATAAGGGACTCTATAATGATCTGAAATATGAATGAGCAATCATTAGCAAATTAAATGCTAGGTTGTGGAATCAATTTCGTATTCAGTTTGTTACACAGTTTTTTTTCTCGCCAACAACAAAGACATATTAGTGACTAAAATTATCATAATATGGTATCGTCCAATTTAGAAAGCTCATAGCTACGTATTTATGGATCCTATTTCATCGAACAAATCGAATAATATGCGTACATATACATAATAAGCTCTAGAGTTTTATTTGCTTTCCACTAGATGCACTAGATGCAGTAGCGCGCTTCTGTCAACGTCCAGCTCTGTAGTTATCAAAATACATACAATAAAAAGCGTCGTGTGTTGAATACTTTGTTAAAAGAGAATCAGTGATCTCCATGGCGAACTTCGAATCAAATATGGTGTTGATAATTCGACGTTCTCTTAGGGACTTTCATTTTCCTTCGACATCAATCTGACGTATTTGATGTCGTTTGCGTATGAACCGTACAGATTCCAATTAGTACAAGCTTTGCATGAATTTAACCAAACCCAGATGATGGATATTCTGTACCACGGATAGTGTTTTCACGGTATCTTTTGGAAAACTATCTCTTCATTAAAGAGAGTTTTAAATAGGAGGCTTCCTAGGTGATGGATCCGGCTTACTGAACCTAACGATTCCGCTTTATATTACCGGTCCGACCTTACTATTTGTTTTTATTTTGTGGAGATTGTACAAGACATCAAAAAAAACTTTCATCAAAATCAGAAAAGACCTAAAATCACGACGATTTAGAAACAAACATATCAAAAGGTCTAAGAAATTAAAGAAATTTACTGATTGTCATTCCAGGTTGCATCATATCGCTTAGGAGTACCCCCTTCCGAGCCCAACAGTCGCCACAACCTTTCCTTGCGACTACGAAATTTGCCGGCAAATTTTCAGAAAATGTTTGAGCTTGGATGCGTATAAATGGGCCTGACGTTTGTTGGAGAATTAGTGCAAGGTTCACCTCAACATTCTATGTTGTCATCAAACTTATGATGAAAACGATTTACCAACATGATAATTATCCTGTCCACACTGCGCGAATAATTCAACAATGGTTTCGATAAAAGAATATTGAAACTTTACCGAGGTCGGCAAATAGTAGGGGAGAAAATCTAATATCTGATCTAGCGTTACTTACAACTTAAGAGAAATATTTCTTCAGTGAAAGCCCAAACCCAAACAGACTTAATATTTAATATTATATATTGCGCCTTCTATTTACCTTCTGGAACGTCTTTGCCTAAAGTCCATAACCACAGATCTACTGAATACGTATCACATCCAACAGCTCCTACTGTTATAAGGTATTTACCGGTGGGGCTAATTCGAGCAAGGCTAAGGCTATAATGACCGTATATTGAATACATCGTATACACTGGGGTTCTAAAATTGGAAATTTCTATTAAAATTATACGCGTTTTATATACTGTGTTATCCTCGGATAGGTAAAAACATTATTACGTAAGTAAATTCTTTATTGAAGAAAACTTTATTATTTTTGTTCCTTGGGATATCTGGGAATTAAAAACATTCTCATGAAATATGTGAATTGCTCCCTATTGTGGGTTTTATCTTCGTAAACAATCATTTTATGAATTTCAGTTAATTTAACTATTCTTCAGAATTAAGGTTGAACAATTGTAATTACAATATTGTATTTATAATACTGAGAACTTATAACTACAAAACGAATTGCCAACTAAAAATTTGACTATATTATAGCGAATTTCGGTAAAAAGATGTTTTTATTTTATTCTAATTGCTGGAATAAACTTGAAAACGATAACATTTTTTAATGAAAATGAAGATATTTGTCAAAAGTTTCATCACAAACTTAAACTTCCATTTGGATTTTACAAACTGTGAATATAAATTGATGAATTTATAGTTTTAACGTAAACGTCAATTATAGTTTTAAGACATTACTTCACCTTTTTTCAGATCCCAACACTTGATCCATATCCCATATATGTAGGAAACCATTTTTAGATGCTGATGTCGCTACCCATCTTCCAGTGACGTCACAAGTTATAGATGTCACAATGTTTGACTACAAGGAGAACATTTTTATATTTGATTTGGTTCCAATGATATGTTCATAAATTTATAATTTGGGTTTTTTTAACACATGTCTTCCATAATTGAATTAAAAAGTTTAAAAAACAAATTGTAACAAAATTAAGCGAGTTAAGTAGCAAAACAAATCAACGTCGCATTTTTGTGGAAAGACACTTGAAATTTCTAAGCCCAATTACTAATATATTAATTTAGTGAAGCACTAACTATTCCTTCAACTTCGCCAATGTAAACGTGCACTCGATCATGGTCGAGAAGAATGACTATTGTTCGCTGTGCTCGAAACGGTTCCCAAGATCAGAGCCTGAAAGTTGCAAGTAAAACCTTGGGACATCATTAAATGGCTACTCTGCCGGTGCGAAACGTTTGCGCATGAAAATTCCGGTTTTCCATGTTGTAAGACTTGCGAGAAAAATCGAAACGGTTTCCACGTAAAAATTATTTAGAAATGTTCTTAAGGTCTTAACTATCAGCGGTAAAGCAGTAGCAGAGATTTAATCGTACAAAAAACCTTCGGCAGAGGCGATTGAAAAGTGTCTTTAGCCTTTAACTAAGAACTGTGCGTGATAGCAGAAGTTTTGGATGACAATAAACCCTCGGCAGAGATTATTTAGTCGGAAAATGTCAACAAATTTGTTAATACACGATTGTTCGTTAAGTTTGCAAGTTGATTCAACTCCAATTTAAAAAAAATTATCACGATACAGTTAAAACTCGAATTTTTTATCGCGTTCAATTTGAAACCACTCTCTCGCTTTTCGTAAGCAGAGAGAGAGAGAGAGAGAGAGAGAGAGAAAGAGATCGCTTATTATATTTAGTTCATGCGTGAATGATTTTTTATTATTTGAAGCTTACTTCATTTGTTGTATAGATGTATATAGATGTGATATGTATAGTTATAGATAAACATATATTATTTTTATAATATTTTTTTATTGTATTGGCTCATTTATTATAGATTCATCGATCATATATTATTTTGTAGTGTGCATCATTGAAATACTATGCCAAAAAATTTATTCTGCCATCCAAAGCTTCCGCCGTCACGCACAGTTCTTAGTTAAGGGCTGAGGAATGTTGGGAAAAAAGTTAGGCGCGGGAACTTTATCGATTTTTCGGGGGGTTTTCCGACACTTTTCAAGGTTTTTTATACGATGAAACCTCTGTTACTGCTTTACCGCTGTTAGTTAAGACCTTAAGAACATTTCTAAACAAGTTTTTCAACGTGGAAAACCGGCTGGCATTTTCATGCGCAAACGTTTAATGATGGACTAGGGTTTACTTGCAATTTTCAGGCTCTGATCTAGGGAATCGTTTCGAGTCGTTTTTATGTAGGACTAATCCAACTCCCATGAGAAAGGAAGGGACGTAGTATGCATAACGCGTGTCTAAATTATACGTGTATCCGAATATCATGGATAAGATCAATTTCTTTGCTTTTCGGGAAACCTATAAAAGATTGTGATTCTATAAAAGGAGTTGTTCCGACTTTCTTCTCCAGTACATACACTATAATAACGTTGTTCTTTGCTACCAGATTGATTGCAGTCACATTGACTCAATTTTATAAGATTCAAGAGCTTGTAGCGCACAATGACATAGCTAGCTTGATTACTGGGCCATATATTCCTGTCCCTACTTGTCCATTTTCCAGCCATCAGCGTAGAATATCAATGAGTCTCAAGGAAACGTATTCTCTGTGATCGTTCATTAATCTCGACTTGTTATTATGTTTTTTTTTATTTTTTGATGAAGTTGAAAGACGTGGATTTCGTGATTATATCTATTGATCCTTACATTCCTTTCGAATGCTTAGATACCCGCTTAGTTCGCCAGGATTCATGTTCTGTCCTCTCTAAGCCTCTATTGCTTTCTTTAAGGGGACAAGATGTGAGATTGTGACCCGCTTGTAGTGATAGACATACTAACATAAGAATAATTTAGAGATTAGATAATTAAAATTAATCGGCCATTTGATTAATTGACCTCGGTTATTTATAAAAATATGTTTTTTCTTTTTTTTTGTTGCCCTAGAAATTGTTTCTTCGTCTGATGAGTATTTATGATTATGTTTATCAAATATATGTATATCAAACTTAACAAAGCAGTACTTAGAACGTGTCGATTTAATCACCCTAAAAGGTCTCTGAAACCCTTCAGCAAATTTTTTCTCTGTTGTTACTGTTGTATTATTTGCAATTAGTGAACAAAACTATTTTTTTTTGTATACTTACATGACCTTCTAAATGTATCATCTTTTTATCACAATAATTGTATATAATTGGATAATGAGAGCAAGCATACATTATTATATGTTGTGTTTTTTTAGTTAAATTTACAATTCGAACTTTAGAATTGAGTCCAAAACACCATTCTAGATCCTAAAAAAATTTTTGATGAAAGAATTTTTTATATACATATGGATCTACCTCTATAAATGCGGAGACTCAGGACTTGGCCTTCGGCAACTACTTTCATGTTAAAAATTCACAAATTGGGCTACCATGACGAAGTATAACTACGTTAAAAGCCGAAAAAGAAGAGCCTGATGATGCAATCTCGTCCACATTGATATTAAACCAAGCTACGCCTTTGATAATCATAATTACACGGGATGTTTCAAGAATAAACCCCTGCAGAGGAGCAACTCCTATACCAGGGCCAATTCTAATGAACCTACCACTTTATAAAAATTTTCTTATCCTACACAAATATACCCAACCAATCTCTGTCTCTCCAGAATAAACAAGAAAAGGCTATGCGTCCCTTGTATCATCACGTTATTGACTTATTACAAATTGCCTATCTAAAAAAGTAACGAAGTTCGCATTAGTTGCTTATTGAAAAAAGCACGACAATTACAAGCATTTATAAAGTAAAAACAACTCAAGGCTTATATATGCCACAAATAAGAAGTGAAACTTATATGAAGCAGCTTCTCAAAAACTTGGAGCCCCCTTTATGACGAAAAAGCTATAAGTACTGCTTTTAATCCTTTTTGAGCACCAGGTTCGTTAATCTTTGGAGTATTGTTTGGATATTTAGAGCTCTCAAGTATACTGCTCGACTCAATACAGAAGAGAACAATTTTACTTATAGGCGATCCAGAGTAGACCATAAACTTGGACAGCTTAGAAACGTCGCCAAACTGACTCTGTTTTACCAATACTAACCCTGCTGTCCAACATAATATCACCTAGAGCAGTATTTGCAATATCTACTCGACAGGTAGACTTGGCTCATGAACACCGATCTCGCATACAGACGCCCAGAACTTACATTTTTTGGGACTCCTTTCACAGGTACCTCCACACGACAGACAGCCCTCGAACTACTCGAGTGTATAGGATTTATCCTTTTGTGCTTGATTACTATGGCTTAGGTTGGTAGAAATGTTGATGATATTGTGGTGTTTGGTTTGATTTTAAAATTTTTATTCTTCTCAACCTGTCACTTGTAGAGTAGTATAATAAGAATAATATCACAACAAGTGTTGCATCTGGTAAGCGTTGTAAATAACGAGACCGCTTAGAAATCGTGGCTTATATTTTATTAAGCTTTTTGAATTGAGTGGAAGAGCGACAACGAATTTCTTGTTGATCTGAGAAGTGACTTCAAGAAATGACTACCCCTCAATGGTTTCCGAGATACACTGGAGTGGAGAGAAGAAAGAGACTTGCAAAAGTAGAACCTGAACACTTTCGAGGAATCATCTACGCTATCTTTAACAGCTAGAGTTAACGCATAACCTAAATTTTCTTGAAGGAATGGGATTATAAGATCAGCTGAAAATGGGTCACAATAGATCCTTTGGCTTGCAATTTATACAAAGTTCTTTATATAACTTATAGCTACATCCCTGAAAATGTGAACAACACAATTTGTATTCTTTTAAACTCTGCTCAGCCCATATCTCATAAACTAACAATGATATAGATTTATATTTCTCAACAATCTACCATTCCTCTAATTTACCCCGTATACGTATAAATGTGTGTACTATTTTTTTAGAATGGTTGAAAATAATATTCTTTAAAAAAATATTTTAAATGTATATAATTACGAATGGTTTTGTTTTGGCCATAACTCTCGGATCTTTGAAAACTTTTGGTCCCAATTTACTATCGACACTATTTAATAACTCCCTTGTAGATTCGCTAATGTTGTCGACGGATGATGGTAAGGATGTTTCGGAACCGATGGATTCTCGTATATAGACATGATCTTCCTCGTACGAAACCTCATCTAATTGAAATCTTTTTGCTAAGTAAAGCAAATTTTCGTTATCTTCTTTATTTGTAATACTTTCGTCAGACATTTCTCTCAATATAATTGAAATATATGAACATATATTTTGATATTAAAATGACATTTAAATTATTTTTGATCAACAACTTGATTTTCATGTTAAGTATATGCCACGATATGTAAATAAATTTTCGAGGTATCAAGATTAGTGGTATTTGGATGTTAAGACTCAATAATGTTTTCTGTATCTGGTTTGTACTTTTATTATATAAAACATAGATTAAACGCTCCATAAATATTTGGTCCACAATTTATCTAGTTAACAAAAGAAATCTACAGATGTCTCTAGCACCTGTAATGAAAACATTTTATTCTAAAGACAAAGCCATAAAATGTCAATTCTATGGTCAAACCAGTTTCTGTTTATTTCTAGTGTTTTGTGTTCTCTCTTTCACTTTTAATTTACAGGGTTGCCTATCTATATATTCCCCAACAATAATCTACAAACATTCCTAGACTCCATTTTCCTGAAATCGCTTCTCTTCTTAATTAAGTATTTTTTCGATTTATGGTTTCTTAAAAAGTTTGAAAAACATTTCCTGGTAAATTTTTCCTGATCGTTTATTATTTCTTTAAAGTTCTTGTGGACCTACAAATGTTCCCTTGGGCAAAGCTTCTACTAAATTTTTCATCAGGTCTAACTTTATATGCAGCGGAGGTGAAAGAATGTCATCGTGGTTCACTAAAAGAACTTTTCCCACATTTTTATGGTCTGGAGTGTGTGATTTGTGCTTGGGTCACACTTTCTTCGTAAAATCACTTTATCTGTCTCTACTTACTGTCCCGTGACCATAGAATTGAAATTATGTTTATTTCTAGTGTTTTGTGTTCTTTCCTTCACTTTCAATTGACAGGGCTGCCAATCTACATAATCTTTCATTTTTTTTAAACGCTTCTCTTCTTAATTAAAAATTTTTTCGATTTATGGTTTCTTGAAAAGTTTACAATTTCCTGGGTGAATTTTTCCTGATTATTCACTATTTCTTTATCAGTTGCCGTAATTGTAGACATAGAGGGCACTGGCATTGAAAATACGCCATGTTGTTTTCACTGAATGACAACTGATTTTGCATTTCTTCTTGGAGTACGTTCTGTGGCTTACACTAAAACCAGTTTGTGATGATTTCGACCAACGTGCAACACCTGATTCTGTATAAGCAAAGAATTTCAAGAAATCTTTATTATTTCATTTTTGTGAGAAATTATAAATCATTTTTCCATTTTCATACAAAACACAAGAGGTACCCGGCAATCTTGTCACTCTATTGTTGATAAAAAATGTTTTAATTTTCACAAAACATTGGAAATAGTTGACTGGGTCTAAAAATTCAAAAATATATAATTGATGAATAATAAAGGAAATCACAACTACCTACAGAGGGCGAAACATCCTTTTCTTTAAATTTGATCATTTTAAAGGTACCTTATCACTTACATAAGTGTTAAACTTTATAATATCTCTAAATGTTCCATTCTTCTCAAAACTAACCCCTTTGCCACGACTAGTTTTTGATCATTTAGATACTTTTTCTAATATACCTTTTTTAATTCTGTTACTAGTCATATTGTACTTTCTGCAACCACACTCAGTAGAAATCCTAAATTCGGAATCCAATAGAAACTTCTCAAAATATTTGATGAATATGGTTCCAGTTGAGGACTCAAAATAAAATTGTCCAATAGTCTTTTTAAAATGCCAACGTTTCAATCTTTTCATTGACAAATAAAAGATCGTAACGTTGGCATTTTGAAAAAACTCTTCTAGTTTTATTTTGAGTCCTCAACCCATAACACCATTCGAAAATGAATACTAGTAAGGACAATAATATCAAACAATGATAAATAGGGTATAATAAAAATGAAATTCAACAGTATATACGTTTATTAATACCTACAATATATACATATGTCAAACCAACAACAAATTGACAATATCAGTAATTTAAATTACTATCCGAGAGCTCAACATATGCATTTCGTTATTATTTTGAAAATATTATTTTATTATATATGCAAACTTCTCGGTTTTTATTCGAATACTTTATTTCCAATTTAACTTGGAAAAGGACTACTAGATCTAGAACCGACGGTGAAATCTTTGTATTGAGAAAAAACACAGATCTGAAATGAAAAACCAATAATTAATAACCATTATTATACACAATTTTTAATAAATATGTTAGTGATATTCATACTAAACACATTATTTGTTGCTACTATTACACCAACAATCACAATTATACACTGTCTGACGCGCGTTTCGATAACCAAGTTATCATCTTCAGATACAGTTTACTTTCAGACTTTAATGACAATAATGTGAGTGTTGGTATAGTAATAGTTTAAACCGTGTGTTGTGCATTTAATCCTACAACTACACAACAATCAAAATTACCTTATCTTTCAGTTGCTGACATAGCTGCAATCCGACTGTAAATAATACTAATACCTCATTCAACCAAGGTACCGAACACTCTGCTGGTGTAGGATCTGGTGTCATGACTCCTTGATTATTCATCAAATGGTACATAACAAATACCAATTTATGACTCTGTATATAGAAACTTATTGCTAGGTCTTCAGCTAAAGGAGGCGAAAGAGATTTCTGAAATAAAAAGTCAAATTTTTAAAAAACATGATAAAAAACTAAGATAGGAATTCAACCTTTCATAGGTTTCCTAAAAAGCCATCAAGGTCATAAAAAGAATGGAAAAATGAGAAGAAATTATAGAAACATTGAATAATACTACAGGTCTGAAACGATCGAAAAGATTTCTGTCCTATTCCACCAATTAGTCTGAAAAGAACCTGGTATGTTCACTGAACACTGTCTGGTGAACTACCTTCTAAAGAACAGAAAAGAGAAATTTAGACAGCTCTTGTCGTTTCTGTAAGGAACCAAAGGAAACCGCCGAACACCTCCTTTGTGAGTGCAAGACAATCCATAGACAAAGACTACTGTAAGATCTAAGCCGCATAGACCGCAGACAGGTAGCGCACTTTGCAAAGTCGTTGCTACCGGACTAGTAAATAGAAAGGAGTACACAATAGATCAATAGGTCAAAGTGTTAGCAAGGTAAATTGACGACCTTACACTCTAGCTCATCTTATCTAAGATAGAGGTGTAATGTATCTTCGGACTAACCAATGATGGTTGACCATTTTCGTTTTATTGAAACATCAAAAATACTTTGAAATAAACTATTTGTTAAATAATAAAATAAGTAGTTAAACGTGGTTTCAATAATCCGACGACTCTTCTCGAACGAACGCCAGAATATTAAGATATTTATCTGTTTACAGACCGCTCTTAAATACTGAAAACCCTATTGTATGAAAGTTTAAAATTATCTATAAGTATGGTCGTTCGAGTCACATCAATATAAATAAAGTACGTAATTTGATACCTTAATGGAACTCAAGTGTCCAAGGGACACCCTGAATAAATCATCTATGATGTGGGTCCCCATTAAGATCGTGTACCATAAATCTTGATGAATACAATATACCTTGAATTAAAGTAGCTTAATTTTTGATTCTTCGCAGTTGCATTAATATAAGACAGAAATTTGGTTAGTGAGTTAAATTACACACAAGAGATTGTATCACTGTCGGGGTTACATTTGTGCAATGTTTTTAAATTTAAATAATTTCAAATGGGAAATTATTATGTCAAAACAAGATGTATTAGCTTATAGCAATAGTTTGATGTGATTAATGACATGTTTAATAAAAAATCAATGTGGGAGGATTTATCAGGTTATACAAGTTGGACGTTGAAAAAAGTTGCGGGAACAATAATAGTAAATTGAACACCCCAAATCAAAAAAGGTGTATCTATAAAGGTAGGGGGAGAGGAAATGAGGATAATAAGTTAAATTGATCAAAACTGAGAAAACTGATAAGCAGCTGGAAGAGACTTCAATATTTTCTGGTTTTTTGTCAAAATCTGTTTATCATACTTACCATATTGCGACTCTTAAGTAAATCATAAATTGTTTTCTTCCTAGGTACTATTAAACTAGTTCGGCCCCTCTGTAAGCTACCCAAAATATTTCCTAATACGTGAAGGACCTCATCAGATGACCTGGAAACAATTTTGTTTACTACAACTTATGATCACATCAAATACATCGAAAACAATCGATGAAACCAACAGAGATGAAATAATTAAATAGTACTGTAGTAAAAAAATATTTTGGTACAAAAGGCGTGGACTAATACAAAAATTATTGATAGTAAATCCTCAGGAATGTAGAACTCATCAGAAGACTTGGAAACAATTTGGTTAACTATAACTAGTGACAACATAAAATACATCGAAAACAATCGATGAAACCATCAGAGATGAAATCATTGAAAAGTACTGTAGTAAAAAAAATATTTTGGCTCAAAGGACGTCGACTAATAGAAAAAATATTGATAGTAAATTCTCGGATATGAGGACCTCATCAGAAGACTTGGAAACAATTTGGTAAACTTATGATTACATCAAATAGATCGAAAACAATCGATAAAACTATCAGATATGAAATAGTAGAATAGTACTGAGGTATAAACAGAATTTGGCTTAAAGGACATTGATTAATAGAAAAATTATTGATAGTTAATCATCAGGAAGGTAATAAAAATCACTCTAAATTAAATATTGAAAAAGTAAAAACCAATTGAAAACAAGAAACGTGGAAGAGTTTTGATAATAAGCTGAAAACTGCCTAAATAATGATTACTGATTCAAAATTTGTTATGATATAAAATAACAAATAAATATAATTAGCAATTAAGATAAAATTAAAACTAATGATTGCCAAAAACCTTATCGCTCAAAGATAGGAACAGGTAAAAATCCACACAAACTACTAAGATAACAAATTAAATAGAAATAGAATCGATAGTGGTAACAAGACTAGCAGCAGTTTTAGCCGTAACTGAAGACATGAAATAAAATTAGGAGATTTAAAAATAGAGAAAAAATCACGAACTTTAAATACCTTGGCATGACCAAATAGGATACTGGAACAAGAGTCAAACGAAGAAACTGAAGCAGCATGGTAAATTATTCGCAATTGAGACACAGTTTCTATTTACAAAGGAAATACCAAAACAAATCACAGAAATATGTAAAAAAGTAAAATATAAAGTAAAGAAATGAGATTTCTAAGAAAAATGTAGGATAAATGGAGATACGATAAAATAAATAACATTATAAGAGAAAATTTGAATATAAAATCAATTCAAAACAAAATATAAGAAGAACAATTAAGTTGATTTAGCCATGTTAAAAGAATTGGAGAAGAACGATTAATATATATGTGAACACGAACGAACACACGAATTCCAATAGTTCATAAGTCTTGATGATTATTATGATAAAAACGATCAAACAGAACACAAAATATTCAAATGGAATAAGATCGCAAATTTCTATATCAATATAATTAGTAGATTCAAAAAAATACGACACATTTCAATAATGTGTGTTCCTTGCAACTTTTGAATTTTCGTTTTATCATACCCTGTCCTCAATTATGTAACAGAAGCATTTGATTTGTATATTTTTTTAATGAAAATTTACCAATGACTTTAAACTTTTCTCTTATAATTCATAAAATGTGACATTAAAATACAAATATAATCTATATTTACAGTTTACATAACGAATTTTATTACCTATTGTTTTTTTCCTACCTTATTTTAGTAGCTTCCAGATATATTTACTCAATTGCAACATAATAACATACAAAAAATTTTTGATATCATGTTTTTAAATTATTATTTATGAGTTATTTTGAAAATACCGGCTTTACCAGTACTAGTACTATACTAGGATTAATTTGTTTTTATTAGATTCATAATTGATTAATTCACATTTGTTTCATCCCTCAGAGACAATTCTGTAAAATTGAATTTTTTTTTTCTAGCAGAAGTAATTAAAAATTTGTAAAGAAAACTTCAACACTCAAGTTCATTTCAATAATAAAGAACTACACTCGTGAGCAAAAAATCGACTCTGGTTATACCCCTACAATCGAAAGCCGTAGCAAATAAACTGAGCACGAAATTTTATTTTTCTTAGTAAAAGCCAATGGCATTAGCTTTTTTATGCTTGTTTACTATAGTGGTGACTGATCCACCATTATCCACCTGACCCTCCACTATTAGTTATCCATCAAAAGTCAACCGACTGTTAACTACAAACAATAATTCTACCTTAAAATGAACACAACAAGTGATAAAGCTGCTCAAGCGGTCACTCTATTGCGATAAGGCCAGAGCCTCATCAGAAGTGGTCAGTGCGCTGAACATGAATCAGTCTACTGTTTCCAAAGTTTACCGTCCTTACCTAGTGACTGGTAACTTCAATCAAAGACGCGGTTCTGAAAGAAAACGGTGCACATTCGATCCATTGTCAGTATATCTGGTGCTATCCCTGGTGTTCAAGTCTAACAAGAGCTCAAAGAAACGCCAGGAGTGGCTAGACAGTCAGAAGAAGACTAAAAGCAGAAAAACTTAAATCGAAAAGGTCAGCTACTGGCCCCAAATAAACCCCAGCCCACTAATTATTTCCCAAAGAATACGTTAATTGGACTAACGGACAATGGGGCTCCGTTCTGTTCTCAGACGAAAGCAGTGTGCCTGCATGGTAGCAATAGAAAAGTACGAGTCTACAAAAGACTTGGAGAAAGATTCTCGCAGTATTGCAAAAAAGAAAACGTGACTTTTGGAGGAGATTCCTGGATAGTTTGGGAGGGTATTTCAATGGAAGCAAAAATCGAGTTGATTTTTATTGAAACTGAATTAACGGCGAACCGATACATAGAAGAAATTTTAAGGGATAATTTCCTTCACACAGTTTCATTGGCCAGCGTGTAGTCCGGACTTTAATTCTATCGAGCATTTATGGGATATAAAGTACCTGCACCACGTACAAAATAGGACATCAAAACGGTGCTCATTGAATAATGGGATACCATCGAACAAGATCCAGTAAAGGAACTTATTCGATCCATGAAAAGGAGATTGGAAGCTGTTATTAGGGCTAGGGGAGGGAATCCTAAATATTGATAGTTTAATTCAAATAAATTATTATTTTGAGGAATTTAAGTTTGTATTTTCTCTACTGTTAATTATTACCCCTTTTTCATTGTTTCAAATATGTTACATCTCAAATTTCATTTCATATAAATATTTAAAACTAAAATGTTTTACATATTTGGAAACAATATTTCAATATTATGAATATAGTATTTTAGCCAATCGATCATTTTCTGCTGTCATAAATGTACAGATAACATTGAAATAAAATTGATAAAAATTTAATAGCAGAATTAGATATCAGAAGTTTAATATTAATTATATAATAAACTGCAAAAAATAACAACACAGAGTTAATACTTTCCAGTTTCAAATACATTCCCCAACATAACTAATGCATTAAAAATGTTCAATCTTGTTAAATAAGACAATTAATTTGAGTGAAAAATAACTATTTGGAATTAAAACTTCTTAAATAGATAATTAAAAAATCTTGAAGATATAGCTCATGTAAATTATAACATGAATTTAATATAACTTATAAGAGACTATCAATTACATCAGAAAGAAGTTCCGTTGGATTGAGGTTGTTGTGGAAACACACCTCTAAAATATAATAATTTTTCACCTATATAATGTCTCATTATGAACCTTCAAACTGAAAATTATTCATCTAACAATAACTCCATTGATAAAAAAGAAACGTTTTTAAAATCTTGTGGGATCAATATTTTCTTAATAAATAATCAAAGAAATAGAAAGACAAATATTCATCACTTAATGTACAGTTGGATCTTTCATGTAAACGCTTTTTCTATAAGAGATATTTCAGGAAATTTCAATTTCAATATGCCTCTCTCTCTATCTCCTACTCTCTGGAATATTAAAACAAAATTTGCTTCGTCTTTAGATCTTGAAAGCTAACGTGTGATCCATGACCATAAAAAATTTTTTCTCTAGGATGTAATCAAGTTTTTACATCTTATATATTTTATTATTAATGCATCAAAACGTTCTTGATTTTAGGTCTCTTCTGTTTCAAAATTAGATAAGATAAATTACATACAACTACATAATTATTGATCAAGTCAAATTAAAGTTTTTTTTAATCAAACAGAGGTAATGACTATTAACTGTTAACATTGATTAAATTTCGAGTTTTCAAGGTAATTTGAAGAGATTCTTACAATATGCAGTTAAGCATTTTCATGAAATAAGAGAGAAAACTTTCTTGTACAAATGGAGAGTAATATCACCTCATAACATTACTGACTCACTATTATGTAAACCTTCTATAACCAATATGGTAATAGAAAGGATAAATATGCTTGCAAATCTATTTATGCCAATTATTTATTGTCCTATATGTTGTTAAGTTAGATTTTTTGGAACCGCTGAACACACAACCCCCAAACCAACAATCACACTCACATTTTGATAACCAAATTATTGTTTTCAGAGACTGAAGGTAAACTAAAACCCATTAACTTGACCCACCTATTAAATACTAAATTTTCCCACCAATGAACCTCCTTCCGCAAAAAATAATTTTAGTGGTTACTTCTTGGGCGGGAAACTTCACATTTATTCCTTGAATACTAAACTAAAGAGTGGACTGTAAGTAATATGCCTTTTGTTTCTATTTAAACCCACAGCCCACTCTATAATTTAGTAGTTAAGGAATTAATATGAAATTTCCTACCCAAGAAGTTGTAGGAGAAGGCTCATTAGTGGGGAAATTTAGTATAAAACAGGTAAGTCAAGTAAATAAGTTTTAGTTTACCTTCAATTTCTGGAAATAATAATTTGGTTATCATAACGGGCGTATGTTTGTGTAATTATGAGAGTTTGTGTAGTAGTAGTGTAAACAGTGTGTTCACTATATACATTGTACACAACCATTCCCTGTATACTTTGAAATTTGATAAACATTTTAAAACAAAAAATACAAATCTTGTGTTTTTTTAGAACACCCTATATAATGAGATTTCATATCAATCAATTTTTCTCTTGTATTAATGAAATATTTGAAAGCAGATTTTATTGATAAATTTATTAAGAAGACTTAAATCTCAACAAATTATAGATATCATTGTCCAATGAAAACCTTATCACAGATTAAAACTAAAGCTGGCAAATTTGATTAAAACAAATATAAAACATAAAATGAATAAAATATCGCCAAAACATATTATTAAAATGGAATGGGATGCTATTAAACACTTTGAAATCATTATTACCAAATAAAAATTAATAGATAGTATATAAATTTATTATTCAATTTGTTGTTAAAGCAACCAAAATTCATGAAAAAAAATGATAAATTTCTTTTTACTAACTTGAATTTGTAATGTTTACCAACATCGTCAATGTGGTATATGGCTTGCTGCAAATGATTTGCTGCATCTTGTACCTGCTGTAATTTCCACGGATACTCACTTTGAATTGTCGTACGTACATTTGTGACTGTCGTCTGTCTCACAACTTTAAAATTGATATCCTATAACAAAAAATGTTACATTCATCTGCAAAGTCGATGTGTATATCAGTTAGCGAATGTGTCTCTTCATGTAAATACCTACTGCATGTGTAATACTATCTCCTGTTAATGTGACAACACATTTCAACTGATCAGCTGGTACTGATAAAACGAATTTATCTTGTTTTGCAGAATTATCATGTCCATATAAAGCAACTGGAAACCTTCTAGCACACTCCTATAATGTCGAACATTAATTAACCCTACTAATATGTACATAATATGTAAATAGATCACATACCACTAGTATCTGATGAATCTGGTCGAGACCTTTATGAACTTCTTGATTTAATACCCATTCGAATTCTTTTTGCTGAAATATAATTAATCAATAAAATTTGACCTAGTTGTTTAAATTGATTTATTACCAAATTTGTAGCTTCCTCTTTTTCGCACTCCGTCATATTTTATTTTTCAAATAATAGAATAGTATTATTTGCTAAACAACGTTTAGATCCATTTACTGCTTAAAATTCGGTTTTTAGGAACATTTTCTGTCTCTACAAATACAACTATTTTGACATTTCGAAATTAGAAAACTGTCACTGTCATTAAATAACAATTTACTTTATTACAAATATGTCATTTTTATCTTAATTTGTTTTTATAACAATGATTTGCAATTTCTAGTTGTTAAGTGTCGTTGAAACGAAAAGAAAAAAAAAGAAACGGTCATTTTTACACCCACAAAATGCTTATGGGAGCTGGGGGCTCGGGAGCTTCGGCAACATTTCGTAAATGTGTGTGTTCGCCAGCATTTGCCTACTAGCTTTAGAACCTTGTGGGTAGATGGCAGTGCAAAAGTAAAATACAATAAACGTCAAGTATATAAACAAAAAAGAGGTGTGACAAGTTTTTGAAATTGAATAATATTTTTTAAGTCGGGCGATAATTTTTATTACATAAGGAATAACACAATGTCACAAGACATCATTCTAACTGGTGAGTTTAGTTCAAGTATGTTTTGTTAAAAGTACGTTATTGTCTGGAAATAATACATAGATAATACAATTTTAATTAAAATGAATTAAAGTATTAATTTTGACATACTTTACATTTCATCAGGAAATTTGGATATGCTCCACAGTTTATATGACTTCAAAGCTACGTATGCCAAAACATTGAGTTTCAGAAGTAATGAGTACTTTTTGCTTCAACAAACTAACACTAAACACAAAAATTGGTGGGAAGTCATTAATGAAAGAGGTGATATGGGCTATATACCATCAAATTATGTGGAAACAGTAACTGTAAACCCTTCGTTTTTCTTACAATTCATAGACAACTGTTTGGTAAACTTGAAAACACCTTCAGAATGCTCAATTCGTGATAAAAGTGATATAATAAAGAGGCTAAAAGAGTTGAGGAAACAAATAGAGCAGCTACCAGAGGTTTCCAAAAACTCCGTTGGAGTCGATAGTGATGAAAATCCTCCCTTATTATTTAAAAACTCGGATGGAAAGATAGAACCTATAAATTCTTCCACCAGCTGTTATTCTGAACGAAGAAATAGAAGGTTAGTCTTATAACTGCTCAATGACTATTATTTCATACTCAATTAATTCTAGTCTAAATGAAGATCCAATGAAACCCATTAGTAAATCTAGCATTAGGAAATCTATTGAGAATATTCATGATGAAATTAGATCTGATATATTCAAAGAATCTAAAAAGTCTGAATCAACTGTTTCTAGCTCTTTAAGTAGTAATATTTCCCCTCCAATTACTCATCAATCCGTTTATGATCTAGTGGAAAGTGTTAGAATTAACACTCAACTTTCACATGAGATGTCCAGAATTGCCATGGTTACTGTAGTTCAAGGGCAAGTACAATATATTAAATTATTTTTTGTTACTATTGTGAGTTAACTTTTTCATATTAATTTTTTTATTGATTAGATTACATGAGTTACTTCCTGCTTCCGTATTTCCATATCTGAGTACAATTTTATCTCATTCACAAGCTTCCTTAGTGGATGATGTTCAAATAGACCAAACTCACGATGCTAGTCGCTTGAAAATCATTTTCAACGAATTAACTTCCTGCAAGGAAGATGCTCAACAAAGAAGTTGGATGTTACATGAGGACGAAGATGTTATTAAGGAGTATATCATTGAGATGATTTCAATTCTGGTAATATCTATAAACATTTATGATCTACTTCATTTATAAGAATTAAGTATAAGCTATTGATACTTTTTTAGACAAACTTTAAATTTTTTAAAATCTTTTGCAGTCCAATGCAGATGCAAGCATATCTAGACATGTAATATCTTCTGATCAATATCATGTTATTACTACTCTAATTCAGTATTATCAAATGGAAACGAGATGGTCCATTAGGCAATTATTATTACAAGCATTTGGAGTTTTATGTAGTTTAGATAAAACTGTTATTACTATTATGTTAAATTCTGTATTACCCAGTGAACTCGCTAGGTAAGTAACAAAAATCGAAAATAAACAATCAAATATTTAATTATCTTGTCCAAACTGATGATGAAGCTGTAACTGATGCATAAGGAGAATGGAAAGCCTTGAGGAAAAGCTGCTTATCTATTTAACTTCAAGAAGATTGCTTGAATTCTTCTTCAAGAGAATAGGAATTAATTTTATTTATAAGGTCTATTCTATTTCAAATGTACATATCTCTCATATTTATTTTCCAGAGTCTGATTGTTTTACTTATTTTCATGTTAGTTTTGCTTGTTATAATTATAAAAAAACTTAGTTACCTTATTTAGGTCTTACAAACTATTTTTATATGTATATTGTCAGAGGTTTCAATTCCAAATTCCCTCGTTTCTCTATGCTGGGCTTTTGAAATGTTGAAATGTTTTACTTTACTCCTTTTCTTTTAACAGATGTGGGAATGTGGGGATGTTTGGTACATTTTTACTTCTTCATGCTTTTTATTTCAGTTGCTATTCCGGAAATAATATCAATTAAAAAAATTTTTGGTTTATAATGGTACTATTGAAAATTTCTCAAATTAAAAAATAAAATGATTGTGATACATTTTTCTTTAATATGTAAAGTGTATCAATCATCTTACCCTGGGGTAGTTTAGGACAATGCTAGGGAAGTATTGGGGCACAATTAAAACAACAGAAATTACTGAAAAGTTTATATTTTCACATTATTATTATATATACTGAAACTTGATGATTTTGATTTTAGATTTCTGAAAAATTGATGACACTTTCATAAGGAAATTTCCTTCAAACTTTCTAATGAGCTATTTATTTCCGTTTCTTTAGTTACTTTATTCTTTTTTGTTTTTGTGTGTCTTTCCAACTTCTCTGAAATTAAGGTTAGGATGTTATTTTGGAGAAAAATCAGCTTCTTGCAGCCTTTCTTGCAAAATAATGATGTCACAAGTATCCACATCCTTGAACTTCGATTTATTGTGTATTCTTTCATATTTAATCTTTGTAGCTATTTTTGAGCTTCTGATGTTTTTCTTCTCATTATAATATATTAACACATTTACAATATTTTTTAATCTGATTTAATTGTGACTCTTTAAGGGGATATGTTTTTATTCTGTTCCCAAGTCACCTTATTTCACACCTCATTTGTCTTTTTTTCCTTCTCAAATTCTTTTTGTGTTATTATATTATTAAAAATATTTTCTAGGGATATCATGTCAAATCCAAGAAACATTCCAAAACTAAATTATTCGTCTTTACTATTAACAATGGTATTTTCAATGGGAGAACCAATGCCTGTGACTCATAATGGTAATCATCAAATCATGATGAAATAAAAAAGAATATTTTTAAAAACAATTCAATATTTTTTAGATTTTTTGGGAAAAAGATTCCTTTCATTCATTCTTGATAACATCGAATATCCTCCAGATACAGATTTAGAAGAGCAGATACCTGATTTGTTTTTGAATCTAATAATCTCCTTTAACCTCCAATTTTCTGAAGAAAATGAGAATCCCGTGTTGGCAGCTTTAGAGGAAAGGGATGTAGCTAAAACATTTACAGAAAAAATATTGTTACTTATTAATAGAGAAGGTGATTGATCATATTTATATACTGTTTTTTGTTATTGCAAATTTAATTTAAATTGCAGAGGATCCTGTAAGAATATTTGACCACGAACCAGCACCGCCTCATTCGCTTCTGAAATTATTCAACGACTTATTCAGTCGTAGATCCACATCTGATTTATTTTATACGAATGACATCAAAGTTCTTATTGACATAATAGTTAGAAATATTTCTGATTTATCTACAGGGGATATGGTAAATATACATTATCTATTTCATTTATTAATTCTGTTATTCCAAAAGTTTTCATTTTATTTTAAACCTGGAAGAATTTTTTTTCTGGAAAGCAATACCTTGGGGTTGCTATTTATCATAAATAGTACAACGATTTTGTCTTATTTAATATTTATTAAATACATTTTGAATTTTCCTCTATCTCTCAGTGAGAGTACTTATTATGAAAAGTTGAATAACTTCTACCTTTAAGTATAAAAATTGTAGTTTAATGAATTGTGTGGAAAATTTCTCTTGAAAATTTGTGAAAATACATCTATAAAAAATTAAAGAAACAAGGTAACCAAGAGGCAAAGGATATATTTGAAGACAGAAGAAAAGATAATATATAAATCAAATTGAAGGAATCGCAAGACTTACGGGCTCTTGATACTGATCAACACATTGCTTGAAGTATTTTTTTATTGTTTATTCAATAATTTCAAACTATTATTCCACTTTGAGGGTGTTTCCGAGTGAATTTTATTGTATTTTTAGTATTATTTAGATGTTTTGACTCATGGAAGTTCTAGAAAAACACATGTTCAATTGTGCACTTGACCTTTCTTTTTTATTACCAGAGTTTGAAGTTATGGGGAAATTGAATTGTTTATCAACAATTTCAAATTATTTATCCACTTCAAGTACGTTTTATTGACTTGAATTATTTTTTAACATTATTTTCAACTTCTTATTAATGAAACTAGCATGACAGTATTTATTCGAATCTACTTTTGGCATCCTTGATCTCTTATCAAAGTTTAAGGTCGTTGGAAGGGTGAAAAGCTTAGTTTTTTGTTGTTTATCAACAACTTCAAATTATTTATCCACTTTAAGTATGTTCTTGTGTGTTTTTATCATTTTTTCAGCATTATTTAGATTCTTTTAATAATAACCTTCCCATAAAAGGGTGAACAGATTCAGTTCATCAACAATTTTCACATTAAGTATGTTCCAGTACCTGTTTCTCAATTTTCTTGGCATGAGTTCAATTTTAATTCATGTTTAGTATCGTGAAAATGATTGTTTTAATCTCCAATTGACTTTTTCTTACTCTTATGAACGTTTTGAGCACAGTTTTTGACTTTTTTTCCATAATTTTAGACTATTTTCTTCTCGCGGATCTAATTATTGTTGTAGCATTATATTAATCATGAAAATACCATATCGAACACTTTTTTTATCATTAGAAAGGTTGAAAAATTTTGGATCTTCTGTTTATTAACAATTTCAAACTGTTTTCCTACTTTAATTATATTTCAATGGATTTATTTTATTTTTGTAACAATAATTTCATCTTTTAATTTATGACTTCACCACAACACTAGTTTTAATTTGATATTCACATTTCTTCTTCTTTTTATGAAAGTTTAAGGCGCCATTAGAAGATGAATAATTTTTTTTCCATTGTAAGTGTGTTTTTTATTACAAAATTCGCATCAACCGAATACTGGTTATTAGCGATTCAATTTTTTTAACAATACGAGTTGAATGTTATTTTATCTACAGATATTTGTTGTATTAAGCTAATGATCGAGATCTGTCTATGATGTAAAGACTACAAGGTGTGCTATAGCGCACCAGCTGGGAAGCAGCCAATGAGAATTAGCTCCCAAAACGATGCGCCAATTCGGGACTGAATTCTCATTGGCTCTTGAGAGATGCGCAGAACGAGTGGAAAATGAGCCCTCGGGAAGAACATACCTTGTAGTCTTTACATCATGGATCGGTCTGAGTAATTTTTGAGGTTAGTTGCGTTGTATTTAGGTCATAAAATTTCTTCTTCTGCGATTATTTGTTTTATAGTCAATTTGCAATTGCAGTTGTCACATTTAGGTTCAGGTGTAGCATCAAATAAGTAGCTATGAGTCAAAACATTATCTCCACGATTTTCCGGTAGCACTGACCATGGACTTTCACTTAACTTAAGATTGAACGTCGACGTTGACCTTTTGTAGCATTATTTTCATATTTTAATTCATTGTATTACAACACTTGTTTAAATCCACTATTGACATTTCTACTTTCTCATAGGAGTATTAAAAGGGTGTAAAAAATTTATATTTTTATTAAAAATTTCAAACTATTTTCTACTTTTAAGTATAGATAACCAAATTATCCGTTGAAAGAAAAACAGATTCCATCCTAATTCAATAAGATTATTTTGTAACAGCTGAAGTAGTTAGGTTTGTAGATGGCGCCACGTATTCTAGTTATATGTTATTTGTCTCAAGGACCTCCCCATGTGTGAAATGTCAACATCAAGTACTGAGCGTAACATGGCGGCGGTTTGTTGCTCTTTTAATTTTCATGTCATTTTTGCCAGTTTTTCTAATTAAAAGTTGAATAATACTTCGTGTTTTAGTTATAATAACCTCATTATCGATTTTAGATGGAAGATGTTTAAATTTGCTACTGTCATTACTTTCCTGTTAGAAAATAGTTACAAAAAAGTTTAAAAGAATTTAATTTTATTTTATGATTAAGATGCAGTGTATTATTAATTTTTTGGTTACTTACAGAGAAGGAGACTGTATTTGGAACTTTGCCGTAGAGTAATGCGAAACACAAATTACGAAGAACACCAACACAAAGTTGACGAAATCTTGAAATGTTTCACTAGAATATTTTGCGAGGAGAGCGAGACGAGTAAATTCGATCAAAAGTTAGTCAAAGAAATATCAAATGAATTTCCTCATCTATTTAAGTAAACCAACTTTATAAGTACGTTGGCTGTTTATTTATATGTGATATTTTTCCAATTTATTTTTTTTTTATATCAAAGCGTTTTTAAATTTTTTTTACTTTATTGTAGTTTTAATTTTGGGTGTTTGTAAGATAGTAAATAGTGCCATATATTGCTTAGATATATATCTCAAAACAAAAAGGGGAAAACTATTATTCTTCCTATAAATTTATCTAATTAAAAAATCATGAAGTAAAGGGAAGAATATTTAAAGTCATCTTTGAGTCTTATTAATGACCTGATTGTTTTTTTATTATATATAAATATGTATATTACATCATACGAGATGTGTAGAATGGTTTTGTATGAGAAATATTTTATTTTCTGTCTTGAAAATATTTTAAATGGTTTGCTTTACAGTTTGTACTTATATTGAATGTTAACCATTGAAAATATTCTTATTTTACCTTTGTAGAGGTTATATAACAGTATAATGAAGTACAAATTTATTTTTGAGAAACAGGTTTTGGTCTTTTAAGTTCACCATGTCCAGAATATACAGAGTGTTCAGCTTGCCAAACACATATGTAGGTATTTTATGTAATATAAACTATTTACGTATTTCGAATTGTTTCTCCCAAGCTAGTTCTTTTTGAAGATTATTTATTTATTTGTGTGTTGGCTTGGAAGAAGTTTCGTGCTTCTATCTAGCTTGGTAAGGACTTTTCCAACAAACAGTTTTTTTCAATCCTTTCTTAGGTCAGCCGGCCAATTCATTTTCAGTTTTCTTGTATTTTTGGGTCCTAGGAAGCTTTGAAGTAATACATTGATGTAGGTTTCAAGTTTATTATGGCGTTTCATACTTTGGTGTATGATTTCTCATTGTGTATTAGAGAAAAGTGTTTTAAACCGTTTCTTAGGTTAGCTGGCCAAATTGTTTCCAGTCCTCTTGTGTTTTTATTATGGTGTTTTATACTTCGGTGAAGTATTTCTCCTTCTGTATAGGGAAAAAGTGTTTTTCAGTCATTTGTTAGGTTAGCTGGCCAATTTATTTCTAGTCTTCTTGTTTTTATGGGCTCTAGGAAGTTTTGAAGTAATACATTGATGTAGTTTTCAAATTTATTGTGGTGTTTTATACTTGGGCGAAGGATTTCTTCTTCTGTATAAGGGAAAAATCTTTTTCAACCATTTCTTAGGTTAGTTTTTTTGAATCTTCTTTGTGTTTTTGCTGCAAATATTTCATCAATTTGATAGATTAATAGTATTAACCAATATTTGGTTAGCTTTTCCTCTTTTTAAATGATGTAAAAATCATTTTAACTGTCAAGTTACCAAAATATATTGCTATAATACAAACACTCATCTGTGGCCTAGAATTTGAGGTATGCACTAATTTCAAAGTTACCGTTTAATGATATAATGGGAAATATTTTATTATTATTGAAAGCACTCAATTGTTTATTCATATATTGTTGCACATTACTTGCCATACGATATATTTTTAGAATTTTTGCACTATAAATAAAACTATGTAATAACTCAACAGTATCACAGTACATTGTACTTATTGAAGGAGTTGTTATATGATTTTTTTCTATGCTTCTCAAAGGTACAAATTAAAAAGAAAATATTAATATTTTACATCTATATTTAATAAATATTATGTAAATAGCATGTAATTAAAATAAATATTTTTCAATGTAACTCAAATTAGAGTTATGTTTACAGTTATATAAATAAAAATGTCGGTAACAAAAAAAATGTTTTCTTATTTATAAATATTTATAAAGATAAAAATTTCCATGTGTTTTTCTACACTTCCCCAGTCATCATCTCCATGAATTCTGAAACAAAAAGAAAAGTAAATTAAAGCATAGGATGGTCTACTTAAACAAATCTAAATGACGTCACAAATTACACGACATAACCTCATATTATAGTAAAATGTGAACAAACAACATAATAATAAATAATGTAGTTGCTTCAAAGTGAACATCACTTCATATCAACTTGAAAGATTGAAGGAATAGTAATTGGACCTAATATGACCGTTGTTCTTGTCAATGCCACCAAGATAAAAGCTTTATTAAGATGACAACATGCTTGTTGTAATTTGTGACGTCACAAAATTGGATTGTGTATGGTTAATGAGAGTAGACTGTCTTTGTGGAAGAGTCCCTGGGTCTTTATATGATACTTTGGTAACAGAAATATACGATAATGTATTA
The DNA here is from genome assembly GCF_026230105.1 of Diorhabda sublineata. NCBI lineage: Eukaryota > Metazoa > Arthropoda > Insecta > Coleoptera > Chrysomelidae > Diorhabda > Diorhabda sublineata. Next base: position 44,810,105 of record NC_079474.1, on the reverse strand, counting down.
TGAAGAACAATAAATATAGTTTTCCAAGTAGTATTGTAGCAATATTTCATTTTTCATGCTTTTCCTAATGAAAGATCTTTGTCAAGCACTATCGTTCCATTTGCTTTCCAATTTATCAAGCACTTTGTGCACGAAATCCATGGGCTAGAAGCTCATGAGCTCGACACACAGGAATTAATTGGAACAAACATTTTGTGTCAATGTCAAATTTTAAAACATGCTACAAATTTTTTGTTTATTTGTGACGGTGTCCGAAATACAAGATGCTATCAAATCACTCATTGTCAAATGTCAAATTCTTCATTTAGGTATATGGGGTCCTTCATATTGTAATAAACTCGATAAGAAGCTCGTCGTTCATATTACAAAAATGAGGTTACACACAGAAAATATTGAAAAGTGAATCGAGCAAACTTTTTTTTCACGTCCTTATTTAAACTGAAAATATCGGCGAGGACGTATTTCTTATTTTCACGGTGGATACCGGAAGGGCATTGAGAGTGTCGGAGAGTCACGTTGCCGTTTTAACGCACCGTATTTTCCTAGATTTTTTTCCGCTAAAGGTCTCGGCACGGATATGTGTGGATCGACCTTTAACTATATTAATTATACTTTCGTCAGATCCAACCCTTAATCGTCAAGTGAGTTTGTTCAAATTAGTAAACTCAACACATATTGACTTACCATCAAAATCTACTGTTCCAGAACCATCTGTGTCAATTTCTTCAATCATCATGTCTAATTCTTTATCTGTTAGCTGGTCATCTAATTCTCTTAATATTTCACGGAGACATGTGGTAGGGATGTAACCATTTCCTGAAAATAGATGAGTTTTTAATATTCAAACAAAATACAAAACGTAGAAATTTTATGTCAACACGAATTTTGTGTAATTTTGGCTGATGAATAGTAGTTGAAATTTTAATTACTAAATAGATGCAATAATTAATCAACAAGTTTGAAAGTGAAAGTTTGGCTATCAACCAATGTTTCTATCCATTCAGCATTAGCAGTGGAGAATAAATTAATTTGAATCGGATGATATAAGGAATGGAAGCTTTGAGATAAAACTTGGCAAACACGGAAAATTAATTTCTCAGATTCAACAGTCATTTGTGGACGTTGAACTAAAAAGTTGTAAATGAACATTTTGGAAAAAATTGAGAGTGATTTAAATCATTATCCATTTTATACATATTAATGATACCTAAAAGGAACTATGATCATCTAATTCAGCCTACACAATATGTAGTTCAATTTATTTCTCATAATGGAATTTACCTGCTTTGTCGTATAACCTGAAAGCTTCTTTAAGTTCTTTTTGCATAGCTTCATCATCTTCCTCAACAATGAATTTGGCGGCCAAAGTTACGAATTCCTCGAATTCAAGACGGCCAGATTCTAAAAAAGTATAAGACGTAAATTTCTTGAGAAATTACGGGGTAGAATTTTATCATAATTTTCAAATTATTGTTTGTCATGAATGAAGCCTTCAAGTATCAATCTTAAAAATAACTTACTGTCGGCATCAACTTCTTCAATGAGTTCTTCCAAAATTTTTTTATCGAAAGGTTGGCCCATAAGACGCAATATGTCAGCTACCATGTCACATGGTATGCTTCCGGATTTTTGGCTGTCGAATGCTTCAAAAGCTTTACGGAGTACTGAAAAATGAAAACAAAAAATTAAAAAGGATCTAGAACACTGCCTAAATAATAACTCATTTTTTTATATTAGAATCAAATCAACCTAAAGAATGATAATGTGTTGATTTATTGAAAAAGATTTGTTTTATTTACGAGGATGGTCCAACAAAAATTTTGGAAAAAAAATATATTTATTTTTCAACGTAATCTCCTTTTAGCTACACACACTTTATCCAGCGATGTTCAATGAGTTCGATACCCTTTTCATAATAAGATTCGTCAAGCTCCTCACCCTCTTCATTGCTGGAAAATCTTTGACCACCGAGCAATTTTTTCAAATCTGAGCACAGAAAATAATCCGAAGGGGTTAAGTTAAATGTGGCGAATAGAGGGTATGGGGTAGTAATTCAAAATTTAATTCATTAATTTTGGCCATTGTAATAGCGGATGTGTGAGATGGTGCATTGTCTTGATGAAACAACACTTTCTTCTTAGCGAAATGCGGCCGTTTTTGCTTGATTTCTTCACTCAAGTGTTGCAATAAGTTCGCATAATACTCGCCGTTGATATTTTTTTCCTTTTTCAAGATAGTAATAAAAAAATTATCTCACGCACAACCCCAAGAACCGACGCAATGACATTGCCTGCAGATGGAACGGTTTTTACCGTTTACGTTTATGTCCGCTAGGTCGCGCACTTTCAGTTGACAATCATCCAGTACCGCTTTGTAGATTTTCTTCAACATTTCTGGAGTCTTCATCTCATTTGGTCGACCACGGCGATGCTGGTCTGCGCAGGTCGTACGCGGCCTCGTCCAAACTCTGCTACCCAAAATTTTACTGTTGATTGCAGTCTCACCCAGAGTTCAGCTCTTATACATATATCCTGTCTTGAGGTGTCAAGATTAGAGGAAGTCGCGTATTTGTATTCAGCAGAGCTGTTAAGGAATTATCTACAACTGCTTACTTTTTTCGTATGTTTCTACATACTGTATATTTGTTATATGAATTGCATAATTGTGTACTAATGTGTACTAATTGGCAATTGTCCTGAGGGGTGTTGTAAATAAATAATTGAATTGAAATCAGATGTGGATATTTTAAAATCGAAACAATTATTCATTGAAATTTTCCTCTTTATTTAATTTTCCGCAGACCTGGGAGGCTCTTGTGAATTAATAGAATTAGACAAATAAATGAGGCAAAGTCGAATATCAACAACTGTATCGAGATCATGTTTCTTCCAGTATTTATACATTTTCACAATCGTTTCATTTTGCATTCTATTTTCGATAACGAAATTAACTGAAACGATGAACGACGCCAACGCAAAACGCCGCATTGAACTTAATCATTGGCCTATTACATCAAAAATGAAAAATGCACAACAAGTGGAAAATATATACATCAACTGGAATAATGGCGTAATCGAGGACATAGTTTTCCAAAATAATTCGTAATGCGTCGGTGAGAATTTAATATCTTTAATACACAATATATACTACGATCTAGTGCCTGCCAAATGTTTCTTTGAATTATTAAGGTTAGAGAGATTATTTTCTGTTTTCAGTGAGTTACTAATTCTTCTTTGTATGTGTGTGTGTGTGTGTGTGTGTGTGTGTGATGTTTTGTACCTTTCCTGTTATCTTTGATATATGACAAGACGAAATAATTTTTACGACAAAATATGATTCGAAGTAGCTTATTAAAAAAACGATTCATTTCATTTCTATTGATATTCAACCTAACCACTCTTGATGCTTTATTATTATCCCCAGCATGAATAACGAATGTTTACTATCAGAAAATCTACAAATGATGTCAATTCGGCCAAATGAAGTACCTTATAAACGTCGTTTTAAGTTCAGTGTTAAATTCGGTCAAAAAGTTTCACAGGTTATGTTGGGTTTCATTTCTTAAAATCGATTGCTTGATTTTATGCCGTATAAATACTAAACTAATAATTCTTATTTTTTAACTTTTCAAATTTTATTGTATTTTTACTAATTTTTACATTTTAGAAAACATATAAGTTTACATATACCCATCTGACCTTTACTTTCGCCCAAAATCTATTTTTCACCTTCAAAGGTGATTTATAGCGTTTTCCATATTAATGGAAAGGACTGTAAAAGTTATAAAGAAATCCGACCGCAAAACTGATACAACGAGGAACGCCTTATAATACCCATTCCCAAAAGTAGAGAATTTCACTAAGTAGTTACGATTTGATAAGCAATATGAGACCTATTGAGATCTAATCTCAGGTATATGATAGAAAGAAGAGTCGAAATATCAACTACAAAAATGAGAACGACTAAGGATAATTAATTGAAGGTAGAGTAAGTGAGGATTTCAGAGAAGAAGAACTAGGAATTCATGGTGTGGTGAGATGGCCATTAGACAGATATGGTGTAAGAGCTGGAGCTCAGCTTTTCAAGAAGAGCTCAGGAGTGAAATATACGAACTTGAACAGGACAAGGTACTATTGGAGGAGAAAGGAGAAGACTAATTAATAGTCAGGATGAGGAATTAAATAACGTGTTCTTTAAAGCGTTCAGATCACAGAGGTCGACGGATTATTTCAAATAACCACCTCACAATTTGTAGTTAAAAGTAGGATCATTTTTTATTATGCTGCCTAAGATTAATCAATCCCGACTATGCAATGGAACCAGACAGGACAGGCTGTGAAGAAGCTCAAGACAACAATCCATAAAGGAAAAATACAAAGAAGATTATATCTAGATTCCGCATATACCGATGGTTCCAACGGATTTACGATTCGATTTTAAACGTTTACCATTTCCGCTACATCCCATTATTTGCATTAAATCAAATATTCCGTTTGGTTTCGCTTGTGGGCAATGGCGGTTAGCAGCGTTGTATCAAAAACCTGCTAATATTATTTCAATTTGTTCCTCGCATTTCGGCACACTGTTGTTGGACTAAGATGAAAGTTTCAAGTATCTGTAAACAACTCAAACAACATTCGTATATTTGACATATTCACGTCAGTGTTGCATATCTCAAAACTTGAGTAGAAACCCTCGCGTGAGGTAGATGATATCGCGTCGAATAATGGAAAAGTGCTGGGAAGGGAAGATAAGAATCACTCTGACTTCATCTATAGCGACATGTAACAAACGTCTATAATTTGAAATTAGATTTTCGTCTTCGTAATAATTTCAGTGGTACTCCTGTTTTACTTTCACAACGACAACAAGTACTTCCGCATGTGCAAAAGTTACACATCATTTGTACAATGTTTGTAGAATGTTTATATTAAGATTAAAACGAGTTGAGATATTAAATTGCAATATTTTTAAAGTTTCCTGGCAACGATATATAATTTTGGCTCGAGTACATCCATAAACAGGGTGTTTGTACGAGATTGCCCACTTTTGTGTCTTTGCCTCTGTTTCTAAAACTGGATTTGTGCCACAAATTAAAGTTCCGTGCGTAATTTCTATTTTCTAAATAAAATTCTCAATTTTGAACATTCGCAAAATTATTTAAATACCGTATTTAAAGAGTGTACTTCTCATTTTCAGTTGTTAATTTTGGTGGTTCTTCTTGTGCTTCTTGATGTGTTTCTTTTTGTGTTTACAGAGACTTTTGAGGTTAGTTAATGAAGCATATGCTGGTGTTTACAACAAAAATAAAATTATGGAAGTGTTCAAAAAGTGGCTAAGAAGCAAAAATTCAACTCAATAGGGAAACTCACTACATGCAACATTACGAAAAATTGAATGGAATATTCAATTGACATACATTGCTAAAACTCGAAACGGCTGGACCGATTTGGTAATTTTGGTCTTGAATTATTTGTGGAAGTCCATAAAAGGTTTGAAAGATGAATAAATATGAAAATGCTCGGAATTCAATAAAAACAACAATTTTGTTTTTCCTTCATGTTTTGTCACAAATTAAATTTCTAAATCCAACCATAATATTTGACATTAGACAACGAACTAATATGTCAATCCATCCTCTATGTGCTCTACGTGCGCGAGATCTTTCTTTACCTCGGTGATCCTTTGTGATAGTGACATTTTCATATTAAGTACTCTTTTTATATCGATATTTTGTGATAGTGATACTTTACTGCATTTGAAACTCCAAATGTGTTTGCGAAGCAGTTGTTAGGCTTTGGAAATAATAAAATCGCAGTGGACACCTCGACTGGATTCGTCATATTACCAACGGGTTTCTGTCACATCACAGGTTCATAAGAGGAGCTTATTCAGCGTGTTTTCCCAGATATAGCGCAACAGTTCAATAACTATAATTGGTTGGGACAATTTTTTTCCGGGACAATTGGTTCCTTCAAGTCAGTCGACACCATTATGAACCAAGATGACGTGTTCAACTATAGTCCGGAAGTTTTAAATTCACTGGATTACCACCTCATAATTTGCAGTTAAAAGTGCAATAGAACAAGACTGGCTGTGGAAAAAGTGATGAAAAACGTCACTGAGGCAACAATCATAAAGGGAAAATCTTGAAAGGAAAGTCTTGATCCCGGGTATACCGATGATTCCAACGGATTTACCATTCGATTTTAAGCGTTTACAATTTCCGGTACGTCTGGCTTTTGCGATAACCATAAATAAATCGCGAGGCCACTTGTTGGAAGTTTGTGGAAACAACTTGGAGTGTCCCTGTTTCGCGCATACGCACGTAGGAAACCGTTATCTTCGTTTATTTACGCACCACAAAAACAAAACAAAAAATATAGTTTATCAGAAAGCTTTAAATTGATTAAAAGACAGTATCATAACTGTGTGTATCTGTAAATATCAAATTGAAACCTTATAAATAGCCAGTATTTCAGGAAAACTCTGTTTTGTAATTAATCGAAAATAATAATCAAACTTCATCCATGTAAATGTGTGAAACCTTTTTTTTTATAGCCTAACTCTACTTAAAGTATCCAAAATAACATTCAGCTAACAGAAAAATAAAGATGTCAGAAATATTTTAGACAAAAATACACACAATCACGCATGAGAAAGCCCGTCCCTCTAAGCATTCACTCGGATATGGGGGAAAAACTAGGAGGATACATTCTAATCCTTCTGGTTGTCTGGACGTCTTTGGGACAAAATGAATATGACATTTAATTTATAGGGAACCGTTGTATCACCTATCAAGGATAAAGGTACTCTCCAAAGTACTACCTTAAACACTACTAGATTATGAGTAGAAGTGGGTGGAACTTTTGAGCCTTTTTGGTTTTTCCAACCCATTGTCATATAACTACAGTTACTCAATATAAGATTTATTATTTGGAACTGGAGCTCACCCTATTTAGGATTCCCTTCCTTAATGCTTCATACTTTCTATGATTCCAATATTTCTTTATCAACCAAGTGTTGAAACTTAGGTCTCATTTTTGGCTTAAGAGCATAAAAAAAAATTAAAAAAATTGTAAATATTCTTCAAATTATTCTGACACAAATCGGAGATTTACGGTTTATTATTGGCCGAAAAATCAAGAAATTTTAATTTTTAAATTCTGGAGATGTCAGTCCTGAGTCAAAAATTGAAACTGCATATTATACCCTGGACAAAAGTTTTTATCGTTTTCTTAATACGATTCCTGATATGATTGAGACTTTTATTTTGATTATTTCTCAAATTCTATTTCCGAAATTTCATCGAGTTTAATAATATAGATAGTAAAGTCTACCGTATAATCGTTGGTATGAAGTGAAAACAGCGTGATTAGAAATTATTTCAGATTGCTTTTATTACGAGTAAATTTATAAACATATACGCAACAAACGCTAGTTTTTATTGCACGTAAAAATTTTTATTGCGTTTTACATAAAAATATCACGTACTTTTCCAATGTTATTTATAAACTTTTAGTAATATGGATTCATTAGTTAAGCCGGTATTCAAGAGTACTAAAATGAAAATATCTCGGTATATTATTCAAAAAATGGGAGCGATTAAATTCGCATAGGTTTGGAGGAACCATTATTTGAATCTGCAATATTATATGACAAAAAATAGAGTTGATTAGTATTATCAATATTAATGTCCCGAGTGCATGTCAAATTGTCGATAATTTAATTTTCGCGCACTCGAGGAAATTATGAGACAATTTGACATGCACCAGAGGGCATTTTGGCAGACTATTTCCTGAGAAAAATTTAATTTAAAATAAACTTAATTCTGTGTTTAAAATTTGTTATTCTTTAAATTATACCGTAGTTGACGCGTCGGCCTCCAGTAAAGTTGTATATTCTAATTGCATTTTCAATAATTGTTCCTTTTCTTAAAATATAAAATTAAAACCAAATGATGTTTATTAATCCTAGACGAAAATTTGGCACTAGTGCAAATTATCGATAATTTGCACTAGTGCAGTATTATCGATGAAATTTGATCGTTGCTAGGTAAACATAAAATATTACAGCTTTTTGGTTGGCTTAAATTTTTCGAAGGAAATAGTCAATAACAACTGCACACAAGCGATTGTTTACAAAGTAAATTTTCTTGATTGACTCTAGATCAAATAATAGTTTTTATTGACTTCAGAAGTGCTTTCGATTCAATAAAAAGAGAGAAAATAACAGAAGAACTAGAAAGATAAGGAATTCCAAAAAAATTGAAGAAATTAATAGAAATAATACTAAATAAGAGTGACATTAAAGTGAGGGAGACTCGATGTCAGCAACGCTATTCAATATAATATTGGAAGACATGGTGAGAATTACAGAATAAGAACATTATAACAGACATAACACAGGTAGTACCATACGCAGATAATGTAACTATCATAGTAAATGGACAGAGCGAATTAATAAAGGCGATCAACGAATTAGAAGAAGAAGCAAGCAATTACGGATTGGAAATAAATGCAGAAAAAACAAAATAGAAAACGAGGAGTAATACACGTCAAAAAAGGATTTTAAAGCACTAAGAACGATAGCCATAATCAAAAGGATTGAAGGTCTTGATGATGATGAAATTTTTCTTGAATCATGGATCTATGAATGGAGATAAAAAAACGGAGTAAGGTCTCTAAGCATTTAGGTTCACTACCTCCGAAAAAAATCAAGACACCATCTTCAACAGGGAAAGATTTCCTAACTGTATTTTGGGAGCTTATTATGCCAATTTAGTAGCAAAATTTAAAAAAAAAAAGTAGTCTTTCCTGACAAATTCTGTGCTCATAACTTCACAAAATTAAGGTATTAAACTAAAGTTAAACGTTGGTGAATTTTTATTTTAATTTACTGTTAATTTTCTGCATGAACTACAAGTACCTTTCAGTGTCTTTCAACTAGTAATTTAATTTGTTATTTTAACGGTAATTTTTAAATTTGGCTATATAAATCAAGTTTTGAAAAGACCATCGAGTTACAAGAGAGAGAAAAGACAAATGTTTTGAGGCTAAACGATACTACCTTTTTAGATATCGCCCAGGCATTTGACAAGGTCTGGTACGACGGAGTACTGTATAAGATTAGTAAAAATCTCCCGTTAAAACTTTTCCTAACCCTTTAATCCTACTTGCAAGACAGATACACAAGTCAAAATTCAACACCACACCACAACTTTACATCCAATAATATAAAGCGTGCTACAAGGGAGTGCAATGGACCCGATCGTCTTATAAAGACAGTTGATATCCCCACACAAAATAACTACCTTAATATATGCAGATGATACTGCTGCACTAGCATCTCTCTCAAATATTGCGGACCAAAATGGACGCTATTCCCTTGTGTCTAAAAACTTGTAATTGCAGTAAAAAGAAAGTGCAAAATACATTGGAAATCATCTGGACCGACGACTAACACTTACTAACCAAGAAAAAGCAATTGGGCCTAAATATCAATAAACTGTACTGGTTAATAGGTCAAAATCCGCAACAATCGATGACAAACTACAATGTATAAAGTCGGAAACCCATCTAGGGTTATGGGGCACTTCTTCCAGCTCAAATATAGCAATCCTAGAAAAATGTTTGTCAAAAGTACTCTGAATTCTTCTAAATGTTCCATGGTATGGACTGAACGTTATTGTTTGTGACCTTCAAATTAAGTCAGTTAAAGAAGAAATATGTCTCTCCTCTCAGAAGTTTGCTCACCACATTAAAACTCCTCCCACCCACTTATAAGTGAAAGAAAAATGTCACTGGGCAATATTCCTACCAGAAAACATTCTTCTTGGCATCTGTAAAAACTTCAATTTCCAATTTTTTTAAAGCATTGAGACACAATAAAAGTAAATTTCAAATTACGTCTGATCTTAAATGAAAATTACGACTGAGACATACTTGAAATTCTGATTTTGATTGTGATCTACAATATGAGATCGAGAAAACGCCGTCCTATTCCTATTATATCGAAAAATAGAAATGACGTCTTGTCAAATTTTTATTTCAAGTAGGCTAGAGTGAAAGGCAAAGGGATCAGCTCATGTAGGCGTGTGGTTGTCGAAACGTCGAGCTTCAAACTCCAAACGTTTTCCAGCTCATGAACTCATATCTCTCTCAATGTATAGAATGTTGTCAAATTGATATGACAAGTTACTTAAAATTATGTCGAAAAGTTTATATTTTATGGATTCTAGCTTACCGGCTATTTGTTCTGGTGGGAGTTCATCCTGTGAACAGAAAAAAAGAAATTTTTATAAATATTAAAAATATTACTGTAATAAACAATAATAAGTCATAATTAAATTCCTTGACGCTCAGTTCTGTCTTTATTGTTTAATAAGTCATAAATCATTAAATGAATTTTTCTGTTTCTAATGATTAACATTCGGCTGGAAGTGAATTTTCAGGTACGGCTAATTGCAACTTGTATATCAGTCTCTTTCTCAAAACATTCACAGCTCATCAGTTTATTGAGTATTTTTTTAAACAAGTTACACAACATATTGTTCAGCGCAGCGTAAATGAATTTTTTTCTATTTAATTTTTGATCTATAATCTAAGTGATTGAATCCTTATACCCGATTAAAACTCTTACGAGGTGCCTCTTAGAGATTCTCGGCTCGACTCTTGGCGATCCGAAACTACAAGAGTACTAGTCATCCACACTCTCGATTTAATATATTTTCATGTCGTCACGGCATTTGACTCGCGCCTAAAAAACCGACATGGAGTGGAGCTACAGGGAGGCTAGGCGAGTGAAAGCAAGCTCTCTGTCCACACTTTACAATATAAATTGAATTTACCGTATTTTTTAACATTGCAAATCCTATATTTTAGATGTGGGAATCTAGCTTTGTGAAAATATGGAAAGGGCTCTACTTGAAAAAATCTAAGTTTGATTTCTTCTGTCATCATATCGATTGTGAAACATTATTCAATCGTCATGTCAAAAGTCAATCAAAATTAAATCATGATGCATGGGAGCCTGTAGCACGAACCAACTATACCCCATGAAAATAGAAGATATTGAAGATTACAACGCTCTTATAGTCGATATATCCGTCAGCAAAATTTATAGAAAATATCTTCCATTGCGACCACTACATGCTACATCAAATTATTTGTTTCTAAATTATCAAAATGATATATTTCTAAAACTGGAAGATCTTCAACTTCACATCATATCTGTGAAAAATCTAGGAATCTGGAAATCAACTGAAAATACCGAAGGTTACATCGATGATAATATCAATAACAAATTAGAAAAACTAATAAACGAAAATAATTGTACTATACATAGTGTTAACAACTACTAATGATATAATGATAGTTGTAGATAAAAAATAGTATTCTATTCGTGAGTTATAAGGGTTATAACTCGCCTATTGAACTATTACGCAGTCGTAAAGTCGTTAACTTGAACGCCAAAATGACATTCTATACTTCTGTCAAAATATTACTTGTCAAGGCAGAGTGAGAAAAATTATTTTTTCGTAGTAGGCATAGGGTATAAGTTTTAAATATTGATTTGTTACCTTTACAAATGACATCCAACACCCTGTGTAACGCTTAAACATTTGAGTGCCGAACATATGCAGGGGTTTTCATTTTAAATGCGACACACTATATATAATTAATAAACAATTAATACAACTCTTTCTAGTTTTAATGACGTAGTTTATGACTAATCGAGCATCAAATTAAGAACGCAGAGATGTCATTTTGACAACTATACGTTATCCATAAATGCGGTTACAGTTACAAAATCAATTATCAATTAATATCAAAATATTTTCGTGAATATTAATTTTTTCCTTCTTTTTCTATAGCAAAAGATGCAAAATTAATTTATTATGAGTGTCAAAAACTGGATTTAGAATGAAAAAATATTTCGAACTTTTTATAGAAAACTTAATCGTATAATTTGTAATTGATTGTTTCTCTTTTATGCAAATAATGGAATAACCAATTCATAATTTCATTCTATTTAAAACAATATATATTTCTAGGAAATGTATAGGCTGTTTTAAACTTACTTAAAACTACTATCATTATTACCAAATAATTCATGAAATGAACCTGTAATTTAAGCAAATGATTTCCATTTTTTTATCCAAAAAACGCTGACTAGAGGATTTCTTCTTATCGGGTAAAACACGTAATGTGAAATTTCATTTAGAAGCAACATGTTGCATTCATAGAAAACGTAATATTTTTTTGATATAGGAGCTCTTAAATTAAGTACGTTTATGGAATTGGGACAATTGATTGTCACCGCCTGATTTATGAATAAGCTATAGTTGGAGCAAAGTAAAAAGTTATTAACAACCTCCTCAATTTTTGTGCGTGTTATAATTTATTAGTTCAGATTAGACATGTTCAAAAAAAAATCCATTCAAAAATCTGATTTTAAAAAATGTTTTTCTTAATACGGATAAACACCAAATTGAAAATAAATATTAAGAATGTTTTCCAATAAACACCACGCGAAAAATGAATTTCACAAATAATAAAATAATTCCACTCTCCACTACATACGAATCACTAAAATTACAAAAAAGAAATTATGAAAAGTAAATACCATTTTGAAAGTTAAAAAATGTGTGTGGATTAAAAATCACAGAAGAACTGAAACCTCAAATTTCGCCTCTCCTTATTATTACTTTCGACAAAGTTATAGTGGTTTTCTAGCTTTTCACTTTTATAATTCTATAATCGAGGTTTCGGGCCGTAGTCCAACCCACGCTTTAAACTCACCGAAATCGTCCACTAACCAATCAGAATATTCGAAACCGGCAGCAAAATCTGCTTATTTCGTATTTTTAGATTTATCTTTGTAGAACGTTTAAGTTCACCCACTATTTATTTGATCTAGAATGTTTATTTAATATTTTAAACTTGCAGGTTCCAATTTCGGTCGATTAAATATACTAGACGTCCACAAAATGTTTGAAATTTATCTCCAAACAATAATTGGGTTTGGTAGCCTCAAGAAACAAAACAAAAATTATTAGTGGTTTACGAAACACAATTTTCGTCATAACGACTTTTCTGAAAATGGAAAAATTGAGTATCAAGCAGTCATTAAATATTTTTATAAAAGGAAATATGGCTACGGACAGTGGCAGAGCTTCCGATCTTGGGAGGGCCCAAATGCCTCCGCGTTCCCCTGATCAAATCCTAAACAAGACTTTAAAAATGTGCTTAGTACCATCGAAGTCTTAAAATAAATGGAAGGGGTCACAAGAAGCGCGCATTTGAAGACGATCAAATGAGCAGTAATGTCTCATCATCTCTCACTCCTTCTCAGGATGAAATATACGTCTTTGGTGGTAGTACCATAAAAAAAACCAAAATTATGCCTTCGTGTGGTTTCCCCTTGGGTAAAAACAACACAAAAAAGTTTAGGAGTCTTTTTTAACAGTTTATTGCCCAAAATTCTGCTCGTCACCCTAAAATATTATTTGTTGAATATCTAGAGAAATTTTATTTGCTCTTGTCGTCATCTTCACAGAGATGGCAATTACTGAAAGAGAAAACTGGAAAAAATTTAAAACGTTTATCGGAGTGCTCTTTAAGAATCAGTAAAAGTTAAGAAAGAAAACATAAAGACAATTGTGTAGTTTGTAGTTTGGAACATTTTCAAGATCCAATATAAAAGCAAATCTAGATACAAGATCATGAGCAAGCCTGCTTCTGCCGCTAGTTGTGGTTTTACCTATATACAATTTTGGTTTTCTATACTGGAGGAAGTAAATTTAGTTCAACAATATTTACAGTCTCCAAAAATGACTCTGGATACAGGAATCACCAAACTAAACGCATTGAATGAGTATTTAGTGACCGAGTGAAGCACGATTTTAGACAATGCTGTAGCTTTTGGCATAAAAAATGTAATGACATGGACATTAATATCTAGAAACAAGGAAGAAGGAAGATAAAAAGAACGATGCCGGGTGAATCAGCTCATGATACCGGATTATCAATTCAAGAAGAAATACGTCGGTCAATATATGAATGCACAGACTGATTTATACAAGAATTGTCGTCACGATACGGAACCGTGAAAAAAATCAATAATATTTTCCAAATTATTGAAACAAAGTTTATTCTCGAAGCTTTAGATGACGCTCTGACTGCAGCAGTTGACAATCTGATTCAAGTTTATGGTAAATTTGACAACGAACAAGTTTTCCACTAAATAAAAAGGTACCGCAGGCATGTAAAAGCCACCGATACAAGTGTGGACGTTGCTACCAAATGAAGAGCAGAAGAAATCCTTAATTTTATAATAAAATGGGACTTCAGTGAATCCTTACCCTGTATATCGCTTATACTTCAATACTTTTTGACCGTTTGCATCTCGGTTGCATCATGCGAGAGGTGTTTTTCGAAACTTAAGCTGATTAAAAATTATCTTTGATCTACAATGGGTCAAGAACCACTGGCTAATCTAGCCGTGCTTTCAATAGAAAGAAAAATTTCAAAAGAAATCAATTTCAAAGAAGTTATTGAGGAGTTCAGTAAACTGAAGATCTCGAAAACACATATAACATGCTACAAAAAATACAAAAAACTATGTTTTTTTTTATTTTATCTAATTTTTTTTGTCGATCCGTTCCTATTTTATTTTCTTCACCCATATCATTTCCATATTTTAGGTATATGTTTATTTAGCCTAAATAATTCAAGTCGAATTTAAATTTCACTTGCCCGATTTTAACGAAATAAACATAAACACTTATTTATACATACAAATGTGAGTTGAATAAAAAGCTTGTAAAACAACAGTTTTTAAAGCTGGGAGGCCTCATTCAGTTTTGATGCACCGAGCCTCTGACGGGCTGACGGAAATGAAAGAGTTATTAGACACTATTGTTAAGTAATCCAAAACAACCCTCTTCACAGCGGCGCATCATCATCAATTACTTATTTATTATTATGATCTCTAGCCTCGTTAAGTTATTGTTGCTATAAATTAGTCTGTGTTTAGTCTCTCTGTGTCAGTTTTATAGATTCCACTTCAACCCCATCAAGGTATCGTTTTCAATTATTATTAATGTGACAATAATGAACAATAAATATATTTATATAATTTTATAATTATTATGGTAATAAGATAAGAACTAATATATAAAGAAGTCTGTACAACTAATACTTAGTTCATTCAAATTGATATTCGTCTAGTACGTCGTCAGATTGATGTAAATCATTGTCATTTTAAATGAATAAAACCTCATTTGAAATAAATTGTTTTTAAAAAGTAAGTAGGTGAATTGAGTTATTTAATGTAGGGAGACTGTGCGTCATCATTTACAATCTGTAAAAGTTGAACTCAACTTGACTGACGACGAGCATTCGGTTTAGCCAAAAACTGCGACAACCGGCGATAATATCGAAAAAGTTTACCAAATATTTCTGGACGACCGTCGCGTCGGATTAAGTTAAGAGATGGAAGAGGCTATCGGCCCGTAAAGAAAACGCATTAGCCATATACTGAATAAAGAATCATGGATTCGTAGGATATCCGCGCGTTGGATACTGCATTTGCTCATTTTGGATCAGAAGACTTAATTCGTCATAATCTTTATGGAATGTATGCAGAACAACGTTATTATCTCTTTCACGTAGATTATACGAGGAAACTGATGGTAAAATTGAATGTACCATTATAACTTTGGTGGTGTATTCTACATCGTTTATTCAAAATAATAGACAAAAGGAGTCACAGTGCTTGTAAAAACTCAGAATAGGATATCTCGAAATAATAAAGACAGCTAAATCGTAAACCGAACGATTATCTACCTAGATGAGACTTGGTACATCACCCATGATATACCCAGTAAAGGATGAGCTGAGGGATCAACAAGAATTATCATACAAAAGCGCCTTCTAATTATTTTACATGAGGGGTTATAAGAAAGATGAATGCCAGAATGTCTGTTTATAGCAGCCAAGAATATTTCGGATTTTAGCCTGGATTATCACTGTAATCTACAATTGTTGAAAATTGTAGAAAGTTATAATTTTTCAAGGTAATATGCTTGTGATAAAATGAAAAAGGAAGCATGTTATGACGTAATTCGGCTTCCACCATATTATTTTATTTTTAATTTCATCGAGTTGATAGGGCATAAGTTAAAGTTTACTTTACGACAATAATACACCTACTTTGAAAAGTAGTATGATCAAATTGATAAAGACGGAAAATAAAAATGTAACCGCTAAAAACTGGAGAAACTCTATCGAACACATGTATAAACTTGCTCATACAGAATTGGTTCCTATATGTACGAGGTTTATGAATGCCCAATTTTACTTAGACAACATTATTGCCGAAAATGTAATGCCTTTTGCTCCGTTTGTTGGGCCAAGTTTTTTATACATTCAGGATAACGCTCATTCATTCGTTGGCTATTTACATGATGTCAATATCCTTTTATTAGAGTTGCCACCTAACAGTTCGGATATGAATCCTAAAGAACATCTATAGAACTATCTCAAAAAGAGGATTTGAATTCATAATCTTCCTGTTTCTAATCACAACCAACTCATAGAGGTCGCTATTGGCGCAAGCTTTTGTTGAACATTTGATATCAAGCATGACGCGTCGCATGAATGCAGTGCAGCAAAAATTAATGTTATGTTAAGGTCATATTCGACTAATTTATAGGTTTTCATTATTATTTTAATGTAACTTAGTTATATTTTGTGTTTATATTGTAAATATTTATAATTAGGTTAGAACCCGTAAAAATACTTTCTATAGGAATGCGGGATCTAGTAATAAGTCAAATGTAATCTATGTACGAGGATGTATTGAAAAATTCTTAGCCTACTATAGAATCAAACAAATTTTCAATGTCAAAATATTTTTTTCCCGTAGAGTGGTTAGTAATGTCGAATAGTAATCTCCAATTATTGTTCTGCCCTTATCCAAAAAATCAATCATGATTACTCCATGGCAATCACAAAAAATTGAAGCAAGAACTTTTCCAGCAGATTTTTGGACACGAAACTTCTGAAGTCTTGGAGAGCCAGAGTGTCGCCATTCCATCGATTGTTGCTTTGTTTTGTATTCAGTGCTTCAGATATCCCTTTTAGCCCAATACAACGGTCTGATAAAATTATGTCATGAACTGCATCGATATTTTCGCGAACTGATACAGAAAATGGCCTTCCCGATCGGTCATCATCTTCAATGGAAAATTTACCTGTTTTGAAACTTGCAGTCCAGTTTTTCTCGGTCGCATACGAAAGACATTAATAACCAAAGGTATTAAATATATCTTCGTAAATCTGCTTACCTCTTAACCTTTTTAAATACAGGTACTTGATGATGGCTCTATACTCGAATTTTTCGATTTTCACAATTCCGGTGGAAATCTTACGTAACTCTAGTTTACTTTTTTGACGTCAAACTTTACACTGACACTTCTACTAAATTATTGTTCATTGCTATGGCAACGCAATATTTTATTTATGCATGGAACTGGCTTAGGCTAACTAGATATCAATACATCCTCGTATTTATGTATTAATATATTGTTTCTTATGTAGTAGTAGATTTAAGATTTAATCGTCAATCGTCTAATTATATTGAAATTTCAAAATCAATAATGATACAATAATGTAAACCTTGTAATAAAATCCTTGTATAATAATATTATAATGGTTGGGTCCTGCACAATGCCCTCCCAATAAACAGTAGATAATAAATTCGTTTCGAATTCTATATAGGTTTGGTAGGAAAGTCACTTTAGACTTTATTGGTTATTGATAACGTGCATTAACGATGTATAAAATATTCTTCCATTAATTATTTCACTTATGTATGTCAAAAAAATAAATTTAAATGATCTCATATTGATTATACTTCAATCCGATCTTAGAATGTATATTCAACCATCCATCATGCGAACTATACAATGTTGAATTGAACATTTCACAAATGGGTTTGGCATCGACGTTCCCAAGTATCAGAAAGCTTTTTTTTTTTTTCGAAGTGGATATTCGAAGTTAAATGAACGATAGTCGAATAGTCGTGTCATTTGTTTATTATATTATATGAAAACTTCAAAGAAAATACTTTCAAAATAAACGAAACACGTCAGTTTTCAAACTCTAAGTTGAACGACTTTTATTTTAAAATCATCAATTGATTATTTTCTCAACATGTTGAAAACTAATCACTCCGAAATTATGATTTGTCTGCTTGAATTTAAAAATAAAAAAGATTTTTAGTGAATTTCACTAACAAACGTATTATTTGCAAAAATAATTGGTCGCTATAAATAACCTGAAAATAGAAACTTTGGATCAAAATATTTTGATAAAAACAAACCGTCACACAATTTAATAACGAATCGTCATTTTGAAAATCCATTACAAAAGTGAGAAAAGCTACGTTGAAATTGCTATTAAAATTTCGAAATTTTCGGTCGTGGAAATTCACATGTCAAAAAATAGAGTTTTCGATTTATGTCTCAGAATCATTTTTTTTTGTATAAGATAGTGTTAATGAAAACTTGGAATATCAAATTGCTCGAAGGAAACAGCAATTACGTTCCTGATTAATTCCGCAACGAATACTAAATTATCGAACGACACTTTTATAGATATTGATCGACATCCTTACAAATTCTCTCAACTTATCTTAAATGTCCCACCAGCTTAAATTATTGTAGAAGTTACTTGTCCTAGAAAGTTCTGGTACATTCGCAAGGGGTATGATACGTGAAGGTGAGTCACGCTTTCATGAAATACGTTTGGATCAAACGTGTCGTTTCAAGATGTCGGAACAACAGCTTGGAGTTATAAATACAATGCTAAGTTCATTGACAATGAACCCAAACTTGTTTTGAGTAATATTCAATGAAAAAATGTATGACCCAACTATAGATGAATACCGTGGTAAAGATTTGCGCACAGTTGCTGCTAATAGGATAAGCCTTGAATTGTATATTCCTGAGCTTGGGTCAAAGGAAATGATTGTGAAATTTAGTCATCTAAGAAGTCCTTACTGTCAATACAAGGTCTGGAGAAGGATTCCAAACTTTTGTAAGTCACCCTTAATTTTGTTTTGCTTGTCTCATGTTTGTGTCGTATTAAGTAAAAGGCATTAAATCACTCACAGAAGGTTTTTGAAATAATTTGGAAAACTTGTTGCTTGTTAATTCTACATCAACCAAATTTGATGATCTTAACGTATTTCTTCGCAGTATCCAAACACAAGCGTTTATTTCCAATTTGTGGTCATTGTGTCTAGAAGACGATCAATCATTTTGCTAATACAGTACAAAAAAAGAGCTCTTGGCGGCATACCTTACAACAACTAGCTCATTCATGATCCTCATTCCAATATAATGTGAAAAATTTTTGATGGATTTACGTGTCTTCAACCAGACGCTTAATTAAATGCAAATGAAATTTGCTTTTGTACATTTTACAATGAAAAATAATTATTTTACTATATTAGCTCACAAATCAAGAAGCAAGGGCTTTATTATGCAAGTGGCAGGTTTAGAAAGGGGTTACAAGAGTGTAAGGGGTGGTAGAATGCCTGTGTTGCGCTAAATCTAAAATAGTTTCCAAACATTGTCAAAATTTGTGGCGAAATCGATAAAGTAAGACCTAAAAAATTCAGCTCGTCGTCAAATATAAAACTCTGTCTAGTGACACTTAAATTATCATGTAACAATTGCACAAACGCATTAGATGGTTATAGACTACAAGGGTTGTCTGAAAAGTTTCCAACTTTAACCTGAAGATGTCAATAGTTGTCAAAATAAATTGACATTTATTAGCGCACACGTTGAAAGATTTTACTGAAATTTCAGTCATTTTGGGTAGTTAGTGGTTAGTTTCTGTTTGATAATCATATGAGTTAGTCGTTGCTTTTTCTGAAAATGGAAAAAACATATCAAACATGTGTACGGAGCAAGACTTTACCATACAAGTGACAGGTTTAGAAAGGGGCTACAGGAGTGTAGGGGGTGGTAGAATGCCTATGTAGCGCTAAATCTAAATTAGTTTCCAAGAATTGTCAAAATCACTGTTTTTGTTAAATTTGAGGGGAATTTAATAAAATAAGAATTATTGTACAAACACGTTGGAAGATGATAGACTACAAGGGTTGTTTAAAAAATGTCCGTTATTAACCTGAAGATGTCAAGACTTGTCAAAATAAATTGACATTTATTAGAGCACACGTTAAGAGATTTTTACTGAAATTTCGGTCATTTTGGATAGTTAGTGGTTTGTTTCTGTTCGATAATCGTATGAGTGAGTCGAAAAAATGTATCAGACATGTATACGGAACCTCTACACTATCATTTACTATCGTAAAATTTTGGGCAGCTAAATTCAAACTTGGCGGTATCAGTTTGGATGACTACAAGGGTTAGGAACGGTCAAACCTTGCAACTGCCATCGTCGGATAAAGGTTAAAAGGATTGAAGAGACTATTTGTCCAAAAAAATCAAAAGAATGCATTTGCCATACACTAACTGAGGAATAAATAATGCGTTAATTATCCACTTGTTGGATACCACGTCTTAATCAAAAAGTATAATTCCTTGCATCGATCCACCATTACATCTGGAACGATGAAACAGTTAAGATAGTAGATTGCAAACATGCTCCTAAAAAAATAAATATGATTTTATCTGTCTGAAAAGCGATGACGATCGTTTTTTGGGATAGTCATTGGATTGTGTCTTCTAAAGGGTAAATCAAGAAGACGAAAGGATGTTGAAAAATCAAAATAGTTATGAAAAAGTCTTGTTAGGTGGGAAACTCTCGTATTTCTAGATTATTATAGCCGACATTTTGGGTTCACTTTCCAATTGCGTTAATAAATTAATTAAAAATGGATTTTATTTTACTCCAGGATCTCTCACTCTCTCTCTCTCTCTCTCTCTCTCTCTCTCTCTCTCTCTCTCTCTCTCTCTCTGTATAAATTGGTTACATTTATCACCCGATGAAAATAATAATTTTCTTACAGTTTTAATGAAATAACCAAAATATATGTAAGGCTTGTTAGCTTTAGTAATATTTTCAAATCCCACTAATAACCGTCAAAATATGATAAAAATAAAATAAATATTGAGAGCCGGCTTTTTGTAATTTGCAATTTTTGGCAACAAAATCATTGGTAATCAGTTATGTCTGAAGAAGCGATCAAAATATATGGAAATAGTAGGATCGTGTTTCGCGGACTTTTATAAGCGATAGAAGGAGCATTGGTCGAAGAAAAAATGTCCATTAAAAAGCACTTACATTTGTGTTACTAGCATTAATATAATTTTTAATGTAAGCCTATTATTAAAGTTGGTATTATTAATGAGCCGATATCCAATAGCATCACACTTCACAGCACAAACATATATTTCACTAAAATTCAAACAAATACTAGATTATTGAAATATCACTTACAGCAGACATTGCGGGAGAAAGAGCTGCACTCAAACAATACAAAATTTATAATGACTGTAATGTTGGGGGAGTATACGCCTACTGATTGAAACAGATCTTCTTCTGCTCTTATATATTTCCCGAAATAAATTTTACGAGATGAACGATTTACGAATTTGAAGGCTATAATTCTTGAGTTTAATGGTTATATAGACCCCACTGGTCTTACTGTTTTCCAGAACTAAATTTTCATCAGAGATGGAACTGTTACTTTTCGAAAATAACTAATTTTGTACGAAACTGCGATTCCAGATGTATATAAATTTGACAAAAACAAAAATAAATGTGCAACAACAATTTTATTTTTCGGAAAAAGAATTATTATAATTTCAACGGATACTATTAATAAACAAAAAATTTTCTATAATAATTATAAATTAAACAAAAATGAATTTTTCATTTGCTTTTCTGCAGTAACCCAACTACAATTCTATACCAAGGGAAAAGTAATTGTAGAATGAAAAACGTGTGATATGTTATTTGGTTGTTAAGATAATTTGGAAGTTGTCTAAAGTTTCCGACCTAAAGTATGGTTTACGCGGGTCAAATGGATTGAGCGAGTTGACACTCGCATACTTAATATAGACAGATCGTGGAGTCGAGTAACAAGCGATTGGGCAAAATTGGTCACTAAAGGTGATATCAGACGATTCACTTTTTATTCATTTCTGTCTTTCATTCAGCATCTTTCATTAAGAATGAAACGTCTAGGCATTAAATGAATCAAAAGTGATAAATGAATTTATTAGTTAACCAATCCAGCGATGTTGGATTTCGGTATTCGGCATCGATCACTCGCACTCCGAATGAACTAAAAATCGAAAAATGAAACGTATGAACGCGAAAAGAACGTTCACTCGAGTTCGTTTGACGACATATTCGAGGAAATGAGCGAATTAGGTTCATTTTTCACACCAATTTTCCCTAGAGAAACGTCTGTTCTCTGTTCAGTTTCTAGGTTAGGTGAAGATTTTGTCCTGTGGTTAATTATTTTATTGGGTTTTTAGTTGGTTTTACTGGAAATTTAGAAAAAAAGTGAACTGAAGAGAAGACAGTGGAGTTTGTAAGTTTATACCTAGGCAATTAATGCTTCTGTACTCTTACACATCTTCTACGACGAGTTCGAGTAGCAAGAGACTACTTCCAAGAGTGGCTCTTTTTTTAATCAATTTTCAATCGTTACTGCAGGTTCTTTGTTAATTTCCTATTCCACAACTTCATTTACTTTTTCTTAAGCTTTTTTAAAAACACTTTCTTGTCAAGAGCTTTAAACTCTTGGGGAGCCATTATATAAGATTAAAATATTAAAACTGAAACTTTCTATCATCAGCTACGGTCCGAAATCTAGGTCTAGTAAAGTATTTGGAAAGTTACTAGGCCGATTAGCCATTCTATTCGAATCGTGTGAACTAGGTAAGAGATAGAAACAAGATTTTTTTCCACAATCTTTTTTATTGTTCAACGTAGTCTCTTATAAAGTTTATATACTTTTTCGAACGGGACTCTAAGTAGAGTGGATAATTTTTACACTTTTTGTAAATATTTCGCGTAACACATAATATGATGTCGTTTCTTAGTAATGCTCGCAGTCATTCTACTGGCGCAACCTACTAACCCCTCTCCACACCCTCTAACCCTGTCTCTTGCGTGATAAAACAGTTGCTCCTCAATCTGTCATCCAATGTAGTAAAATATTTATTTTTGATTATAAAATGTACAAAAGCAAACTTTATTTGCTATGAATTGAGACTCTGGTTATTTTTACTTGTAGACAATCAGAAAATATTCATTTAATAATGAAACATAAAAAAATATTCTTGAAATGATTTCTTGAAAAAATGTGTTTTCTCTTATTTTCTATGTACTGGTTGTTTACCACGAAATAAAATCCATTTCTAAGCCCGTTTTTTTATACTTCTTGAATAAATAAAAGCAGAATGGAAAAATATATTTTTCCTCAATAATAACAGTTCCAAGCATTTCCCATATCTCTTTTTGGACAATAATAGAAATTGTAGTCGTTTATAACGAGCCATTTGCGGGAAATTTTGCAATTTTAGTTGATATTTAATGTCGAAATCTAATTTTACTCTTATTTTTCTATGTGCTGTTTTGTTTACCAAGAAAAAGTAGTAATCGTATTTTCATGACAAGAACAAAAGAAAATCTTTTTAAATTATTGGGTAGTATCCAAATTTCGATATAAACAACTAGAAAATTACTTAAAAGTTACCGGTCAAATAGATATTTTGTTTCAATTTTATTATGATTTTATGTACATCAGTAACACCTAATAAAATGTTGTCAATGTTATACTTAATATATTCTCACTTGAAGTATTGTAAAAATATCAAAGAATTCCTAACGCAAAACTGATATACAAAAGTAGTGAATTTTACGTAAGTAAGAAATGAAAATGTTGCCGAAGAACACATAGTGGTATATTTTAATCATTTTGCTACATTCACCAAACGTACAGAAAAACTCAAAAGTATTAGCTTAGAATTGAACATTCATTTTAGACAAATACTTTATCGTTCAAAGATACGTTCACTAAGTCTTCCGTTCCAGATATAGAAAAATTTTTACAAATGTTTGCACCTCCCAAATCGTATCTCCCAAAAAAAGGAAAAGAATAATTTTAGTGATTTTTTTGAAAAAGACCTTAACAAAGGCTATTAGTTGGCTGTTCATTCTTTCATGGCCATTTATCAAAACTACATCGAAGATACAGATAAGGCTGATGTTTCTGTAAATGAATAACATAAATGCACGAATTGAACTTTTGACTTTTGCCCACTGGAAGTGACTTCCATTTTGGGATATTCAAGGAGAACAACGAAAATTCTGTACAGGTGACTGCATTCAAAGAGGATATTAAAAATATGGACATTATTGCCGTAAAATATTTACGAACAGTTATACAAAGACACAAAACAATTCACTTGAATGACTTTAAAAGATGTTCCTGAATGGAATCACAATACAACGTCAAAATTGACGATAGTGAATGTTTTGACCAACTGCAAAATCCTTTGTTGAACATTAACAAAGGAAACGTTGATTGTAAGAAGCTGTTAGTACATAAGATATGAATAACCTATTTTCAATCGATGATAAGTCAAGATTGCTTTTCTGAATTCCTAACTAATCGTCAGTATCACTTTGCTATTCCAGGACAAAACGCAAACGTTGAAAGAGCTTTTTTCTCGATAGGTCAGCAATGGACGGAAGAACGCAACAGTTTACATGTTAACACTGTTGCCAAAATGTTGGTTGTAGAATTAAAATCAAAAAAAATTTCATTTAATTAAATTAATTAATTATTTTTATTGTATAATTCAAAGAGAAGAAGTTTTTTTGTTTTATTGTTTAACTTAAAGAGAAGAAGTTTTTGATTATTTTTTTTTTCATTAAAAAAAGTCTTTGTGCCTTCCATAAGAAGAATTAAAATGTTAATAAATGTTTAAGTATCTAGAATTTCATTTTGAGTGATGACTATTTGATTAATTATAATTAATAAAGTACCTACCTAAGACTGATTTGGCATTCGTTTTTATTTATTATTTCGCCAGAACTGGACAAGATTTATGATAATCAGAAAAGATTTATTTATTTAACAATTTTTTTGTCGTACCTATTAATAATGAGACAAAATGTCCGGTGAAACTAGCTGGTCTGTCCGGCTATTAGGTTTGACGACCTGGCAACCCTATTTGCAGTGAACGAAATATTTCATTTTGTTTTTCAGTGTTAACAGTGGCGGCACACAATGTTGTAATCAAAATATTATTTTAATTTGTTTTTCGGTTCATATATTTATTTAAATTCATTGAGGGAGATGCGCTTCGGAAGTATTTGGACAAAACCTGGTTTGATACACACGGGGTTGAACTTTATATTTTTTCCATCTGTCTTCCTAATTCCAGTTTCGGGATTCTTTATTTAAATCACTGAATTATCTATGTGTTATTTTCTGATATTCTTCTTAATCTATTTTTACTGATACTTGCCTATTACTAAGTTGTGTTCCCATTTCCGTTATAATGGAATTTTTTTTGTTTGTACAATATAGTTTTTTATACTTTTGTCCCCATTACTTTCAGCTACAAATGTGTATCTCTCGTCTAATTGTCGAGGCCATAAAGTATTTCCAATCAGTAATTTATTTATTTGACAAAACTCCAGCATTCTTTGTCCATTTCTATTTGTTGTTTCCCCAAGGTAATTTGAAAGTTTCTTATGGCAAAAGTTTGGCAACCACTGTCATGAAGGATGTATAATTTTTTCAATTCAATTTCTTACTTAATTACCAGCTTTTTTTTAATGAATAATAAAGAATTTTTGGTTGTTCGGGAAATAATATTTAATAGACAGTTTATTATAAACAAGCTGGCCTAAATTTAAATTATAAGTAGCTGTTTCCAATTAATTATCAAATTCTGTCAATTTGATTATTCACAATAAAAAATATTTTTTCTCCCACTTCATTAGCCTATGAATTGGACTGTAACAGTCCACTGAAATAAAACAAATCTCAGCTTTCAAAATTCACTCTTGCATATCCCACAACCGAATGAAATAAAAGTCTGAATTTTATATAGTCTAAAAATACTTTTCTGCACCTGTCTCTACACTGTTGCTGTGTTGTTTCGAATTAATGTTAAACATTTTTATTTTACGCTCCAAGAAATGTTTGTAAACCAAAAACTGCGAAATTAGGTGACTGTCAAGTCTTCACATTTATCTTATTATACAGAGGCAAGTAATAGAGGAAAATTACTGACATTTCGTAGGTGAGAAGATGCATTCAATTAAAATATAACGCCCACTAATCACAGGTGGTATGATAGATTTCTCCTGTTTTTTTGTATGTGAGTTACAATATTTTTCATTTATACAGGATAACGTAATGGTTATATATAAAGATTGTCCCGGATATCCAATAGCCTTGAATCGAAGATGAGATTATTAGAAAAACATTTTCCTCACACATAAAAAATTAATTTTGGTATAATTAAAGGATATTTTAGTAGCGTTTTTATTGTTTTATTAATTATTTGAATTATTCACAATTATGAACTCTTGTAAATTGTCTGCTAAATATGTTTCTATAAGTCTATTCTCTTCCCTCAATTATGAACTCTTGTAAATTGGGTCCTTAATATGTTTCGATAAGTCCATTAGCGTTTGATGAAACCAGAAATATCTTGTTTATTATGGTTCACTGGTGCTGACTGATTCTATCGTTCAGTCCGAAATGGAAATGTTGGCAAAGTAACAAAAATAACACACTAACTTTCATATACTTTATTTACGCCATAAATACATGATATAAATATAAATTTTCTATATAATCTGCAAAATCACAATTAATACACAAGATGAGAGGTACATTATATAATCGAGACATTTGGCAATCGTACAACAAGTTTTAGGAATATCATAGTGACAAATTAATAAAACCATAAATTGCAATATGGGGTATTTAATTTTAAAATATGGGAGTGAGTTATAGTGCTCTTAATAGTAAGTAATTCATAACATGTACAATTTTTATTATTATACTTGTTTTGGATCAAACAGTATCTCAAAAGCTCTAGCAAAATAAAAATTCTCTTTAAGGGTAATAATAGGTTCTCAATTGCGAATTTTGGATTACCTGAATGTTAAATATAAGTTAAAAATTAATTAAATAAGTTAAAAAGTCAAAAATATTTTTAAAAATTTTGGACACATAGTTACAAAAAAGGTTTAATTTTACACAAAAATGTACTTTTACATTTTGTCTCTATTATTAAAATTTAGAATTTACTATGGCTAGAGCTAAGGGATGATAATTACAGCTACTACTCACTTTATTTATATTAAATTATGAATTTTAATTTTAGAGAAATATTTTTAATTGTCTATAAATGAGTTTTAATAAATTTTAATTTCATCTTTAGCCACTTAGCTCAAAAGGAATTTTTTTTTCAAAGTCTTACATTATATTTAAAAAAAATAGTGACAAATTTTTGTTTAATGTTCAAAGAAGTCTTTGCGTTTTGACCAGACAATTAACATTAAAACTGAGACAGATTTTCTATACGACAAAATTAGGAAGATGATTCTTGAGTAAACAATTTCTTATTTATAGACACAGAATGAAAAAAATTGCGTTGATATAAATGTGAAATGAATTATCTACTTTTTTATATATTCTATATATTTTTGGTATTATTTGAGATATCTACTAAAACATTGCATGAAAAAATCTAAGAACAAATTCAAATAACAAGATTTCAAACACCATTTTTTTCTTAAAATATTTACTGGTATCTAATAGAAATGCATATTTTCGTTGTAATAGGAAATATCTTCAGAAGGTGTTCTCGAAATTATTTAGACAAAATTTGGCAAGCTTAATATTCTCCAATCAAAGCAAGTAGGCATTTCTTGTAATCGCCGGAAGCATCATCCTGAAATAAAAAACGATATTTACTACTTCAATACAGAGTGAGTTGAAAAAAATTTCATATCAAAAATCTTTTATTAAATACTAAATCAAAAATCGTAGGTTGGTCCAAAATTGTGATTGTTTTCATTTCAATCAAGAGATTTGTAATATTTCAGGTAAACGAAAAGGTAGTCCGAGTATATAATCAAACTCGTGACGAATTTATTAAGAATTTAATGCCCAATCCGCTTTGTAAAAATTAAAACATAGAATCCTTTTTTTTAGATAAGGTTGCCTAACCTAAATTCACAATTTTATAAATAATACAGATCTTTTAGAAACTGACCGAGGAGAATATTTTTTATTGGACACTAATTTAACTAATAAATAATTACATTTGGATCAGAAATAAATGTAAATTATTTAAAAAACATTTTACATGGACGGTAATTTTAAATACTTGTTTTTCATTTCATAATTAAAATCCCGAGTCGTATAATTTTTTATTTTATTAGCGAGTATTATAATCAAGAGTTAGCGCACGCCCGATGTAAATTGGAAATCGACTCAAAAATGATTTGAAGAGACTAAAAGTTGTGAAATGAAAAATTTTATAAAATTTTTGTTATAATTTTTTCTCTGACAATATAATATAATCCGTTCCAGAGATATGGCCGACGGCCGATCTCAGTTACCCACCCGGTACTTTCTATAAAACAATATTAAATTTTGGATTATTCGATTTTTCTTATGAAAATATTTTATTCATATGACATTTTGGGGACTTCACTCCAAAGCTTATAACTGCAAATTTAAACACGAAAAAATCCCTCAAAGAAATAATTAAAAGTGTATTCAATTGAGAAAGTTTGTTATTAGAGGACAAAATATCATTATAACAGACAGTAATCAATCCAATATGGGTCTATATGGTATCTATTTATAGGAGATTCAAGTAAAGTTTTAGGTTTCACTAGGGTATAAATAGATGTTCTATGACATGTGACTGAAGTACTTTACCAAGACCTCCAAATCATAAAAGTTTAATAAACACTACAAAAAGAAAATGCAAATTTAAAACAAAGTTAACAAGTGGACTTGAAAGATACCTAATGGAGAAATATCCCACTGGACGAATTAACCAATCTTATAAGCAAAATATTCTCCATCAAGATCAATACAGATATGCTTGGTTTGAATCAGTTGTCTAAGTTATTTTTTCCATGTCGATTGAGATACCTCCAAAATATGTGATTTGAAAGCATCAATCGCTTCTTCTGGTGTAGAAAAACGTTGACCTCGCAATTTATTTTTGATATGCGGCAAAAAGAATAAATCATTGGGTGCCAAACAAAGACCCATCAATTCGATGGTTTGACTGTTCAAAAATTCAAAAAAATTTTGTTTAAACTGATGTGTGATAGCTCGCATTGACGTGGTGGGGTTTGATTCATCTTCTGCGATTGATTTCCCTTATTTTTTTCAAACATTTTTGGCAAAAAAAATGCTGCTGTACCATTCAAAAACGACCGTTCTACGTTTCTCTAATGGAACAGTGGCGATATGTCCAGTTATTCCGATAAAACATTTGCTTCGAAGTGCTTTGTTCGCGAACTAGTTTTGTTGGATTTGGCTCGTCTTGAAAGACCCATTCAGTCGATGGTCGTTTAGTTTGGGTTCGTATGCATGAATCCATAATTCGTCACCTGTCAGCAGTTTTTTGAACCAAGGCACACGAGCTTTTTTGAGCGATTGTCAAATTATGCGGTATCCAACGCGTACAAATCTTTTTCACAACCACGAAATTCGTCCTGTAGCAAAGTGGCGACCACGATTGAATTCGGAAAACCAGCCAAACACGGTGGTTCGTGATGAGGCCTCATCATCAATACAAAAAAAAACAGAGAAAATGCAGAATTAAAACAAAAATGTCAAGTGAGAATCAATAAGATACCTAATTAACCAGCCTTATAGCCAGAATAAATAAAATCCATAATTGCTGTGGAATTGTTTAAACAATATAAAATTTTAATTAAAATTTCTAACTCATAAGAATGAATATTTAAAAAATTATTCACTTTTATAGCCTCTCCTAAAGACTCCCCGTATTTAGCTTCATAGGCCCTTTTGATTTCTTCCATATCAATTTCACATCTTGTAATTATGTTACGGACTAATTTTCTATCATCTGTACCCATACCGGAAACAGCATGATGTAACTGTCTGGCAAAGAAGGTCGGTTGATCTTTTATAGCGCGTATAATGGCCAGAAAACCTTCTTCAGAATCACCAGAGAATTCCCCTTTGATTGTTTGTTCGATGTCCGTTCCTATAAATTAAAAAATATTATAAATATACATAAACAGTATTCAAATTTTCAACTTACCAGATAACTTTTCGTATTCTTGAAATATAAGTCCCAACTGGGCGTAGTTTCTTTGGCACAAAATAGCATTGAAAGCGGATTCGTCGGTACCAAGCCGTAGTTCGCCTGCTGAAAGTAAAGCCTGGGCGTCTGCTGCAGCCGCTTGATGATCCACCATCATGCTTTCATCTCTGTTTGCACAGCATAATGAAACCATCATTCTTTTGAATGTTCCTGAAGTGTCACTTCTCAAATCTTCTTCTAGTGGACGGTAATACACTGTAAAACAAAAAAAATTATAAAAGGATGGAACGTGTTCGCTAGTTATATGGATTGCTCCGAATCTTGAAAGAGTTCTCAGAATGTATTGACTTTTAGCGTTCCGTATGACGTTTCCATGCTTATCATTAAGCGATTTTATTCTACATTTGTTTTTAATTATGTGTTATTTTTGTATTCACAAGATTCGAAAATAGAAAGAGTAGTAGCTTTAATTTGTGCGTTTGCAGATGTTTTTGAAAAGGAGGAAGACGAAGTGGACGCACATCCGAAGAGCATAGACTAGACTCGAACATATTGAACATACTGAGTTAATAGATAACTTCTCAGTTCTTCCCAGACAATAAAAATGTTTTTAGCTTCAGCTCCTACCACAACTACCATTGAAAGATCTTTCAGCACCCCCCGTTGAGTTAAAACTTTTGTAGAAAATAATAAAGACAAAACTATTGAAAAAGCAATAAATCGGTTTTCGTAATATCCTACTACTTTTCTCTGATTAGAATTAGAAAGTAATTTTATATGTTGGTGAGTTTTTTAGAAAGAAAATATGATCTATTTTGACTTAGCTCCCCTCTATAATTGACCTTATTTGTAAATATGACTGTTGTTTTCAGTATTCAAAAAAGTAATCAACTTAATGACAAACCAAAGTTGCCACAGAGATTTAGAAAAAAGTTGTACCATGTGTAAATGAACATAAACAACAGATCAGCTTTTTTCATAATTGCATCACATTCACCCCCAATAAACTAGTGGATATATATTAGATACAAACCGCAATAGATGAACCATTCCTTAAAAGATCACTGAACATTTGACTTGACTCACCCTTATCTTAAAAATCTACCTTCTAAGGTTTGAAAAAAAAATTGTTTAATGCTTCAATATAATATTTATAATTTTTCAACACTGCTTGATGTATTTCGTCCGTTGTTATGTTTATTTCAAATTTTTTTATCCTTTTTGAGTATTTGAAATGTTCAACCCCTATAAATCATCTATTATGACAAATAAATGAAAAAATTATTTACGAGATTATTTTTTTACATTAATATTTTATTTTATATAACAAGGAAGAATATGAATACATTTTTAATACACTATTTTAAAAATTTTCATCATCTTCGTCACTATTTTCGTTCTCTCCCTCTTCGTAATCGTAATTAGTGGCGCGCAATTTTGAGCAACACAATCACCGTAGGTTGAGTTGCAACACAGCCTAATACGCTACCCTGTGGCACCCCTCTTGCACAATAAAAAGTTTCCTCATTAACTTTTATTTGGAAGGTTCTGTTGTTTAAGTAAGATTTAAGAAGTGGGTAGTAGTTAGGGGGTAAAGTTCTTTTAATTTTGTATAGCAGCCCTTGATACCGCACTTTGTCAAAAGCCTATCGAGGAAAACAGCAGAGCAGTATTCTTGGTTTTCCAGGACTTTGTTTATTTTTTGGGTGAGTCGGTGGACCTGTTGCACTGTTGAATGTTTTTGTCGGAATCCAAATTGATGGCAGAGCATCCATTCCTGTGGAGGTAGGTCTTTTAATGTACTTGTGAATTAGGATATTCTCAATGAAACAAAATACATTTTCAATGCTTAACATTTATTAAATTACATATAAAAACAATATTTCAAAAAACAGTTGGTATGACACAAAAATATAATAAAAGTTTTAAAACAACAATCACAAACAAAACATATAAATCATGGATGATTCAAGTTACACTGAGATTCAAATTAAAAAAATGTCATTGAAATTTCGGCTGCTGTTTTTTTTTAATATTTCACATTTTGGGAAAAAAATTGTTTACAGTGTGAGCAATCAGATTTATATAAAAGTAACTTGAAATTTTAATGGTACAATGAAGCAACTGATAATCAGGAATATGTGAAATGGGTTAAAATTCCACATATCCTCGCAATTCCAGCAACAGAAATTTCTTCTGAAGATGTTTCTCTTCAAAAAGCTAGTTCCATTAGGATCAAAATAGATTAGATAGTAGTAAAATCACATCTAGTATCTCTAGTTTGCTAGGAGAGGATATCATTTATATAAATTGAGAAGAACATTATAAAAATATTTTAAATACATCAAAAAATAGTTTTATATAATGAAATTAAGAACATATACTGATTTCGATAACTATCTTTAGTTCCATAATTAGTATTCTCCAATGAGAGCCAATAAACATTTCTTGTAGTCTCCAGAGCAATCACCCTAAAAATATAATTGATTATTAAAATGTAATCAGATTTTTAAAATTTTACCTTAATAGCGTCAGCCAAAGATTCCCCATATGTAGCTTGATATTCCCTCTTAATTTCCTCCATATCAATCTCACTCCTAACAACTACCAATCTTATTAATTGTCTATCGTTAGTACCCAAGCCTTTCATGCTTTTATTCAGTCTCTTTGCGAAAAATGCAGATTGGTTCTTAATAGATCTAACTATAGCTAAGAGAGCATCTTCTGAGTCTCCTGAGAACTCATTCTTAATAGCTTTTTCTATATCATGTCCAGTGATACGAGCATACTCTTGGAAAATCAATTGTAGCTGAGCATAGTTTCTTTGACAAAGTACCATATTAAAAGTGGATTCGTCGGTTCCTAGACGGAGTTCTCCAGCTTGTAATAAAGCTTGAGCATCTTGTAAGGCTCTTTGTTGATCGGTTATCATGCTTTCGTCTCTACAAGCATTGCATAAAGATACCATAAGACGTTTGAAAGTACCACCTGTGTCTCCTTTTAGATCGCTTTCTAAGGATCTATAATATACTGCAAAGAACACAAACGTTGATATACACTCTAAAAACACTAGGCAACACTAAATTCATCCCTAGAGGGATATGATCATCACTGAAATTATAAATATATGGAATAAATTTAGACAAAAAATTCGAGATAAAAAAATATCCAAATTCCAATCGAACGCATAACATTTAAATCTCTCCTTCTATAAATATCTAACTTATTTTTGAGTATAAACTTACATTTATGATATGCCTCTCTGATGACCATAATCTCACGATTAGACATAGTACAAAGAACCTCAATAAGAACATCCTCGTCGGTACCAGCACCACTCATTGCGTCATGAAGTTCTTTGGCATAAAATTCAGGAAGGGGAGTCATCATGGCGACAATCAGATTTTCGAAATTGCCGGTTAATTCACTTTTCAAATCTTTTATTAGATCCTGGATAAAAGAATTGTATTTTAAATTTCATTGATTTCAAAATTTTTCATATTAATAGTCATAAATTTTAAAAAAAACTGTGATTATTTTTAAATATATTCTCCTTTTATTTCTACACACTTTCCAAAACGTCTGAGTAAAGCTTCTATGCCACTACAAAATTACGATGCATGTTTATAGTCGAAACGTCAAAACTGCTGTTTAATTTTTTACCCCTTAACACGGCTTTCAGCTTTCCGACCATAAAATAGTCGTACTGGGCGAAATCAGGACTATATGGTGGTTGTTCAATCTCTGTGAATCCGCATTCGTGAATAGTATCTTTGAGAAGCACTGTCATGAAGCAAGCTCACATCTCGGATGATTTGGCCGCGTCTATTTTCCATAATTTTTTGACGCAATCCCACTTACTAAGTTAGAGTAATATGCATTCACGGATGTAATTCATTTCTGCTTATTGCTTTTTTTTTGGTACGGGCTCTCCTTTTCGGTGCCACTCCATGGAATCTCTTATGGATGTCGGGTCATATTAAGAGATCATAGTTTCTCTATCTATTACATTTGATCAGATTATATTCTTTCTTGGTCGTCGCGGTAAAGCTCTAAAAATTGCTCACAACATTCTACTCGACGCGACTTTTGCACTCCACCTTTCACTAATTTTTGTCATATTTGAATGCTCACGTTTTCTAGAGTAGTCACCGTCACAGGACCTCCCACACGTGGGTCATCTAATGATTCTCGACTCTAGCGAAAAAATTTTAACCAAGTCACCATAAACAGCCTCCATATTAAAATGGATCGAAGCAGAAAGTTGAACTTGCATAAATATTTTTGCGACAGCAGTCTATTTACTATAAGAACTACTTAAAATATCTAGCCTTAGAAAGGAACAAAATATATTAGTAATAAGATATGGATGTCCCCAAAGCATTTGACTGAGTAGACGTAGTTGATGGTAATAGAATAAGGAGAAAGATATCATTGTAAAGAGCCATTAAGATGAAAATTATAAAAGATAGAAAGATAATTAACATATAAAGCGATTGATTAGAATCAAAAACCTGGAATACAGGAAATAATCTCACGAAAAAATGTATAAAAAACTTTAATTAAACATCACTTAAATAAGAAAATTGTAAGATCAAAATTGAAAAGAAAATGTCTATAACCAACTTGGTATATAATAAAATGTGGAAAGGAAATAGAAGAAGACTTAATTAATTAAAAACAAATAAATAATTAAAAAAAAACACTGGTGAAAGAAGAAATTATCAGTATAGGATTAGTTTGAAACAATAATTTCCAGATATGATCCTCTTACTTGGACTTACCAATACCTACATGAGATTTGCTTTTTACTCACCTTTCCGAACAAAGTTTTGAATTGCATAGCGATCTGTAGTCTCTGTTCATTAGTTCGCCTAGCCAAGACATTGATAATGGCTTTCTCATCGGTTCCGAAACCTTTCATAGCTTTCCTCAGTACTTGAGCATCTTCTGTTGGATTGAAGGGGTTGGCGGGTCTAACAGTTGGAGTTTTCTAAAAAAAAAAAATCCAAACAAATAAATTATTTTTTACAAAAATTGTTGGTATCACCATTTTGTTTTAAGCAACTTATCGCACTTAAAGCTCGACTACACAATAAATGAAGCGGCAATTTTTACTAATAAGAATGTTAATTTATTACTAACGCTATGGTGAAATTATATTCAAAACTATTTTTTATCTAACGAATATATGATAATATTTAGTGATAATAACATTTTTTAAATTATCGATTTATGGATTGATAACAATAGGAAATTGCAAATTTTTGTTAATAGAAAATTTGTTAGTAATGTAACCTTATATTTTATCGATAGTTTGTTAGTTTTTGTTGTTTCCTTTTAAAATAATCATGTGCCATATGCTCATTCTTAAAACATTTAAGCTTTTCTTTTTGTTTCTTTGGTCGCTAATTTCTCATTCGCGTTCTTAATAGACTACTTACTGGAATCATTCCTCTTTGACCTCATTCTAAATATTTTCTTATTATTTTTTTTTGTTATCTTAAACGGGTCCGAATGTCAAGCAAGTAAACCTGCTCAACCAGATAAGAAATTTACATATTGCTAGCAAATATTTGAGATGTGAATTCGGCCAAAATAACTACCTCTGTACAGGAGGCTAGTAAGTGGGTGGCGCAAAAAGAATGCATGAATTTGAGTTGAGTCGTGGAAGTGGGTGGAGCGGGAGCTGGTTGTTTTGTAGGTTAGGGCGTCGGTTCTTCAAAGTCTTCGCCACTCCACTAGGCGGCGCGCTCCAGCTCTCTGAACGAGATATTGTCAAAAGTGATTGAAGAGTTCGAAGAAAGACTTTCGATGTGTATCAACGCGGAAGGACGCCATCTGTTTGAAGTGATCAGAACAAACAGTGAATGAACAAAATAAATCAAATTATACTGGTTTGAAATTGATGCGTTCTTTTTGCGCCACCTTGAATAATCAAAAACATCCCTAAATTAAATTTTTAAATATGGGTTGTATACAGTTGTATACTTCAATTTTCCATACTCATTTGAAATTTTTTCAATACGCTTATATTAGTTACATCTCTAGCTAATATACCCATGTATGTCGTTGGCCATAGGATTCGAACCTCCG
This sequence comes from Diorhabda sublineata, assembly GCF_026230105.1. NCBI lineage: Eukaryota > Metazoa > Arthropoda > Insecta > Coleoptera > Chrysomelidae > Diorhabda > Diorhabda sublineata. Next base: position 44,773,660 of record NC_079474.1, on the reverse strand, counting down.
ATCTCCATGTAGGAAATTTAGCAGTTCGATAGCCTTACAACCGTTAAGGCTCGATAGAAGTTTCGACGAGAAGTCTGTATATAAGCAGATAAACCATTATACGAGGGTAGCATCAAAGAAATGTAGTTTTATAAAACGAAAAAATTTGTTTTCATAGTATATGAAACTAAAAAGTGGAATATAAATATATTTAAGAAAAAAACTAAAAAATTTATGAAAAAAGCACGTTGTTTCATAAATCTCGTACATCAAACACCCGATGCTTTTTTTAACAAAAATACTAGTATTTTTCATTCATTGTTTTAAGGTTATTTTAATCATTATTATTAACTTTTTAGTTTGATGCACTTCAAAGTGTTTTTAGTTTTATTAAACTATATTTATTTTAAAATAGGCATTAAATTCCACCTATTTATTTATGATCTAAGCATACATTCAATTTTAGTTTATTTCAACTATAAGATCATTACAAAATTAGTTCACCTCGAGTAATACTTGACAATTTATTTATTTATAACATTTATTTAATAATTAGAAAAATACATTTTATTAGTGCAATTTTGTTTTTAACAGGTGCAATATAATATTTAATTTTTGATACACAAACGTCTAATATAAAATTTATTTATATAATACACATACAAACAATATATTATCCCCGTATTTTTTTAGTAAGTTTATCAATTTGACGCGTTCCACTTTTAATGTACTCATCAGTTTTGGAGATGGTGTAATTTTGACAGTTCTTGAATATATGTACAGCATCAGTGAGAGCTTTGTCTGCGTCTCTTACAAAAGCGGAATTGTATCCCTAGAGAAAACAATATTACTGAATTAAATCTAAAAAAATTCTTTGCTCCTGTATCAGGGGAAATTTTATCATCGACGACATACTTCACACAGGTCATGCGCTGGGTACTTTCTTTGCAAAGTTATAGGAAACGGACTTGTATTTATAGATAACGCGGTTTTTAATTATAGCGCTCGAAACTTTTTACATTTAATTTATCATGCACCGTTAATTATATATTTAGCAAAAACCATATTGTAAAAAGTTGGGAACGCTATAATTAAAAACCTATGCGTTACGCAAAGAAATTTCCAAATAAAAAAGATGGCAGAAATTATTATCTACAAGAATGATTAGCACTATTTTTGTCGTACGATGCGCGGTTCGCGAGATATTCGATAAAACTTTTTTTCCAAGCGACTGACGCGGCGACCCTCCATGACGCCAACTTGGTTTATATTCAGGGACACCCCTGAACATATACCAAAAAAATCCGTTCTCTAAAACATAGGCGTTTGGCCTATTTCTTTGCCATGTCAGGCAAAAGAAAACTTACGATATCTCAATTTGGAAACAGATAACACGGAGGCCATTATTATATTCTGATCCAAAATATTGAGAAATATCATAAATAAATTAATAACACGGTGTTTTAGACAGTGGCAGACCACAGTGCCTCCTGTATTTTAAATAATGTTGTCTTGTTCGGAATCGTAACGTAAGATTTATTTTTACGAAAATTGTGAAAGTGAAAAACACAACTGGGGCACAAGGTAACGTCAAAAACATAACCTCGAAATGCGGAACATTTTCCTATATATCTTAAAACATAAAATGACAATAAGATGCTAATTTGGCCGAAAAAAAGGCAAAACAACTAAAAGGACTGACTAAGAATTGATTGTAGATTCTTCTACAAGAGTTGGAAACAATTATTTTAAGAGAAAGAATCAGATAAAACTTATATTCTTTCCAAGGAATCGAGATCAATTATTAATTCATAAGAAATTGTGAAAGTGAATGATGTGCAAAACGAATAGAATTGTATGTATTGGGAATGATGTTTGAAAAATTGAAATCCTGGTTTTAAGAAAATCAATCAAAAACTTATATTGTACTTATATATGTTTTGCCACTTCCTTTTTACTGAGAAGAAAAGGAAAGACAATATGTATGTAACTGTATGAAAAATCTAGTTGGAAGTTAATCAAAAAAGTTTTCGAAGAGTCGTCGGGAAATAAAAAAGTGAAAATTATGATTATTTCATGAATTTTCAACAGGCAGAAATGAATAGGTCATTACAGATTCATTTCTCTCACTAACATTTGAATTTTTCCCTAACAAAGTATGAGTCATGAGGCAGGGAAAGCGTTTTATCAAGATTTGAAGGATTTTTGTACAAGTTGATTACTGTAGAATTAACTAGTGAGTCGAACTAGATTCTTTGTAAAGGAATGTATCTTAACCCACGGTACCATATTAAAATGTGTTCTACAATTTGTTTGGAACGTCCTGGGTCCTTGAAACATTACCCTACACCTGGTCCCTTTGATTTTTTTGGATCTTCAGCACCATTGTATATTATATAATATTTTTCAAAACACATCGAACATTTTTGGACACTTTACATAAAAGCTTAAATCATCGTTGACAGGATAGAAAAGCAAAAATAATTTTGTTTTTCAATACTGCAAGTAGGGAGCACCTTCAAAAAAATGTAATGAACAGATTTCGACTAAAAAGTGCAAAAATGATGTTTTTTGTGTTTTAGCGCTAAACTTTCCCTCGCATTTTTCATTTCAAATAAATTTTTCCTTTATGTTTCCTTGGATCCACACCTCATATAGAGTGTGAAAACACCCAAAAATTTTTTTACTCTAGTAGGAAAGTTTGGAGGTTTGGAGCTCAACGTATTAAAAATGCTTTTCGATTCTTTTGGAAATTTTTTGACAGTACATTAGAATGACAACTATAAGAAAATAATTTCGACAGTCAAATTAGTCAAAATTTGGATTAAATAACTAGTAAAATAATAGTGATTAGTTGTATCTACGAATAGTCTATTATAGAATATAAAAATGGTTTTAAGGAATGTATCTCTCAACACCTTTTTTAATCTATGAATATAATTCGATGTTTTTTTAATTGTGCAGTTAATTTGTTTTCTATTTCAAACATTTTATTTTGAATGTTATTGCAATAAAACATACTTGTATATAATTGGGAGACACTATTTTTAAAATTATTTTATGACAATAATAAAAACTATTTACATAAGACCGCGTATTCAAAATTATAATTTTTTTTTGGTGCCCAAAAGCGATTTAGCGGCTCTTTGATAGAAAAGCAATATATATGTTAGATCAGGAAATTAGGTATTAGGATACCTCTATGACCTAAGTACGAGGCGTGATAAAAAATACGATGAGTTTTTGTATTGAAAAAATATCATGAAATTTGAATTCGTCTACTTTAAATTAGCTACGAGTCAATTATCGGAGCTTTCAGTTTTTCAGCTCATTTTCTATTTTCGGCAAGAGCATGATTATAAATCTGATGGATTTGGAGAAACAGGAAGACGTTAAGCGGCTAAAAACTTTTCGGTCACTTTGGACGGACTCGTACCAAATTAGTTGTTCACCAACTTCTCGAAGAAGTATTTCTCAAATTTATATATTTTCATCTATTTTTGATGCCGAAGGACGTCCCCGCCGTTCCTCGTCCTTAATACAATCGATTCCATTTTTCCGTTATCAGTTTTGATAGATTTCATCAATTCGAGATAATTTTGTCACTTTTTTTCTCAATATAAAATATTCTAGATTCAGGTTACTCGACAGATAATTGCTTGCCAGGGCCGAATTTAGGGGAGGCATCCGGAGCAACAGCTTCAGAGCTCGAAAAAAATCGAAATTCGTTTGTTAATACCAAAATTTGATTTCAAATATTCCTCGTTTTTGATTATATTGTTAAATGCTAAGAGAATCTACAAGGTTTCACAATAAAATATTTATTGAAAAGCAATTGTTCATTTTATTTGGAAAGGTCTCGATGTCTCCAGACCTCTAAATCTAAATTCGGCCCTGTTGTTTACTGGTATAATTATAATTTCAGCGTATATTTTATCACACCTAATATATGAGAATCAATTATTAATTAAAGGAATTCATAGTTGACAATTTGACAAAATCTTCCTAGTAATAAAATAATAATCAAATTTTTATATCTTTTATGAAAAAAAATATATTAAAAAAAATATTAAATTTTGTTATTATAAAAACTTCAACTATTTACCTTAACACACATAAAAACTGTCGTCTTTATTATTGGTTGAATCAATTACGTGGTTGCCAAGTTTTACAATATTAATTTCAATTATGTCATAGTTAAATACTTATTTAGTCCAAAATCAAATAGTGAGACAAACAATGAAATTCAATTGTTTCAACACATGTAAATAAAAAAGCATTTGGTGTATTGATTCTCAATCTGAACAGTGTAATTTTCAACTATGAATATCCATACTGATTCCAACCCAGCTCATGAACAAACTCTTAGCAGATAGTTCAATTAAACATAAATAATGTGTTTATACAAAAAAAAATTATATTTACAATACCTTCGGTCTACTAGGAGCATGTCCTTGTTGGCTACTTTGCTGGGTATATGAAAAACCACCATAAGGTCCACGCGATCCTTGATAACCGTGTCCACCGGGAGGAGCACCAGGAGCATTAGGATGTGACCCATACCCTCCCGTAGAGGGTACTGTCGGGTAAGTATTTGGAGGATACACTCCTCCACCACTTGGTGGATACGCGCCAGCAGCACTTGGTGGATACGTGCTACCACCACTTGGTGGATACGTACTACCACCACTTGGTGGAAACGTGCTGCCACCACTTGGTGGATATCCTCCACCTGAGGGATAACCGCCGCTAGAAGGATATCCACCTGTACTGGGAGGATAAGCAGGCATAGGCATAGGTTGTGGCATTTGCATTGGAATATTGGAAGGATAACCGAAACTGTTGGGGTTTATTTGGGGATATGAAGGTGCTCCCCCTTGGGGTTGGTGAGAATACGGGGGTGCTCCCGGTGCTGATCCCTGAGAAGTTAAATTTTGTTGTTAGTTTTTTTTTAAAAAGCCATATGATCTTTTTATTGTTAAATTTGGATATTGTTACGGTTTTATAACATAAACAAAAAAATTTAGATACATTATATACCGAACCAGATACATTTTTTCTCTATCTTATAGCTAGATTGATATACAGGATGTCCCACGACGAGTTAAAACTATTTGGAAGATGGCCGACTTCCGGTTCTAATATGAGCTGTTTCAATCGTTAATAAATTTAAAATTACCAAAGGACTTAAGAAAACAGAAGGTAAAAATTCTTGGAATTAGTCAATCTATCGACCTACGAGATTATTTTAATGAAATAAATTTCCATCTCCAAGAAAGGGTGGCTTTCATCTCCAGGGTAAAAGCACCCTTCGGCTTCGGTTATAAATACTACCATCATACCAATTTTCAAGAAAATAGACCTCGGGCGTTAAAAATAATAATTAATTTTTCTATTTTCTGGAATTGTATTTTTTTTGGAAAAATTGAAAAAATTTCGGAATTATTTTTTGCATTTTTCAAATAATAAACTTTAATCAATCGATGGATCTTAAAAAAATATTATATTATGTCGATTACAACAATTAATTTCAATTGAAACGAAAAATCTTATATTTTTTAATACAATAAACTTGAAACAGCGCATGGTGCCATCTACAGTCTGTTTTACAAAAAAGTATATAGGTTCCTTCGATGAATATTGTCATTTTAATTTTGGAAAATGGAATATATAAACTAAAGTTAAAGTAAAATTCCAGTATTGGGGCGGATTCCTTTCCGGTGCCCAGCAGCGGCATTAAGTTTAAATCCAGCCCTGCATACAATAATCAATATTTCGTATAGTCTTAAGAAACAGTCAAAGTGTGTCCGTCAAGAAATGCATTGCAGATTAACCTCTCGTACATGCAAATAAATTTTAAAAAAGTTGATGTTGTAATGCATTTCGTTGCACTACAATATCATCCTGCACCTCTAAACGAGATTGCATTTAATATATCGTATCTATTTCGTGGTCCCACAAAATTTTAAATTTGGGTTGTCAAAATGATTTAAAAACAAATTTTTTTGAGCTGATTTATGAAAATCTATAGTTTGTATTATTTTAGTTTCCAATGTTCATTTATAGACCTAAATAAACATAGAAAAATTGCACCCTGAAAAGTAAAAGATTATAGTTTTATTAAATGATAAGCTAATTACGGCAATAAAAATATGTTTTTGTCCTTGTTTCGCCCTTTTATTGCGTGTTGACTAATGTCAACTTTAATCTACCTAATTGAATTACTATGTAAAGTATATTAGATGATATCAAAAAATAAAATGAAACTAGATAACCCAAAACATATAATACAATAAAGGTTACAGGTAGGCAAAATAAAAAAAAATTACTTTGTGGTGGATTGATGTGCCATAAAGTAGCATTTTTTACACTTTTGAGCAAAAAAAATCGACTCGGCCGACATCGCTGCAAACTTCAAAATCATACAAAGTATTGTAATGTTTCTTGCTCACATTGTCCAAGAATATGTTACGATCTGCAACCACCCTTTTAACTGACCCTTACAAAAGGTGATCTACCTGACCCACCACTATCAGCGAACTGGTTCACCAGCCAAATGGCCGACGGTAGGAAATAATGCAGACGCAACTATACCCGCCAGCCACCCATGATAAAATCATCATGCCTAAACCTGGAAAGAACTGTTTATTTTTTAGGCTAGAGCACCCTTTTCTTCTTCTTTTTCGATCGACGTCGCTCTTTTTTCTTTGTTCCGCCTAAAGCAGCGTAGCAAAAACCTAACACCACAACCTCTGCCCTGCAGAGGAGCATCTCCTATATCAGGGCCAATTCCGATGAACCTTCCTCTCTATAAAAAATTTCTAATCTCTATCTCACCCACCACTATCAGTTACCCACCAAACGTCAACCTGAAAATGGACACAACAAGTGATAAAGCTGCTCAAGAGGTCACCTTACTGCGACAAGGCCGGAGTCAGGGAGTAGTGGCGAGTGCGCTGAAGATGAGTCATTCTGTTGTTTCCAGAATAAACCGTCGTTACCAAAAGACTGGTAACTTTCAATGAAGACGCGGTTGCGATTCATTGTCAGGACATCGCTGAGAAATCAGGCTGGTGGCTGGATAGCCATAAGAAGACTTAGGGAAGCTAACCTTGAGCCAAAAAGGGCAGCTACTGGCCCCAAATGAATACGAGCAGCTCGTCTACTATTTGCCAGACACGTTAACATCGGAACTTCGTTCTCCTCTTAGACGAAGTGTGAATGTGCCTGCATGGTAGCAATAGAAGAGGACGATTCTACAAAAGACCTAGAGGACGCTCAGTGTTGCTTTTGGAAGAGGTTTCTTGATTAGTTGAACGGGTATTTCAATGGTAGCAAAAACAGAGTTGGTTTTCATTGATACTGGTGTTGGAGTGGGGGAATTAACGGTGAACCGATACATAGAAGACATTTTAGGGTCTCACGTTATCCCCTAGGTCAGTTTCATCCTAATGCAGAACAATGTTGTCCACATATTTATCATACAAGATGTTAAAGTACTTTAATCCATCAGCTCATTTGATTTGACCTTAGGTGAGTTGTCAATTTTTTTCCCTATAATGGCAACTAACATATCTTGAAGACCACAAACACACAGACAACAAATCTGATTAGCTGATTGAAACATTTTTGTAACATCAACCTTTTAGTCATTTGTGGTGAATTAAACATTCTCGTTTATGATTTTTTTTACTGTAATTCATTTATATTTCTTAATTTTGAAGTACTCAAACATTGGTAGCCACAGAGAAGGCAAAAAGTATCAGTTGCAATCATAAGCCAACTGCAAAAGATCTGAATAATTACATATTTATCCACAAAAATCGACATTAAGTTTCGAAGAAATAATATTCTATTTTAATAAGAAAATGTGCTTTTTATGAATATTAGATATCGAGATTTATAAAAGAATTGATCTCTAACATCCATTAAATAGTTATCAATACTTAGTGTGAACAACTTTTAATTTTAATCAATTTCTTGAGTTTTTATAAATTATTATTCAGTATGCTCAATAAATCAATGTAATGAAATCACCTGAATCAGTTTCTATTTTTACGTAATAAACCACAAAGTAAATCACACTTTCACTTTTGACTCACCTGTTGATATGGGTATCCAGGATAACTCATTTTGCTGTCACTTCTACAAATAAAGAATAATATAAGTTTTCTAATAGTCAAATTATAAAAAAATTATCGAGCAATTGAGCACAATAATAATTTAACTTTAACTAAATATATTAGCCGGTAAATTAAGCCACACCTTTCAAATTCGAATAAAAATAAATTGTTAATACTGCTTGATTCGACTTAACCAAAACAAGATTAATCACTTACTTATAAAGCTCGTTACTACTATTTTGTATTTAGATAACAATCTCCAAAAATACAAATGATTTTCACTACGATGAATAAGTTCTTCTACGTCAACACTCAAACTAGAATACGAAACGTCAACTGACAAGAAATTTTAGGTTACAGATTAGAGGTGGGACTATTTCGTAAATTCAAGGAGGAATGATTTTTACATGATATACGCTAGAATGGTATATAATGTATATAATGATGGCTATTATTCACGAGAATTAAAATCACCACACGAGCCGAAGGAAATTGTTGTAATCGTTCGAGGGAATAATAGTCTTTATACACAAATAGACGACTATACTTTCTGCACGACTATACAAAGAAAAAGGGCACTTTAAATAGTTATTTATGCAGTAAGTGAGTAAAGAAATACTTTTTTCTACGAGCAGGACGATTTGACCTTCTCTGAAAGTAAGTCAATACGTCAATTGCCACGATCCCAATAAGAAAACTTCGTTATATATATATATATATATATATATATATATATATATATATATATATATATATATATATATATATATATATATATATATATAACCGCGTTGAAAATTCTCGACGTTTTGGCTTCCACTTTGGAGCCATTACCAAGAGAAGGGGTTAGGGATATGGTGTTTATTCGTTCATTGGTAGGAGGTGATCCGATTCCGTGGTCTCAATCTGCCTACTCCACGCAACGAATCACCCCTTTTTTTCGATTGATTCCAAGGCATCAATCTGCCTACCTGGAATTTCATCGAGGAGATGGAAAGCATCAAGAACACTGTTGACATTAACACACTCACTGCTGGTATTGAATCTAAATAGGCTATTGCTTTTTTACGCTGAACCTTCTCAAAACATATATATTTCTGTTAATCATATAATTTTGCATCCATTTTATGAATTTCGTTTAATAATAGTAACTTTTCTTGACAAATACCAATTAAATATAAATAATTATGAGACGTGAAAAATTTATAGGGCTCAACTAGCTAATCAATATTTGAATAATATTACATTCAGTTGTTAGCCATATTATAAGGAAGTTTGGTTATTAAGAGCAATTTTTTTTATATAATTAAACGTAACTGATATTTAAAAACGAGTAACGTCCACCTCTAATCACGCGTTAAATGTCTAAATCCGCTAGTGGGCTAGTGGAAGTATCCAACTGCTAATCGGAATTCCCAGTTGTACTTCTTTTATTATCAGTTCAGCGCTGTGGGGGAAATGGTGCAATATTTTTCTGCTTTAAACGATTGTGTACATATACGTCATTGGCAATGAGTAATTTAATTTTAAATATAATACGGTCAATAACTGGTTCTCGTTCTATTGACCTTGGGACATAATAAAATATGTTGTATACAGACGACGTATCTTTTAGATAATTGACAATAACCAAGTTGGAATCATGTCGTTTAATACCAATAATCTATTTGTTTTAAAACTGACACTGAAAAAGTTAATGGGATTTCTTGTTTAATTTTTTAAATTTGGTTCACATTGAGATACATTTTATATATAAGAACTTATTTAAAGATAACGTTTTCAGTTTGTTGTTGATAAACTGAAATCTATTAGATAGTAAAAACTGTTATTAACACTTTTAATGGAATAGTGACATTTACATCGAAGACAAGATTATAATGACCTTTTTCATACTTTTATTTTGTTATAGTAACCGTCATTATATAAAGCTATATACTTATTGGATGGTGGAGCTTTTCCTGGCATTTTAAAGAATGCCGGAACGTGTTATTGCACTAATACATTTTACCAGTAAGTATAGCAGAGAAGGTTTCAAATTTCGCGTATCAGTAGTTTGTGTATAATTATTGAAATCTTTCACATTGCAACGTCTAAGAAATATATTTTAACCCTGACCTTGACCCGGCTGTTATCAGATGATTCCCAACTGAAGACAGAACTTATAGCCTTATACAACTACAGTTACTATACATTAATTATTTTAATTTGCGTTTGTCTTTAGATTAAAATAGATATTTCTAAACTATAAGATGATATACTGATCATGAATATAATATTAATAATAGCTTTCCTTTTTTCGTTCTTGAATTTCATAATTCATCAATAAGTGCCAATAAACATTTCTTGTAACTTCCTGAACAATCACCCTGAAAATAAATTTGAAAATACTAAAGGTAGACAAAAATAATGTTGGTGTTATCATTGAATAAACTACTAGGTGTGATAAACAAATACAATGAATTATCAAAAAAATTAATTAGTTTCCTTGAAAGTACCGCATTGGTTAGCAGTGCATCCAATCATGCAATATCGATGCTTCCAACATCACAGTAGGAACTGGGATGAGTGTATATTGACCAAATGATCTGCAAGTGCTATAGTTCTTCCAATATCAGTTCCAGAAGACAGTTATGCGAGGAACAATCAATATTTCATAAATACTCACGACACTCATACCAAATTAAGAAGAAATAACGTTTTCTCCGTGCATAAAATTGGGTAAATATCTAACAAACCGTCAGTCCACGTGGACTCATCACGAAAGGGGTTGCTGTGAATAATTCAGTTGACAAAGCTACTCAAGGACAATTTATAGTTTATATAAGGAGAACAGGATTACGACATTAGAAGTAATACAGCAAAAGGTAGCAGATTATTCAGAATACAATTATACCAGTTTAGAAACATTGCGTCAACTTTCGCCAGGATGTGGTTTTAATCACAAAACTGTATAAATGGATGACAATAACCGAATCATTAAGTATAGTTCGATGCTTCGAAGATTATTTGCGCCAGCTAAAAGACTACCGAAGTTATTATAAACGAATGGGGTACAAAAAGTGCTCAGTTCACGTCTGATACCCTGTTTAAACCAGGCAGGTACATTTTACTCGTCTATTTACGTTTTATAATTTAATATTCAGTTGTAGCAAGACGAGTTAACAATTGAGTGCATCTGTCTAAATACCGTCCAATTTATAATGATTCGATTACCTTTTAACGAATACTTTCTCGCGTAAGACATATTTTTAAAATTATTTACAAAAATAATAAAATTGTAAAATGAGAATATATTTCAATTTGGATGGAAATGATCGGAAAATAGACGTAGCAGTCCTACTCGCCAGTTGAGCGATCAACTAAAAAATAATCGAACTCAAGGTGATCATGTAATATCTACAAACACTAAGAAAACAAAGCAGAAGAAAAATTTAAATTTTGAAAAGACAATTCTGGTTAACACATAGATATTAACCTAATCAAAACTCATTAGAAAAAGTTATCAATAATTACCTTGATGGCATCAGCTAATGAGATTCTATATCTTGCTTGGTATTCTTTTTTAATGAAACCCATATCTATCTCAGATCTGGTAACAACTATACGTATCAATTGTCTATTATTGGTACCTAAACCCTTCATGCTTCTATTAAGCATTTTAGCATAAAAAGTAGGTTGGCTTCTTATCGATCTCACTATAGCCAATAGCGCTGCTTTAGAATTTCCGGAAAATTTACTTTTTATATCTTTCTCAATATCGCTGGAAGTTATTCGATGATATTCTTCGAACACTAATTTTAGTTGTAAGTAATTTCTTTGACACATTATAGTAATGAAGATGGATTCGTCAGTACCTAGTAGATGTTCACCGGCTTTGAGTAGAGCTTGTACGTCGTCAAATGCTTCTTTCGGATTTATAATTGTGCTATTATCCCTACAAGCGTTACATTGTGATACCAATATACGTTTGAAGGTACCAAAAGTAGCTCTTTTTAGGTCACTTTGCAAAGACTTGTCGCAGACTAAAAATGTACATAAAAGATTACAAAACATAAATATAGTTAAATATAATCTTAATATAATTTTATGTAAATAATTCTCATTTAATTAGTTAATTTAAAAAGAGAGTGTGTCCACCTAGAACCACTAGGATGCATAAGCTTTTCACCCCAGAAGATATATATTTAATCCCATTGATGTTAGATGTCGCCTAATGGAGTACATACATCTTTTATTAAATCAAAATCGATGTAGTAATGAACAGAAATGGAATTGCCCAGTATTTAGCAAATTAATAAACAAAAAATAATATAAGACTTTCCAAATTAAGTATTATCAATGTAAGATTTGCTTATTTACCATTACACAAGTGTTGTGAACGCACCTCGTATATATGTATATTTCTTTCATGTTATTAATCTGTTCCCCGCATATACTGAATTTTGTTACCGTGGCAACAAGCTGTATTGTGGTTTTTATTCTTAAAACTTTTTTTTGCTTGTCTAGTCGGTTAACGCTGGGCCAAAAGATAAATAGAAAAAGAAATGTAACACTTGCTTTTTGGCCTTGGTAGCGTGCGTGTGATTATTAGCCCGCTACTATCTTATAATATATTTATATATTATGTATTTTGGTTGATGTCAATTAGTAAGAGTGGATAAATGTTTTTAGTTTTAAAGTACAATTTAGTTAAATAGTAAATACAGCCCACTACTTATTTGTTTACAGTTTAATGATGTAGTAAAAGTGATTAAGAAGAAGTTTAGTGCCATTACAAATGAACTAAAAAATAACGTAATCAGGAATCTCCTGTACAAGTTATATAACAATAGAAAAGAGAAGGAGGAATAGAAAAGTTAGTGAACAATTGATAAAAAAGTTACGAGCACATATAGGAAAACAGAAAATGTGGTACGAACTAGCGGGAATACGACAAGTAGTTTTGTAATTTACAGAGGAGTGAGTGTTTCTTTTAGTCATAGACGAAATAGCTAAAGAAGTAAACACACAAAGGATACAACATATTAAGACCAATCTACATGAGTGAACTACGACCTACGACTTGCGCTACAAAACAGTATACAGAAATGGAATAATGGAAGGAAGCAATTCGGATTGAAGATAAATATACAAAAGAAAAAAATAATGAAAATATCAAGTAAACCAGAAGAAATAACTGTACAAAAAACAAGAAGTGGAGAAGAGAGTTAGAATGCTAAATTATATAGGGATAATTGTAAGACCAGATTGAAGAATTGATACCAACAGGGCAAATAAGACAATATTCACATATATAGCCCTGTATTATGTAACAAAAAAATAACAAAACGTACAATAACGAGAATCTTAGAATCATAGACTCGATAAATTAAGGAACGATATAATTAAACGTAGTGAGTGCAGTGCAAAAAAATGGAGAAGGACAAAACAGTTAAGGTGATATGGGAAACAAATAAAAAGAAAAGAAGAGGCAGACCCCGAAGGAAATGGAATGGAAGAATAGCAAAAAAACCTGGAAATAAAAAGACTGAACTGAACACGGGCCAAATAGGAAGTAAGTAAGTAAAAAGAGAAAGTTATTTAATATCAATAAATTGGATAGATAATTTATGATATTGGTAGGCCCGTACAAGGATCAATCTGGAATACCAATTTTCATGAACTTATCGCAACATATGTTGCTAAATTTCGCCAATAATTCTTCGAATGTGGATTTCTAGGTGCTCAATTCTTTTGAGTTCATCGATGTAGATAATTACATAACCACAAAGAAAATTATCCAAAGAGGTGGCCAATAATTGGACCATTACATGAAATTAATCTCGTTAGAAGTTTCTTTGAGTAAATCAATTGTCACGTACTTTATTGTATGTGGTTTCGTCCTGTTAAAACCACATGCCAGCAAGATTGATACATAACTAACTCAGGAACGAATATATTTTTATACATGTCCCTATAACGTTAAAAGTAACGTTATGGATGTCATGATGTTTCGACAAAAGCTTGTGGAATATCCTCACCCTATCTGCGACAATTCTGCTTATTTACGTTCTTTTTAATAAAAAATGGTCTTCATTGCACAAAACAAATTCAATATCAATATCAACTTGCTTCAGCTTATTCACCAAATTGGCGGTTCAAACGATGGTATTTTGGTTCTTATTCTCACACAAGTTGAATCTTGAAAGATTTTTTCGCCACAACTTTTATTAAATGTGACCATATTTGATGAGAATGGCGAAAAATGAATTGATTTAGATCAGAATAGCGGTTACAAGTTTTTCATGGCAATGTTCGGTGTTTTACGGGATACGTATTCTGGATAAAAGTGATGTGTCATAAAAATATTTTTATTCGAATTATCTGTTCTGAAGGACAATTATGTACGCCATAAAATAGACTAAATGCACGATAAATTTAATGGATAGAACAACTATTATATTGATAAATGATTTCAACAATTTGCAAGCGTTGCTGGTAGTGTAAAACTGTTTATAATGAAATAACGAAACAAACCAAACAAAAAGCAACTGTCAACTGGTGAATTTGTTGTTAAATAAAGCTAAAGTTCAAAACTATGAATTTCTAACCTGTTATTAATTACGATAAATTCAAAGTGGTAAAACAAGTGATGTAAGTGTATCTTAATATTGTACATTAAAAGAAAATCTACTGAACTAGACTTGAATTAGGTCGTCACCCAACATCCCAATTTTAAGATAATAATAATCGGAGGATATTTTTTGATTAAAGATTGTTTTAGTTTATCCAATTATTCACAACAAAGATTTGCATCAACAATTCCGCGTATACTCCACCTAACACATAAAATCTTCTTTTTGGAGGCTTAAACCTGGTAATGCAGTACTTCTTGGGGATTCATTTGGAGAGAGCTACTGCCTTTTGCGCCTACCCAAACACCTGATCTCTTTATTTTGTTCTTGGAACAGGTCGGTGAAGGGTTTTTGAGAGTTCCTCAATTGTCTGACATGGATTTGCTTCCACTACTGCCCTTAGTATGTCATTGTTTAACTTTTTTTAGTCTTCCTAATCGATAGAAGTCAAAATTATCGATTATGACCTTAGAGAACCATTTTTGGAATGGTATGATCCTCTAATGTACTTGGATAAATATTGTTGGTCAAAACTACACTTAAAACTCAATAACCATATTTGGTATTTGGCTGGCTTTTGACCCCAAATTGCAAAATGTCTAATATTTGATTATTTAGAAGTGTATAAGCTACGTTAAAATGTCCGTGACAGGATGTCGAAGTACACAATGGACAATAGCTGACAAAAGACAAATATCTACATACGCAGAAACGACTTTACTATCCGGTTTCTTAATATATTATATAAACATACGTTTTTCATAATTTTGCTTAATGAATCGAATTTCTTCGTTAGATTTTGTACACAGAATTTCTATAAGAGCATCTTCATCTATTTCTGTACCCTCCATTGCTTCCTCAAGTTGTTTAACATAGTAATCATTTGTAGGTGTCATCATGGCAATAACTAAATTTGCAAAATCTGCACTGAGTTTACCTTTAAAGTCTTTCAATAAATCCTAGAAACAAACTAATTATATTTGTTCTTAGAATAGTCTTTTTACAAAGATGAAAATACCTTCCCAAATAAGGTTTTATATGCATTTGCAATTTGAAGTCTTTGTCGATTATTTCTTCGAGCTAATATTTTGATAATGGTTTTGTCATCTGTGCCGAAACCTTTAATTGCTTTCCGCAATACTTGAGCATCTTCTGTTGCATTAAATAATTGGACAGGAACAACAGTAGGTGAATGCTATAATAGAAAAAGCAATGAAAATATAAAATTTCTACAATTTAAAATTCGTTTATTTGAATTAGATTGCACAATTAAAAAAAAATACTTATGCAAGGGCCTTCTAATAATAGCTGATATATTCTGGTGGTATTTACTGGAAATACACGATACGCCATAGAAAATACCCACCCTAAATAACTGCGCATAAAAATATTTGGCATTGAGTAGTCAGGGATGTAACTATTGAAATGGTTTGAAAGTCGTTGTACACTGCTAGCGCATCTTCGTGATCTCAAATCTCGTGCACGCAACCATATTCTGATATTTTAATTAGAAATTACCCTTCCAGTAGTTTTCCTGAGAAGCTATTAATGGTTGACACGATTTATGTTAAACAATCTTGATCATCAGTTGTGGCTCTTTCTCGTTTTCGCCCTTTTTGGTGCGTTGCAAATCCCGTGTTTATATACCGATTCCAAGACCGACCTTGCGACACTTCAGTCGCATAGAGTCAACCCTACATGTTCCCAAAGTATTGATTGCTCTGGCAGCACTAATCATCGTGAAGTCACCATTTTTACAAATAAACTGCGTTAGTGCTCCAAACGGTAGTAGTGCCAGTGAGAGTGAAATGCCATAATTTTTAAACCACCTTCGTACATTTATTCATCAAGAGATAACAACAAAAAAAGGAAAAAAAAACATGCCAGAAACATTGACTGTTTTGTGTTCATTCACTTCAATATTGTCGTATGCAAAATTTAGAAAAATAAAAAATATCCTCTTTGAATTTTACGCAGTATGGGTAAGTAAACAGACTAAAATTTTGCACCGCCACAACTAGACTTGATGCAGTTTTTTACATTTTGAAACGTTCTTATAATTCTGTAAAAACAATTGATATGACAACAATGTAAATACCTACCAACATATTATCAACTATATTACAAAAGCATTAAGAATCGTCAAAACATATCTGGTGTAAAATTGGAAGCCTGTATCATGCACCTATCGTTTGTTTACATACATGTACAGACCTGTCGATTGTTTACATAAATAAGATAAGATTTAGTTTGTACTAATATTTTATTATTATAATAGGCCTTTTCAAATAGCTGTCACTTGAAAACAAATATGAGTGTTACGATACGAAAGAGGATAAAAAACGTTAAACGGTACAAAACATGATAAACTTTAATGTACAAAATGTAAATTATATCACATTTGTAGTTTGTTGAAAATGAATCTTCATAGAATTATTAATTCTGTCTTTGTGAAAGGTTACCAGGAAAGATGAAGCCTTCTTTTCTGTCTGTAGTCTTAACTCTAATTGGTTAGAATTTACTAGAAGAGACTGAAACTCCAACAAGTACAGCAATTGTTCCAGAACGTCATAGCGAAGCTTTAAGAGAACTAAATTTTGTACAAGCTTAAGTACACAGTTTTTGAAATTACTGTAGGTTTAATGGAGTCATACATCGTAATTCATCCCCAAAGGCAAACAACAGATATTGCTAATAATAATAAAATAACGTTAAAATCTGTATTACCAGGATTCGGGATATATATTTAGAATATAAATACAAAAACGAAAACACATTATAACGAAACAATGGATAATGTCATAAAAATAAATTTTGGCAACAGAACGCACGATTACACTGAAAAAATAGCAAAATCCAGTGGTCGCAATAGCGTTAAACACGTTCTTCGTCGTCCAACGGCCGTATTAGTGTTGGGCAGGTCATGGTACTAGATTGTTCTATCAATTCAACAACTAATACGAGAAGATGCTGAGGATGGACTAATGAAAACATGTATTTATAAACAATATATCGGTGTAGTTGACGATTATTTTTAATAACAATATCAAGAGGGAGATCAAGAGGGGTTCTTCGAGATTGTGTGAATTACATACTTCTACATTTCTGCTGCTCAACAAGAACAACTGCTGATTTTATAAAAATTTCAAATATAAAGAAGCCATTGTCAGATATTTAATGGATCATTGGGCTGAAGAGAAATCCTGTACCAATCTCGAAATCGGACCTTAAAACGGCGATTACTACAGAATAAATAACATCGAGGAAGATTGAGTATTTTTAGAGCCAGGGGAGAAAACACTAAATATTGATGAGTTAAATTCAAATAAATTATTATTTAGTTAGTTATAACCCTTTTTCATTGTTTAGATTCCCTTTCGATCCATATTTGCTCTTTACAAAAAAAATAACTCAAGATTTCGAGATGTTGAAATCAGAAAAAGACTGGAAACTACAGATTTTCCTGGAGACTTTAGACCTCTAACGTTTAATCTGTAAAAAGACGTTCCATGTCTTATCATGAATTTTTTTTTAATACATTTTGATGCTAGTTTAAAAATTCTAATTTAATCAAAAATAATGGTAATGAACTTACCCATTGATTCAAGATATTCATTTTATAAATAATTGAAAATAAGAATTTCTGTTACAAACAACACCAATAACAGTAGTTTAAAACAATTTTTTCAGCTGCTATACAAACTACTCGTTTCTGATGCATCTGTTTCAACACTAAAGTCTAGTATACTTTTGACATATCGAAATTGTACAAAGTTACAGCTACACACCTTGTATTTACACAAAATACAGAAATAATCCAAAAATAAAAATTAGAATAATCAATTAACGGAAAGTGATAAAGTAGGGCAAATTGGTATTGTGCCAATGATAATGTTTTTATTATTTTAAATTCCGTAAAAGTAAATAATCTCAATAAAATTTATTTAAGAACCCCTACATATGATTATATATTCATATATCAGCGTCCTAATTATTCTTTTCATTAAATTAATTTCAACAATTTCCAATAGAAAAGATGAGGCCCAATATAAATTACTAAAGATCGAAAGGCATCCACTACATGGCTTCTCAACACACCGTTTACAGGTGTCTCAAAAAAAGTTCAGTTGTATTGTTTATTACTTGAACGCAGCTATTCGGAGGAGGAGAAGTGCGAAAGGTATCTCAATCGGTAGCCAATAAAGCCAATTATAAATATTTGTTTTTATTGGTCTATCTCAAATCTAACTCACAACCCTCGTATCAAATAAATATAATTTTGAAACTAAAAACTGATTATCGGTTTTTTTCTGTTGAAATAAAATCTTCCCATTATTTTGTAAATCATTTAATGTTAAATACAAATGGTTTTCTTTTGTTTTTCATCACTTAAACCTTGAGTAATATTTCTACACCTAGTTTCATATTATATTTAATAAACGTCGTCGCTTGATGCAACTCTGTACAAGCAGCCTTGTCTTAAATAAGATAATATTTTCGTGCACTCCGTTTCTTTGATGGACATAGCATAGATCAACCCCATCTTTTAGATAGCCAACTCGAGTTCCCGTTTCAGCGTCATCTCTTGGTTCATAGCAGTACTAAACGTACATGGAAACATCAGTTTCATTCATGCTTTTGGAGGCAAATTTCAAGTTCAAATCTTTCGTTCGATTATTTTTCGAAACGTCGTAACGTGACTCGTGCAAAACAGTAACTATTGCGAAATGTATCGCTTTCCACACTCGTAATGTAATATGATAATATTTAAAAATTCAAATCACATTAAACAATTCTTGTATATTGACACTGCTTGGTTAGGTTTATTAAATATGACTCTCAAGTTACGCCTCCGTTGGCGCTTGTTTCTATTGCGGCCGCGTTACTGACAGTAGCTGGTATGAAGTATGTACCAAGTTTCATTCGGCATTCACGTGCTTTCTTAAAAGCTTGAGCTGGCGTTTTATACATTAAGCGAGCATTAGAATCGAAGGTATTAAATCGTTACAGAAAATAGCATATGTATGTAGTCAATGACCTTACGTAAGAAAAAGTGAATCTTCCTCCCTTCCTCCTTATGTCAAGTTTTATAAGGATATTTAACTCCACCAATACCCCAATGAGCCTTACGTAATTTGTAAACGTTATCGATAGGTAAACGAATAAATAAATAAACCCCGGCAATAACTAAAGTAGAAGAATGAATTAAGGAAGAAACAGGTGCTGCTATTGCCGCAGGCAATCTTGAAGAATGAGGAATTTTGTTTTAGCTGCTAAAACAACGAAATAACTTACTAATTATATAACATAATCTTCTTTTATAATTTCCAAATAAAATTTCAACTGCCAAAATTTAATATTCAAGCAATATATATTAATAATGCAACATCACTAATCCGATTATTAAGAGCAGTTAATATTCCAGCCTCAAATCTCTTTAAACTATGATAATAAATAACTAAACAATGAGAAACTGATCCCAGCATAATAAAATATAAATTAAATTAGGTGAAATAATTAATATTATTGACAACACAATTAAACATGTAAAAACGCCTTATAAGACAACATCGATCATCATATAAGATAACATCGATGTTTTGTAATAGTGAATAGGTATCGATGGTTCAGAAACATCGATTGCATCCCTAATCGTAATAGATTATAGTAAGGCATTCATGATGTACCAAAGTTCGAAATATGATGAGAGCGTACTGCTGGAACAACCCTATTGCGTTTCTTAAAATCCTCTACAATGCGTTGCCAAATTTGAAATATGGTATGATACGCATTGCAACAAAACCATCAACATAACCCTCAATTGCTAAAGTCGAATATCTTGAGTTATCCTTTATCTATGATCTTGAGTTATATACATCTCAATATTCGGAGGTCGTTTATTCTGTTTCCTTATTTTGTGATAAATTTTATCATTTCACTACTCAGAATTTCTGGACATTTACTATCATATCAACAAGTTATTATATTTCTACATATCTTTGGGATTCTCTAGAGACACACCTGTAGAGAAATTAAATTAGCAGAAAGAAACAAATAAAACACAATTTTGTTATACAAAATATATTCGTTTTAATATACAAAATTTCTATTCTTACAATATATCAACCCACTAGGGATAACAATGTTTTTTTGATGTCAGATGAAACTTCATCCTAAAAATAAGAAACATTTAAAAAATAGCTGTGAGTTTATTTAGATCTCTTTGAATTGTTAATTAAAATACCAATTCGAACAATCGACAAGAATTAGTAAATATTTTCACAAATAAAAAATAAATAAATGAAAATAAAAGCCAAAAAGGAAACTTTTGATAAAACTTTTCAACTTAGCCTACAATCATTAATAAAGCTTTTTTGTAGTCCCCGGAAGTATCGTCCTGAAATAAAATACATAGAAATAGAAAAACGAAAGAAATGGTCTAGAATTTAAAACACAAATGATAATTGAGAATAATGGGAGAAGAATTATATGGGATAACAGCTACAAAAACATATTTTTAATAAATATGTGTATTAATTCAAGATTATGTTACAGCTGAAATGATCCAGTTAAACTTATTAAACAAACTATATTATTTTTTAAAAATCTCATAAAATTGAGTCAAAGCTAATATCTTTGAACTCACTCATTAAATTTGCTAAAAGAGTCGTTTAAGAAGGAGAAGGAAGTGCAAGAAGGATTGGGAGACAAAAGAAAATATAGTTGGATGCAGTTTTGTAGGGTATTTGAAAAGTAGAGTTAAATTAGAGTGCACAAGTACTGAATTGGAGCCTGTGGAGATGAATTATGAATTCATTTGGAGATCAATGAGAAAAGAAAAATAAGTAATGGGCCTTACAAGCCTGTAGTTCTGTAAATGTTGTAAAGTAGTTATGATAACAGAATTGTATAAGTGGATTTTAAATATGATAAAACATGAAAGGAATTTCATTTAGTAGTTGAAATGCCTGATATTTAAAATCTCCTAAAGAACATGTAAAAAATAAATAATAAAATTATAATCAACTTATTATAAGTGCTAGAAAAATTTAGTTCCCTTTGAACAATCATTGAACCATATACTAACCGCTATCCTTTCAGCCAAAGTTATTCCATATAATTTTTCAAATTCTTCTTTAATCTCCTGAAGATCTATTTCAGATCTTGATACTACAATTCTGATCAATGTCCTATCATCTGTTCCAATTCCAGACATTGAATCATGCAGTCTTTTTGCTAGATATGATATTTTATCCCTAACGCATGATATCAATTGCAACATTGCATCTCTAGCTGTTCCTATACACAAAGAAAAATTATAATAATGTCTCATCTAATGTCCCTCTGATAGTCTAAAATTTACCTGAGAATTCATTTTCAATGGCTTTTTCTATTGAATGCCCAACTATTTCTTCATATTTATCAAAAACTCTTCTTAATTGAGGTAGGTTCCTTTGACAGAAGACAGAATTGAAAACTGACTCTTCTGTACCTGCAAAAAGTAGTTCTCCAGCTTGAAGTAGATCTTGTGCATCCTTAAATGCAGCATCTTCATCAACTATGTCAGATTCATCCCTACAACCCTAAAATTTAATAATATTATCATAAAGTTAGTTTTGTTAATAATGTTTTAGTAACTCACTGTAGATAATCCAACTAATAACCTTTTCAAGGTACCTGAGGTATCTCCTTTAATATCTGATTCTAAAGATCGTTGATATACTGAAAAAAATTAAATACATTGTATAAGAATTTTGTAGTACTGATTGTTATAATATACTTACATCCTTCATAAGCTTGAGCAATTTTAACAACTTCTTCATTATTATGAACACCCAATATTTCAACTAAAGTATTCTCATCTGTTCCCAGACCACTAATGGCTTTATGTAATTGTTTAGCTTGGAATTCTATGGGCTCAGTCATTAATGCAACCATGACATCCTCAAAGTTTCCTCTCAATTCACTCTTCAGTTCTTTAATCAAATCCTGCAAACACGAAAAATAAATTATATAAAGTGGTTCAGAATGATCTGCATCAATCATTATTCATTATTAAATGAATACAAATTGACTTTCTAAAGAGAATTATTAAAATTTGATATAATTTTTTTGATGTGCTACAGGCTTTTGGACCCCAGCACTTAACAGTTTTGTAATATTTTTACAATTTTTATTTCGATTATTTTTTACCAGCTCTTAACCCTATTACCAACTAGATTAAGTTGCACCAAGCTTGATTTTTCTTACGTTTTAGATACATTTAAGTAAGGTGCTTCTTTGTCTACAAATAAATGATAAAAATAAAAGTACTCACCTTACCATACATGGTTTTAAACCTAGTAGCAATCTCCCTTCTCTGTTCATTACTACATTTAGTGAGAATTTCAATAACAGCATCTTCATCAGTACCAAAACCTTTGAAAGCTTGTTTCAATGCCTTCGCATCTTCTTCATCATTGAAATCTTCATAAGGATGTACTGTTGGCTATATAATTTTAGATATTATAAAGAGGGTAATTTATTTAATTGTGGAAGAGGATGTTTTTACTGAAATACTTAAGAATATGGATGGGTGTGGAAGCTTAGTAAAGAACCATTTTAAAAAAGATATTGAAGATGAGGGAAATAGGGAAACTGAGAAAGACATTACAAACAGTAGATGAAGAACAATGGTTGTGATTTGCTGGAAATAACATTAAAATGTACTAAATTCATTTGTGGCCATATTATATAAGTAATTTATTGTTCTTATGAGTTTTAGTAATAATGATAGTGACTGTTTATTTAATAATCAAATTTGATTTTAAGAAGGGCATTTTATGAATGAATCTGACCCAAATTCATTTGAAAAATTAGATCTTTAGGAAAAATGTGCCGAGAACAAAATAATGTGATTACGTATGTTGGCAATAAATATGTTAAGTTTGTAATTCACTCCAATATATTAAAATATTACTAACAGATAAAAAGGGATATGGTTTTTTGTTTGCTAGTAATATCTAATGGATTTAGATATTATAAGACGATCAGGTCAGGTACACGTATACTATTGGGACTGTACTTTATTGTTAATAATTAAATAATCAAACATTTTCAAAATAGACTGTCGAATAAATTAATATGACGTGACCTTGAATTTTTTAATTACTAAACTGTTATTAATACTTTGGTGTATATAACATAAGATAAGAGGTGATTTACAGCAGAAATTTCGTATTTTACAATCGTCAATTTCTCTTCTATTTGTTAAAATGAAATAAATACACATACTTATCAATAAATAGGTATATGGTTTATAAAATATTTAGTACCTAATTAGGTGTATTTTTTATGTTAAAACTAAACATACATAAATGTGGCTATTTATTTTATTTATATTTATAGTGGGCGTTTAAATCTAACTTGCAGCTGTGAACATTTTCACGTTAAAATACTTACTGCCATTGTTTCTTTTATTTCTGAAACTATTTTCTAGATTTTTGTTGTATAACGGTTTGTTTTAGCGATTTACTACGAACCGGCTCACCACGAAAACTGCTCATTTGAGAAATTGTTAAATATGTCAGGTGTGTTTTATTAATGTAAGTGACATCAGAGCATGCGTAATAAGTTGAAAGACCAAATCTTGTTCCATTCATTTGGTTCGAGTTATTTTTAAAACCGCAACGTCGAACGAGTTGTAAGGAGCTCACCAATTTTGTACTATATCTATTTAAATGAATATCATTTATACCGCTTAGCTGTGCAACTAGACGAGATAATGTAGAATCGTAATTTTATCATTCTATATTTGCCAGTAACGTTTTAAACGTTATTTTCTAAATACATCATAAATTGTATTATACATATTTCTGAGAAGTGAGTTTTATCATTATGCTGTCTTGCAAAAAATTAATGTATTATACGCTTACCATACTTCGGTTTTTTTTGTACTTAAACATTCCATTATAAATTATGCTAAAAAACGTAATTAAAAAATGGTTATTTTAAGTATAGGGCTGTTTTAAGCAAATTTTTAGTTTAATACAATCTATAAGAATGTACGTGAAAATGATATAGTACTAACATAAGTTCCTTTGTCTTCCTTTTTTCTCATTCCTCCTTCTTCTATATCCATCATTTTTTTGTTGCTCTAAAATCTTGCATGCATCTGTATGTGACCCGGCTACTCTATTGTTTCGGTTAGTTTTGCTTCCTCAAATAAGTTCTGTATTTAGTTATTTCTTCTCAGCCATAATTCTCCCTCCTTTTGACTCCCTAGTATCCTTCTGAGTATTTTTCTTTCCCATATATCTAACTTCTCTTCTTTTTTTTTTTGTTAAAAATCCACGTTTGGCCTCCGTAGCTCAATGTTGGTCTTATTATTATTTTATACAGATGTGGCTTCGTCTTTCTGACGATTTTTTTGGAGCTTATTATCGCATTCCCAATTGTTTACTTTACTTCTCATTGCTCCTTTCCTTTGTGGTGTTGTCTTCGACTTCTCTTCGTTGACTCTGATGCTTCTATGAAGACTCTGCGAATTTCCTTATGCTGGTTTTTAGTGTCCCTGCTTTGTTCAAACCTATTTTACGTAATATATATTCTAATACTCTATTGAACAGCGTAGTGGATAACGGATCTTCCTGTTTTAATCTTGTGATGATCTCGAAACGGTTTGATACTCTTTGCTTTACCTTTATCTTCGTTTTTGTATGTTGGAGTGTCATTTTGTTAAGACTAACTAACTTTTTTGGAATGATAAGATTGTTCATAATGCTGTACAAATAATTCCTATTGACAGTATCGTAAGATCGACAGATCATATTCATACTCCATTCTTTGCG
The DNA here is from genome assembly GCF_026230105.1 of Diorhabda sublineata. Lineage (NCBI taxonomy): Eukaryota > Metazoa > Arthropoda > Insecta > Coleoptera > Chrysomelidae > Diorhabda > Diorhabda sublineata. The sequence continues at coordinate 44,748,115 of NC_079474.1, read as the reverse complement.
TTTGCCTCTGAAGTTTCTGCTTCACCTTTTTCCCCTCTCTTGTGTATTGGTACCATTATTGACATTTTTCACGCTTCTGGTACTTTCTCTTGTTCCCATATATTATTTATTAGATGATAATTTCCCGTCTTCCACCGTATTTGATTCTAATTCGTCTTTGAAATCCCATTTTTTGTTTATTTCATATTTTGTGAACATTATTCTTGTCTATTTTGTTTATACTATGTTAGAGCGGATTGAGAATTAATTTATTTTCTTTCATATCACAGAAAGTAGCGTTAACTGTTTGACGATATCAATTTTGGTGGAATTGTTGGGACAGAGATAATTTTCTTTACGTCCTCGATTTTAAGCAAAACTTATCACGACATAAGCAGTCATTTTTCACCTCGAATAATGATTTACAAATATTTGCGAATGTTTCGTTTAATTATGTACCTATTTGGACGATAAAAATGTTATTTAATGATAAAATTTAAACTTTCAGTTGACATCGCTTATAGTCAGTTGCAGGTCTGAAGATAAGTTAAAATATTTCAGTGAAAAAATGGTTATCAGAAACTTTTGGACTAAAGAAAAGAATAATTTAAAAGTTTTGTTTTTTTTCAAATCTGTGTTTCCAGGATATAGTTAATAATAAAGATAGAGGAAACGAGATATGGAATCTTATTCAAGGATGCCCGAACTATTGATAGTGAGAGACAGACCATAGGTATACCATTCTCTACATCTCTCTAATCTATTTTTATTGGATCACAATGACGTCAAAGCTTCGAGTGGTGGGAACGGCAAGGAAATCTGAAGCGAGTAGAGAAAGATAGGGAGTGGTAAACTTGTGGGAAGTGAGGGAACTTCCAAGGAAGCTTTGGACATATAAATGAAGCGAAATAGTGTGAAATATGCGTTTATTTCATTTGCAAACTTCTAAAATACAATTTTCATAAAATATATAAGCAGTACATAAAAAATAACAAGTATATGTATCTAAACGAAATATTATTTTATTATATATTAGCAATTTGTTCGTGCAGTCTATATTATTTCAAGCATATCGTGACTTTAAAGCTCACTTTTATCAACATTTTACTTAAAATTTATTCAATTAGCGCGACAAGCATCTTTCTGATGTTCCTAGACTCGTCACTCTGAAAAAAATCAAATTTAACAATTTTCCGAGATGGGACTATTGCTTTATATAGTTCAAAACAGCTTTAGACTATTTACTAATCATGTTTTACTTTCAAATATATTGAAACAATTGCTAAAAAATATTGGAATTAAGTGTTCTAAAAGGTATTGATCCAATTTCACATTTAGAAGTGGGATAATTGAAACATTTAAAAAGTGGAAAAAATATTGAACTGTTTTTGAGTTGTTACTCTACAGAATTCAATTGTTATAATATAGTGTTTATCAGTACAAACTTCAAATATAAACTAAAAGACCAAATTTTGTCGCTTAACTATATACGGAAATAGGGGATAGTTAAAACAAAAATTACATCTACATGCTTTGTTAGTTGATAGAAAATGTATGGTTATTTACATCTTCTGCAATTTCAAATAACGAATTAGTATGCTGCTAATTTCATTGGTACTCTAAGTAATTTAAATGCATCATCTACCGAAATAGATATCTAATAAAAAATAGTGAAGTAGTTTGGTAGATTATATTAGAAATATAACATAACCTCATTGTTTCACGTTTCCCAAACGTCTGTTTTTATTTTTTTATTAGATATAGATTAAATTAACTATTGGCAGTGTTTGAAAAAGGAGTTTCAAGTATGAAATGCCTTAATTATTTTGCGAACGACTTGCACTATTTTATAAACTTTGTAAAATACTGTGGAACGAAGAATTGATATTTTAGGATATTGGTGAAGGTAGAAGTCAATAAAAATCTTATAAATTCACTCAGATATTCAGTATGAATCAATAATATTCTCTGCGATGGAATTTGCTCGTGCGACACTTAATTAAACACAGTAATCTCAATCTTCTCGTGCAACAGTGAGTGATAATTGCAAGGACCAGCTCGTTTAGACACAGGTCTGTTGGGCGACGGCGAGGCTGATTCGCTGGCTAGATTGGGATCAGCGAGTTCAGAACCTCTGAGAAAGGAAGACAGTTTTTACAGAGATGGATGGAAATACTGCAATGGAACAAGCTAAGACACATATAGATGAACCTTCTGCTTGTCTTGACAATCAACTGCTCTGCTTAAACATGCGTTTCAACATATGTGCAAGCCTTACAGTTTGTCTAGTGAAGCTGAAAGGTTCAAGCTAAGGTGCCTGATCAGCTTTTTCGACATGGATATTTGGTAGGCTCGACGATGCTTGCTTAATAATTCTCGACCTCCCACTATCTTAACCATGAACTATTAGTTCTCAATATAGTGTTGTCAACTGTTCTTATCGGGGTGTAAAAAATCTGATTAAGTGAAAACAAATCTTTACATGCCTGCAAAATGTTAGAAGATTAGAAGTTTATATGATTATAAATTTCATTCATACCGAGGAAGGAGGGTTTATGAATTGACAGATGATAACTTCGATAGCTTTGAAAAGTTTTCTCACCAAATGATAGAAAAATACGATCATAAATTCCAAGAATTCCAATAAATAAGGTTATGTTTTGCGACGAGGTCCGTTTTGTGTAAATAGAAACATAATTATGGATACTGAGCACGTGCAATTCCTCGTTCTTCGAAAGAATCCCACAACTATTCTTACAAAGTATAAGGTATCGGATGGAACGATAGGCAATAAAATAATTGGTCCCTTTTCCATTGAAGACTTTGCTCCGGTGATATTCAAATCCAAATATTTTCCGTTGAATTTTAATGCAGAAATTTCGTTTCTTGTAATTTTGTATTGGATTATCTTGGATAATATTTATTATTGTATCATTATTTATTACATATATTTGTAATAAAATGAATGACAATACATGATATTATATTTTATTAATTAGAAGATGGATACGAAGGTGTAGTTTTATCGAATGACCCGAAATGAATCCTTTAGACCATTTCCTGAGGGGTGACTTTAAAACTTTCATAAAAAATCTGCCAATACTCGACAGATTGTTGCAAATATTGATTTTTTTCAGCGCAGGTTTCTTGGATTTAAAAATATCAACAGCAGTTTTTACTTATTTATGTTTCGGTTTATTCCAAATGATATAACTGCGGAATTATGGCAACGTATATGTCACATGAATTTTATAGAAAAAAAAAAAAAACAAAAATAGGACATGATACATCCATAGAGACATTACAGATATAGGCAAAAAGCAAGTGCGATAACCGTCGCCGTGTACGAGAGAGATAATCAGAAATTTGAGTAATCCTTTTCTAACTGCGCGTATAGACAAAACCAAAAAAATCTCTGATTGTCCGTCTCTTTCTCTCTCATCGAAATCGGAAGGACGTACATAGAGGGCTATGACTTGTTACCTCTATCTATAATATCTCTATGTATCAAACTGAAATAGCAAAGTCCTTTGTATTTTTAGAAAAACGAAATATCCGACAACAATGTAAATATCAACGTATTATCGACCACATTAGCTTGTGAAGCAAAACTAATAAAAATCGTGCAAGTCTTTTCTGAGATAATTGAGACGGTACAAACTTATAACTAAACACCTTTGTTGTATGTTTGAATGAAAAAATAAATAACTGTTTTTATAATGAAAACTTATTAGTTTTAGATTACAAATTATGAATATATTTTAATAACCTATTATTGCTAATAATATGTTTTCATATTTTCCGGTTGAGTCTCCCTAAAATAAAAAAAATAATAACACTATTAAATAGAACAATATGGAAGCAGAAAGTATTTTTTATTTCTAATATGAATAAACGAAGCAACAAATATAACAACTTGATATTGTATTGAATATAATAAGATACTGGGAATTGATAAACTTTTTCTCTGTTTTCTTTAACCGATAATTAATAGCAATGTCTTTAGGTATTTTCCAGAACAGTCATCCTAAAAAATAATAAAACCCTCTATCAGTGCTCTTCCAAAACTATATCCTTCAAATGATTTAGTCAATATTAAAAATTCTATACAAATCTTAAGGAGAAAATGATAATTGAAAGCTATTCATTTTGCATTTAAAAAATTGATAATATCATATGCTATAAATGAGCATTGGCAGTAAATTTATGAGAAAGCACAACGCAAAAAAGCTTAAGTAAATAGAATTTTCTAAAGATATTACAACAATATACCCTGCAGGCCTATCTGGCTCTCGGGTTCGAGATCTTTCACACACCCTTTCCGTTTTGTCTGTTTTTTGCTTTATTCAGCAGTCCTTCAATCACACTATTCTCAAAGTTCTTCTTTCTGAGCTTATTACGTTTCCTTATTCATAGCTTATTTTGCCCTTTTTTCTTTATGGTCCAGGTTTCACATGTGTATGTAGCAATTTTGGAATTTATACTAATATTCAAAATAAATTTCCATATAGCCCTGATAATTTACTATGGAATATAGAAATTCAATAACTACAAGGGTCATAGTAAAATGTGTATCCTGTCATTTCATTTCAAAATTGACCACTCATTGCCAGTGCGTAAATGTTCAGAAACATTTACTAAACCCAAAAGAGTCCGGTTGATATACAGATAGGTCAAAGACACAACTGAAAGCAGTTGGAGGTAATTTAGAGCTGTGTTGGACATTAAATCGATAAAAAATAAATATATTTAAAACTGCTGTCACAAAAAACTCCAAAGGCATCCGAGATGGTAGTTATCACGTTTAAGATAGTACAAAACTGTATCGAGCATCTTTAAAAACTTTCAACGAAGAGTTTGTAGAAACTTAGGGCTAAAACGGATATCTGAAGCACTGAATATTTCATACGAACGCGATCATCATATAGTTCACGTCAATTTGGACATGACAAAAATTACTGAGAAAATGCATCCATCTCCAAATGTTTGAATGTTGACCAAAAGCGTGCAAGGGTAGAAGCATCGCGTACGATCTGTGCTCGATTCGAAAACTTCTTAAACCGAATTTTTACTATGGATGAGACTTGGGTACATTTCTACGATCCAGAAACAAAGCAACAATCGATCGATGGAATGGCGACATTCTGGTTCTTCAAGACCTAAAAATTTCATGTCCAAAAATCTACTGGAAAAGTTCTTTTGGGATTACCATGGAGTAATCATGAATGATTTTTTGGATAAGGGTAGAACAATAACTGGTGATTACTATTTTTTTTTTGTTTTTGCAGGACAACGATCCTGTACACAAATCTCATGTTACCATGTGAAAAATTCGTGATTTAGGGTTTGAATTACTAGAACTGAAAAAAAGTTTAAAAAGTCGTAAATTTTCTTCCAACTAGGAGGTAATAAAAGCTGTGGAGGTCTGGTTTGCAGAGCAAGAAGAAACATTTTTTTTTTGAAAGGTCTAGATACGTTGCAGGTTCGCTGTAATAAATGTATCCAATTAAGAGGAGAATATTTTGAGTGATAAAATATTTTGATTTGAATTGAAATTTTGTTTGGTTCTAAAGTAGGCTAAAAATTTTTCAATATATCCTCGTATACATATCCTGAATTGATCGAATGGATTGTTGTCTTTATAATACATAAAAATCTGATATCTTAAGCTCTGCGTAGGCAAATTTGTTGATTAAGCTATTTCAACAGCTTTGATATTTGATTAGATAGAAAAGAAAACAATTATATATACAGCATACTAAATTTATGTTATTACATTAGTTTTCATAAGACAATCAAGTTAAAAGAGTAAGAGCAAGGGCTTGTTAGACATTTAGTATCAAGGCTAAAATATATATAAAATGGTAATTTAATGATTTCAAGTAAGCGTTTAGGTTCGGTTCTTAGGTAGAATTAGAAACACAAGCCTTTATACTTAACGTCTAGTAAGCCCTAGATCTTCGTTTGAAAGATGTATAGAAGAAATTTGAAGAAAATTTAAATAATTATGTGCTATAAAAAAGGCAAATACTGATATATATCTCTTACCGAAACGCGTTCATACAGACTCTTGGAGTATTTAGTTTCGTAAGCTTCTTTTATATCCTCCAAATCGATTTCAGATCTAGAAACTATTATTCTGATGAGTGTTCTATCGTCTGTACCCATACCAGCCATAGCGTCGTGCAGTCTCGTCGCCAAATAAGTAGCTCGATCTCTCATGCAACTCACCAAACTCAAATAAGCATTTTTGGTTGACCCTGAGAAAATTAAAATTTATATTGAAATCATCATTAATCAAATGGCCTTTGACTAAGGAGAAAAATATTGTAAAAACAAATATGGGTACGCAGTCGTTTAGGAAGATAATAATAAAAATTTTGGTAAAGGTTCTATGAAAATTATCATATGTCCAAAACCTTTTGTTACTTTTACCAATTAGGTAGGCAGCACCGTTGTAATTATTGGATCAGTATGGTTCCACTTTCCCAAAGGTAGTGTCAATTTACTAAAATTTTAGATCCGGCAGTAGTAAATTCATAGTTAGAATATAGAAAATACTTTCAATAATACGTGCTTGAAATGACAAATTGTCTGAAATAAAACGAGGTAGATTTAGACCTACATCTCTGTGCTGAACAAACCTTCTTCTCAATGATTCCTTAAGCTTTCCGGAGTTCACTAAACGATTTAAGTCTAGAGCAGATGTTGTTCTCTTTCTTTCATAAGTCAAATGATAAACGTAGGTACTTTAGTATGTTTTTTCACCTCTATCTGTACTTAAGTATTTATTAGGAATTATATTATTTATATATCTTTCTGTTTTTTACCTGAAAATTCATTATCAATAGCATCTTCAATGGAATGTCCAGTCAATGATTCATATTCATCAAAAATAAGCTTCAATTGACTGGGATTTTTCAGGCACAAAATTGAGTTAAAAACTGATTCTTCTGTTCCCCAAGATGATTCTCCAGCATCGTATAAAGCCTGTGCGTCAGCAACAGCAGCAGATTTATTAACTAATCCAGATTCATCCCGGCCACCCTGCAAATAACCAAATAAATATATATTTCGTTAAATATCAATTAGTTTCAATAATAATATTTCTCTATTTATTCTACTTGTAATCATGAATAAAATTTACCGTAGATAGGGACACCAATAATCTCTGCAGTGTACCGGATTCATCTCCTTTAATGTCATCTTCTAAAGATGTCTCATACACTAAAATATAAGAATAAGATTTAGTAGTGAAACTTTCATCAGCAGTTCGCAGGAGAATTTCATGCGTATTTCACAAATTTTGCAATGGTACATTGATAGCTGAATCATTATTCTAGATACATTTTCGACCAGTTCGACAAGTCAGTTTAGATAGAATGTGAATGAGCGCATGATAACAGAAAAACAACACAAACACAATCTGCATTTGTCAGATTGAGTGTTCGGATCCTTAATAATATTTTTCTTGTAGTTATTCACGTTAATAACTTGATCCTGGATAGCCATCATAAAGCATTCGGTGTCTGGAAAGAGATTGCCGCTAGTAAGTCATCTGTTTGAAGCTTTTTTGTCAACATGCGGTTGGTTGAGGACGTGTAGTGCCTTTCGTAACCACTGTATCATTATTTATTACTATATTATGATTATTATTATATCATCTATGGTTTTGAAATATCACCTATACAGCGTTTAACGTAATGTATCGCTTTAGAAAAAAAGTGGTTTATAGAAAATTAAATTTTCATGTGAGTTTCACGCCATGTTATTTTCATTATAGCGACGCAATGTCATGGGTAGGTAGTTAAAGAATTAGGTCACCCTGTTCTCATTTATAGAAACAACAAAAAAAGGGAGCGTAAGGACAAAAACAAGGGATTGAGATAAAAAAGGAATGTAGGGCACTGCCTAATCAATATCGCTGAAGATACATCTTAGAAATTTATAATGAATTTATTAAGCTGAAAACTTATTAACAGTGAAAGTGGCAAATCAGTTGGAGCTATTCAGTCATAGACAAAAGAAACAGGATGATTCTTAAGAACTGTTCACGAATATTCACAACATGTTTCAATAAACATGAATGTTCAAAAAATGTGCCAGTCAATGATGAGATTCATCTAATGAATAAAAAAGGGTTTCTAATAGAAAGTTGTATATGTGAGTGAAATTAACCAAATTATAGGTAATGTTGCTGAAATGAAAAAGATAAGTTTTTCTTCTCGTAGGAGACCGAGATATTGTGAATTCTGTCTTTCACTGTTTTGTGCCTTTTTGTTCTTACTCCTCTAACGTTTTCTAGTATATCCAGTAGACCTACAAGTCGTTTCGGATGTTGCGGAATACCATTGTTAAGTCAACTGTCGACAGATGGTTTGTGCGGTTCCCAGTCGATTCCTGTATATTTTTTTATTAGTTAATACAGTTTATACAGTTTAATTCATCATGTAATGATGAACGGATTAAACAGGTTACAGGTAAACGGCGGAAAACCTGCAGCACCGACGATCTCCGAGATGGGGCTTAAGAAAGAGTTTTACCTATTGCGATAGAGGATTTGATGAACGATGAATGTTGAGTTATTTTCAGAGAGATATTCGTAGGCTACTAGTAGTAAATGATAACAGTGGATTTGTTTGAACCGCTGGTGAAAATTGCGAATCGGGGTTGTGGGTCATTTAGACGGCTCGCAATTAATGTTATGTCAATATTGATATAATCGGTGTTAATGCTATTTGTATTGGTAGTACCTGAGAATGTTTGTACCAAAAGAGCCTTTTTAGTTGGTGGTTGGGTAGGGTGCACTCAGAGTATTGTACGGAACGGACGTCAATGTGAGAGTGTGAATGAATCGCACTCCCAAATAGACGTCTGGTGGAAATTAGGAGGTGAAAGACTTACGATAAAGGTAATGGGAAAGTTTTTGAGAGTTGAGTGTCATCTTTCATCTCTTGCACCGTTCCGAGAATTGAGTCAGGAAATTTTGGGATAGGACGTTGTTTGCGGCGGAAGCAATTAGTGTGGTATCGTCTGTATATAATTCGACAATTTCCAAGCGGTGCTGAGGTGCTAAGGTATCAGATGAATAAATGATTTACAGCAGGGGGACTAGTATGTACCCTTGAAGAACGCCAATTAAGGAGGCTAATTAATCAAAACATAAGGAAAGTACTGGGACTAGTGCTCTGAAAATTTCATTGCATGGGTTTTCCGAAATGCTCGTTTCAGCTAAAATAATTTTAGTTTTCTGAAACTTCCGGTTATACAGGAAGTGGACCCAATCTTCGTTATTTTGAACAGAATGTTATGGTTTTTATTAAATTTTTGGAATGTACGCGAAATTTCAATATAACTATATGAGATATCGTATGCCTAAACTCAACCATTTCTTAGTTATTTCGCATTTCGAAATTTTTAAAACACATGCAGCCCTCTACTAAAAAAAATATATTTTTAAGTTCTAACTGACAATTAAAAACTATGAAAATTTCAGTTTTTTCAAGTTTCTACAAAAACCGTTAATTTGAATATATATGAATATAAATATTATATCGAAGTCTCTTTAATTTAAAGCGTAGAATCCAATGGTAACGAGAAAAATGGGGGTTGCCATTTGAAAAAATTAAGTTTTCGAATTTTTTACATAGCGATATTTGGCACCATTTTCTGAACACCTTATATAAATTTTTGTCAAGGTGTTCACAGATTTTGAAGGGTGTAATTGTTATTTGTCGAAATCCTAAAAATATTAGACCTGACTTACTTAAACTTGGAAATATAATTTTTTTAGTGGAGGGCTGCCAAAAATTTCGAAAATGTGAAATAATTAAAAAATGGCGGACTTTAGGCATACGATATCTCATATAAAGTTATATTGAAATTTCGCGTAGATGAGAAAGTGTCTACGTAGTATCATCCATAAAGAGAAAAAAATAAGTTAAATATCGCAAAGATATAGCGAAATAGTCGAAATTAAGCAATAAGGAAATTAATCGGTCGACCTACACTGCAAAAGAATAAAGATTTAAATCTTATAGAGTTAATATATAATGAAAAAATACCTAAAAAGTTACGAAGGAATAGAATTGGGGAAGAAAAAAAAAGAGGTATACCCAAAATGGGTTGGACGGACAGGATATAACATAAATAAAATTGAAACTCTTGAATCTCAAGGATAGAAAGAAATAGAGAAAAGAAATAAATTGTAAACAGTCTATAGTGCTAATTACACATTCATGCAATATCATAAAGTTTTTTCCATTGAAATAGGTTCAAATGTGAAAAAAAAACTAGACTAAAACTAAATTCAATTCTAAAGCTTTAATAAGAAAGTTATACTGAAGATATCGCTGAAAATAACTCTGAAGTATGAATCGATCAAACAATCATTTGTTATGTTCAATATTATGGCCGACAATGAAAGAACTCAAGATGAAAAATTACTTTAAACAAAGGAGTTTTGAACAGAATACTTAATAATGAAATTCCGTTTCAAAATCACGGTTATTCACAAAGAACTTTCAATTATTTATCTCTCTGAAAAAAATTTCAAAATAAAATTGTTTTAAAATTAATGTCTACCTAAATCAATTAGATAAAATGTGGTTTATTACGGGATATTTTGTATTTGAAACGTTTTGACGTATCTTTGTCATACTTTACAGAAAGATACATGTTTGCGAGGAAGATCTACGAAGGCCCGTGTGGTGAAAACTGGAAATTGTAGAACAACCACTATCGACAAAAATGAGAAAACTATTGAAGAAACGTGGTTCCGAGAGCTTGAAGTGTTTATTACTTATGCATGATTATTCAACTTACATTCCTGGTATCTTTCAGATATCTGCAGAATTTCTTCGTTGTTATGGACAACCAAAATTTCCACTAGGGTATCGTCATCAGTACCGAGACCGCTAACTGCTTTGTGTAGTTCTTCTACTTGGTAGTCCAAAGGGTCTTTAAGTAGAGCCAAAATGACGTCTTCGAAGTCTCCACCAAGGTCACTTTTAAGATCTTCTATTAGATCCTTTGAAAAATATTAAAAATCAGTACTGAATGAATATGAAATAAACTGAGTTTCTTTGTAGTCTTCTTACGAACAATTTAAACAAATTTGAATTTGTGTGCATTTCGATTTTAAAAAAATATCTATTGATATTTCTCCAGAAAAAGATTCAGAAAAAATAGAAATCGAGTGATTTAAGTACACTTATAAGTTAACGAGCAAGATACTTACTTCTCCAAACATTGTCTTATATGTAGTGACTATTTGACGTCTCTGTTCATTTGTTCTTTTAGCTAGAATTTCAATTATAGCATCTTCGTTGGTGCCTAGACCGTCCAAAGATTCTTTTAAAATTTGTGCGTCTTCATCAGCTTTGAAGTTTTCCCAAGGAAAAACGGTGGGCTAAAGAAAATAATGAGATAATTGATGCCTTTAACAAATTAAGATGTCTTCAATTGCAAAAAAAATTGAACCTAATATTTCACAAGGGTACATAGATGGCTACAAGATGAATGGTTTGGCCAGAGCTTACCCCCAAATAAGCGAATTTTTCTCGCTTGCAGGACGAGCTACCGTCTATCAAGTATTCGCTGTCAAGGAAGGTGGACGTGCGATACATAATCGATGCCATTTTTTGAAAATATATTTTTTGTTTCTAAAGGTTACCTAACGTTAAAAGAAGCCCTTGGAATGGCTTACAGTGATAAGGCACAAGAGGTATTTATACAACCACCAGATTTAAACGTCTTTACTGATGAGGAATCTGTCAACGAGAATCAAGATGGGAAGTTGAATAATTTGAGCGGCCGTTAACTTCAATCTCAAGTTGAAATAGAGCTTTCGAATGAACATTTCTTCCTATGGTTTTGAATAGAGCTACAGAAAGATGTCGGACTTTTCCAGTTTTTAAATCCCTGGCCGGTTTCAGTGGTTTGTAGGTTAGCAACTGACCGTAGTGCCATCTCCGTACTCGGTGCTTCCTCTGCATCAAGAAGAACTCTTGGACACACATTAATCTGAGATCGAGAATATAATTGTTTGTTCTTGGTACCAATTTGATAAAGCTCATCATCGGTTTTAGCTAAAACAACACCTATAATGTTCCTCTGTCAACGTCTGGAACTGCAATTCTTACAGAATTTTTAATAGGTACCGGAGCAAACTTCTTTTCACTCGATTTCAGCATGTTTTCAGCCTGTTGTTGTAGGTTTTTCTTAGCACTTTAACCATTATCTTGTAGTTTATATCCCCGCATACGCATTGATATATCAAATATTTACATTTCTTATTGCTATTTAGACAATGTATAGATTTTCTAGGAAATGTATGTAATATAATTTATTTTACACATTTCCGTGTGATTTTTGGAATTACATACATTTTTCAGGAGTTGTATATAATGACGGATTACATACCTTTCCGGTAACATAAATATATAAATTTGGTTACTTATAAATATTGTATTTAGCCAGTAACAATTATAGGAATTAAATACAAAATATCTAATCTCGGTCGTAATGGGTTAACAGAAATTTAGTTGGTAATCAGTGTGAACATCTGGCGATCCAAATGGAGGGAACAATGTGCAGAGTTGATTGTTTTAATATTTACTTTATTGTTATTATTAGGATCTGAACCATCAACTATTGATTTAAAATAAATGTTCACGGTTGACAAGTCATTGGGTGTAAAATAGTGTCATGATACTAATAATGTAACTATTTTTCATTGATAGAATTACTCATATTTCTGCTGTAAAATTCTTAGAAATCATTTATAATAAAAACATCGATGACTAAACATCGTTTTTCGAGTAAAATAATCACATTACGATTTTCATTGACACAAAATAATGTTTTCTATACTAAAATATTGCGGAAGTATAAAGACGGACGGAGAAGCATTTAGAAAATATCAGACTTTTAAGTCACGAAGAAAAGTTCTTGTCCTTGGGGTGAATATAGAGAGCAAGTTTAATCTAATCTATTGATATATTTATATGTTGATATGTATATTTGTTGAAAATTACTTTATCAAGATTGTAAATTTATTTTTAATTCGTTTCTTATCACTCACAGGTAGGATTTCCGGTAGATTATCTTGGAAGATTATTTATCAAGTTTAAAAAAAAAAAAAAAATAGAATTAAATATTTTTTATTGACAATATTTTATCAACTTAGTTATGTTAAATCTATAAACGTTTTAAGCAAAAATTGGAAAAATTTGGAATTTTGGGGTGTCTCATAATTAACGTTGGTTTTTATATGACTAAATGACTATGTTTTAATTTAAACACGTTAAGACTAGTTTCTAATTCTATGAAGAGTTTATTTTCTTCATTTTCTTGTTTATTGATGATGCAATACGTAAATAGTATGGAGTGCGATAAATATGAAAGTACGAGGTCTAGCTATTAAATAATGAGACAGCGCGCCTAGAGGGCGCTCTGGACGGGTGGAGTAAAAACCGAGTACTTCGTTGGGTATCTAGACATCTTGTCTATGCATGTCCCAAAACACGTTTCCGTCACTATTATAGTATTTGTGCAGTAGCGGCTTGAAACGAACGTGTTTGTTTCTCATGCCGAAAACCATGTGTGACGAAAAACAGAGGCAAGAGGCCTATGGAGACAATTGTGAAGAACGAGAGAGCACTGAAGATGACCAGCGCCAAGGTCGCCCTGTGACTGTTCCAACTCCGGAAACAGTGAACAAAATCAACCAAAAGGTGCGTGCAGATCCTCGAATGAGAATCCGGATGATTGCCCAGGTTGTAAACGACGATAAAGAAACGGTTAGAAAAGTTTTACACGAGGAATTACTCACGACAAAAGTCTGTGCGAAGTTGGTGCCAAAAAATAAGACTCGTGACCAAAAGCTTTTGCGTCAACAGGTCTGAAGATTTCCTTGAAAGGCTAGAAATTTTAGACAAAGATCTGCTTTGAAAGGGACCAGATTTGAGTCGATGGAAGCGGTAAAGCAAAAAACAACAGAGCTCCTAAAGGGACTGCTTCGATCAATGGAAAAAAAACGTATGGAAAGGTGTGTGGCGGGGGTAAGGGAGTATATTGAAGGGGAGCATTTGAATGTAGAATAATTTTTATAATAAAACGCTTTTTCGTAACCAGTCTCGTTATTATATAGTCAGACGTCGTAGTGTATTATTGGAATAAAAAATTTAAAGTTGTTGCGGCAGTAAGGAAAATATAAGAATTTTAATGGGAAAACGTAGTTAACGAGCTCGGCGCTAGTTTAAAATTTTTAATAGTAAAAATTTGATGCTTGATCGTTCGCACTCAAGTCGTCCACATGCATGGGACATTCAGCTTATAAGAGTAGCAGTTAATCAAGTAACAGCACTCGCTGATGATCGGAATCCTTTGGACATTCCAAAGATATTATACATTGCCGTTTAAAACTATTAGTAACGATCTAAGAAAATTGTCGAATAGTGCTCCACGCATTAACCGAGATTAAAACATTAAAACAAAACGTCGATGATAGTTTTATTAGACGCATTGTTACTGGTGATGAAAAATGTTAAATCAGTGGTTGGCACAGGAAATTTCTTCAAAAAATTTTTTGAAAGCTGAAACTTGTGTCTTAAGTCAAATACGTAGATATTATTTCGGAATATTTTGAAATTATCATAGGCTGAGTAAATTCAAATCAATATTGAAGCTCTGTAACTAATCTACTTAACAGACAGCTCATGTTTATCTTTTAGTTTTTTGGGATAGGTTATTAATTATAGGATAATGAGCAATTATAATCTGATCTATCCTAACCTAACTCAACCTAAATGAATAATTCGTAAAAATGAAATATAAACTCAACGGTTGAGGAAAGTTAGATATGTAGTAACACAAAACCGCGTATGCAGGCTTAGAAAACATACTTTCCATATTTTATTAGAGCGTGAAATGCTAGGAATATATCTTCAGTGAGACATTATTTGGAGCTATTCTAAATAGGGTTCCCACAGCTTTACAGCCTCAAATAACTTCTACACCACTTCGTCATTATTCAAAGATGATGTGGCGTAGGGTTTCAAATTGTTTCCTGATGGAAAATCCTCTTTTAAATCGTCATTAAACTCCTGAACTATTACTATGACATGTGCCGTAATGATTGTTTATGATCCGAATTCCATATGAACTAACGATTTATTTGAAAATTATTTTTCTCATGTCGTTGTCATTGAAAAGATCATCAAGCATTGTAGTATGAATAATTTATCTACTGAAATTGGAAATTCAATCCAAAATTTTCACTAAAGAGGATATATCATAGTTGTCACGTAAGTGGAGAATGAAAATTATTCGCTATTGAACGTGTCAAAATGCGTAAGTGGAGCGCAAGAATGTGTCAATGTATTTAATTTGGAAATTTGGTTACTATCGATACATTTTTCTATTTCTACCTGAAATTTTAGTATGAAAAGTAATATTTTTCAATAAACACTATGAATGTCTCTACTACATTAAATTAAAAATTTATTGCGATCTAACTAGCGTTTTTATAAATGTTAAATTAATTGAAATCATAATAACTGAGTGGAGTGAAAACATGTATACAAATGATATCTACAAAATATGTAATGGAAACATTAAAAAAACACTCACCGCCATTATTACAGAAAAACTGAATGGGAACTGTATTGAAAAACAGATTCGAAGGAATACACCTCGACACAAACTGTTGCGCGCGGACCGACAACACTTGCGCAGTAATACGGTTTATATTGAAGGTTGTGAGGAGTAGAATATTTCCACCGCTCTTTTTATACAGAGATTATACAAAAGTATACGTGCTAACAGCTACCTTCTTCTCAAACACTACAAAATTTTCATTCATTATTTCCTTTCGAAAAAATCACTTTTGACCCTTACCCTTTTGAAATTTTTGAATATTTTCTCACCACCATTTAATGCTTCGTTAAATCTACGACTACTTTAACGGTGAGCTATAAAAAATCAACTAGTTTCAAATCTGGAAACTATATATTAAAAACATTTGACTAAAACTCTTCTGAAATATGTTGAATTTCTTCTCCACAGGCATTCAATGTTTCGTTAAATAGAGGAGCAAAACGTCAGTCGGAGTCCGATATGGAAATTAAGCAGGATTGGGTATTTATGTAACTCCATGTTTGGGGTTTTCATAGAGCTATTTAGCGAAAACTTTTGACCATCACTCTTTAGAGAAATACAAAATCAGTCAGAGCCAGATTTGGAGTGACAATTTAACTCCCTGTTCAGCGTAAAAATCATAGTTCTTAAAGTAGTCGGAGTACTGACAAGATGCTAAGCAATCTTAAGCAAAATTAATTGAACTGCATTTGAATTGCAATAATTGAACAGAAAGAAAACTATAATAGCACTACTATACGCTTTCGGAGTCTACGAAGGATATTACTTTGAACTTGTAAAAACCTTATAGCCTGACAATGGAAATTTATTCTATCGATCATTAGTAACGTGATCTTTGATAGTATGTAGTACAAATAATTATTTATTTATTTATTAGTTCTCCAAGGCACCATTTTCAAAGCCTTTCTTTTGTAGGAGACAATTAAAGTAAGAAAATTTTATGATAAATGAGAAATTTTCGTTTCACTTCGTTACTTGTTATCCACCAGTTTTCTAAAATTTCTTATACGACACGGAAAGGCTTTTCGAGCATTATTGTGGAAATTTATTAAAATATACTATTTTTCGTTTCAAACACATTTAAGACTTAAACCCTAAAAGACTACAATAGATAGTACACATAGTACACAATAGATTCACGGCCTTTCCGCCCTAGTTTATCTAATCTTATCTGAACCCCATAAGAAAACGATCTTTCACCTCTAACCTCCCTAGTTTTAGATAAAAATCTGTAGTTCCTATAGATTTGTCTGAAATTGTAAGTGATGAAGCCTCGAGTATTAAAAATCATAAATAAATTTGAAGTATTCAACACAACACAGAGTATATATAAAGATTAGGAATGATACGAATAATTATTATAATTTATTTGGATGATTCATTTAATATTATGGTGACGTTGAGGTATTTTCTCATCACATGTACATCCACCATGGCCATCATTCCGTTAATCTAATCACGCACACTAATTTTCGATGCATAGTTTAAAATAACGGCAAATTACTAATGTTTGTTTAGGTTATATTATATTTGCTATTCACTGACATGATTTAGTGAAAATAAATTGGTTACAGAGAAGGTGTTCTATGCTTACGAGATGTTGAAAAAGGATGATGGGTTTTTAACTGAAATGACAAAACTTCATTTGCAATTTGGAATTTGAAATGTTAATTTGAGGTAAACAAAATATTTATACTAAGGAATGTTCAAAATGTAATGTGAATAAAAAAGAGAATAGTTAATTTTTTAACTTCTCAAATTAACCTCCAGAAAGAAAGCCTGCATTGTTGGTTATAAGCTTACTTATAATTAAAAAATTCTTAACTTCGTATAAAGAATAGAAAATAATCAAAATAGATTTCAAACATCTTTTCTTCAGACATTAATAGAACATGACATTTTTAATATTAAAAAGTTTGAAGAACATTTTTATGATGATGTCGTCTCGTTGCTATTAACCGTATAATTAAAATTTATTTCACAGTTTGTAACTCACAAAGTACCACTTTATTCACTAGTGGAATAATGAAAGACACAATATTCCATCAACCACATTTATATCAAAAGATATTTCGTTTCTAATTCTCTGATAAATTTCATTTCGTTTTCATTAATAACAAGCTCGGTAATTATACACTTTCACGGTCACCTGGTTTTTTGGCTCTAGAAAATCGAAAAATGGATGGATTTTAATGATCTTGGTCTCAAAATGTTCCATTTTACGGCGGATTTATAAAAAAAATACGAAAATTAAAAAATATAAATATTTTTTACAGTTTCATGACTTTAAATGCAAACAAAAAATGACTTTCTACATTATAATCCTTCGTAACTGTTTCTGACGTCGTGGAATCAAGTTCGTATATTTTTTTTTCGCAATTTACATAAAAAATGAATATTTTGAAAAAAAAGTTTTTCTACTATTTGAGTTTAAAACTATTAAAAACCGCAAATTCAGCCACTACCCCCGTGTTTTTCATAAATTCGTCGTAAAATGAAACATTTTGAGACCAAAATTATAAAATTTATCTATTTTTCGATTTTTAATGGTCCAAAAACTATTAACATTGAAGAATATAGTACGAAACTATTCATGAAAATTGATTGTTTTCATTTTAAGCTATAAAAACTGAAAAAATCATTCTTTTTGGATTTTTTTTTAAATTGTTTATCAATTTATGTAGAATACAAAAAAAATATAAGAATTTTATCTGATAATGAGATAATTTTTTGTAAAGGATTATTTTGCAAAACCGTTTTTTACGATTTGAAACAGTAAAACTATGAGAAATTTTCATTCCAGCTATTTCTACTAATTTTTTTTATAAATCCGCCGTAAAATGGAACATTTTGAGACCAAGATCATTAAAATCCATCCATTTTTCGATTTTCTAGAGCCAAAAAACCAGATTTCAAACTAATATCGAAGTTTTTTAAAAAATTTCTAAAATCAATAAACGTCTTCTCTTGTAGGGAGTGGTACCTTGGGTTTTTTTGCTATATTAATCTTCGCCTAACAGGAGGTGACAAAATATGACATCATTTTTTGCTGAAAGGTTTCGCAATTTTGAAATGAAAATTTTATCTGCAACTGTCACATAATATACAGGGTTATCCGGGACTCGAGGCAAAAAATTCGAGAGTGGGTAGATGCCGTGACATAGGAAAAATTTTCTCGTACAACTCCTCCTAAGTTATAAGCATTTAAAGTTGTGAAATCAGTTGAGTATATTTTATAAATTATACATGCAATGTCGATTTTTAGATGGTTGTACATGCCAAGGAAACCGTTCGCCATAAAGAGACATTCTGAAGAAAATTATCATAAATTTTTATAAATTACTGTAAGTACTTACAGACGGTATTGAAACACAATTAAGCATCGTATTACTTATATAAGGACAAAAATGAAATGTAGAAAAAATTTGTTGGTTAGTCTACAACTTATCAAATAAAAAGAAAAAAACTATAATGAATGTTCGAAGTGCACTTCTACAGACTTTCGGAGGGTACGAAGGATATTATTTTGAGGAGCATTTCAAGATTCTGCCTTATATTTTCACAATGAAAATTTATTATAACGATCATTAGTAATATGATCTTCGATAGTATGTAGTACAAATGTTTATTCATTTATTCATTAGTTTTTTAAATGGAAGCGAAATTGACCTTAAGCATAAATATTCTCGCACTACTTTCAAATTACTTATAATTCATTATTTTGAATATTATGATAAAATTTTAGCTTTGAATTTCAGTTTTAGTACAATGATTAATAAGTGCTTTAAAGAAATGCATTCATTTCAAAATACCATTGTTTTTTCAAGAGCGACTTGACCTTGAATAATTTAGAGGTTGATTTTAAAGGTCGAACAGCAACAATTATGAGCATTCCTAATTTATTGTTATGCATGAGTAAAAATAATTAACTAAATTCAATGTTAAATGCATCAGGATATTAAGAAATGTACCACCTTTTTTATTATAATTATTACATACAAACGGCATTAAAGAATATATTATTTTTGTTTATTTTATTGTTAACAAACGCATTTTTCGATACATTTCAAACCACTTTACGGTAGGAATATTGCTTTTTAAAGTAAAACTTCGTTTTAGGAAATAACCTATTTTCAAGATCTGCTAGGTTGTAATAGAATTTAATCTAAGGAAAATTGTATCTCATATTACTATCATTTTATGTGAGATACGAGATACGAGATACGGAATTTGAATCCATTTCTCATTGATCCAAGCAGTGCTGGAAGTCTTCTTTGGAGCTCTGCCGTTTTTTGCTTTACCGCTTCCATCGATTCAAATCGGGTCCCTTTCAAAGCAGATCTTTTTCTGACCTTTCAAGGAAATCTAAACAGACCTGTTGGCGCAAGAGCTTTTGGTCAGGAGTCTTATTTTTTGGCACCAACTTCGCACAGACTTTTATCATGTGCAATTCCTGTTTCTTTATCGGCATTTACAGCCTCTTCAATCATCCGGAGGCTCATTCGACGATCTGCACGCACAATTTGGTTGATTTTGATCACTGTTTCCGGAGTTGAAACAGTCACAGGGCGACCTGGGCGCTGGTCATCTTCAGTGCTCTCTCGGTCTTCACTAAAGCGCTTACACCACTCAAAAACATGCGCACGATATAGAGAATTGTCCCCATAGGCCTAATGTAACAATTTATAGCACTCAGACGGAGTTTTTTAACGAAAATTTTGAGATTGATTTGTATACGTAAATTTAGGTCTAGTTAGATCATTAACTGCTCTATTCATTACATTAAATTTGCTGCGTTGTTTGAGTGTAAAACTTAAAATGGAAGTATATATATTTACTTTAGTCAAAATAGTTAATTAGAAAAAGCATTACGATTTGAATGAAGATTTGAAGATTTCTCCATTTAACTTTTCAAAATGTTGTTTACCTATTATATGGTGTTTAGAAATAGTATTTCTTTCATCCGATTGATGACTTCTTAATCGATTTTCTAAATGTTGAAATATCTGTCCTACGTAAACAGACAGAAATATAATTTGATTCTGTATCTAAATGCTAGTTTATCAAATGGGATAATCCCTAGAAGCTTTAAAGCTTCAAAATCCTTTTATTAGTGTGGTGTTTAGCACTGATTCACAAAGACTAATTTTCTCGAAGCTAACAATTGATTATATTGAAAAACAGTGAATATAGATTTTAATATTATAAGACATAAGTAAAATATATAAATAGTGCTAGATGAAAAGGTGTACTCTAATAGGTAATCCTTACATGTTTTATATAATATTCCTACCGACACTTCACGTATAAAAATATACATTGTACATTTTCCGCAAACGTTCTTTTCACATTTTAGACAGATTTTGTTTGTCCTATGCATTTATCCCGGTTAAATTCAAGATATTAACAAATACTTGCAAATGCCATTTCCGAGATTTAGATTTTATCGAATAATTTCTGGTCATTTGGTCGGCCACATCTACGCCAAATTTGGTGCTGTTATACAATTGAATTGTAAAATATCAAAATACAATAATGTGAACGATAGAGTTTGATTGAGAAAAGTGGCATTTCACTGTTTTTTAGTTTCTCCAGTTTTGGTAGCTCTTTTCTATTTGCTCTAATTGTCGCAGCAATTCTAGTTGTTTTGCTAAAAGTTTAATTGGTAAAAGTAGGCGTGTAAAAAAGTTGTCCGCTGCTATATTTCGTTCACATCCTATATACTGTTCTACTAGTGACAAACTCTCCAAGAGGGGCTTAAGGTCATCTTTTTCCAAATATAGAAAGCCGTTTATTATATATTTGCTAAGTACATCGGATACTAACTAAAATTTTATACCAAATTTGTCCGGTTTATTGGGCACGTATTGAATTAATCTAGATCTTGCTTTCGTTGTAAACAATTGTTCGACAATAGTAATATATGGTCCTGGTTTATAACAATTTTGACAATAAACTTGTACCAAACTTTTGTGGTCAAATCCAATAAATCTTCATAAAGTTATCATTTGAGAAAAAAGGCGAGCCCCATTTTTTATTCCATAGAAGTGCTTAGCCTCATATACACCGCGTGCATATAGAATTGCAAAAAATGCATATAACTTAGTAGTAGCAGTATCCCAACACTCTAAATGCTTCTTTCTCTGTGTACTTTCTTATAAGTTCGATTATATTATTATAATTCACAGAAAATACCGTCCTAACTATAAAAATACGAATAAACACACTAACCTTACGTAGGTACTTAAGGTACTTATCAGATAAAATCGTGGCACAACTTTATAGTTTTGGCATTGAGTCTTAGAGAGAAGCAATTAAAAAAATGTATAATAGTATTATCGGTCAAATGACCGGTAGTGGTAGGTAAGACAGACTACAGATTTTTCTCAGCAAATAAACTATCGAGCGAATCACTAACGTTGAATGTAGGCAATTCCAATTGATAATTTAAAAACGGTCTTTTGAACGGTCCTTTTGTACGGAATAGTGTTAAAACTTTTTATGCAATTTACATTGATTTGCAAACAATAGTTATAACATTTTGAAAAAATGTTCTAAAAACGACGGAAATGCAATAGCGTAACTTATACCACATAAAAAGATGGGGGACTCGTAATTGAAACCAATAAATGAAATTTTTCAAAATAATTTATTTAATACAATATTCACAACACATTTTTGTTTATTAAATATCTTTCATCTTACCTTTTAACAAAATTTATTTCTATTTGGAAATATAATTCTTATTCAGTTTAAGTAGCTTAAAGAAATCTATATTATTGTCAGGGCACCTGACCAACTAATGCACAAAATCTGCTGATTTTAACTATAAAAATAATGATATATTTACAAGTGTTTATATTTATGTTTTTGAAAGGGGTCTATTATAAAAATGTTTAACTATGTCAACTTGGAACTCATTAAAAAATACAAAACAGTATCGTATGATTTTGCGTGTTTAAGATGTTGAAAATTATTTGACATTACCTTTGTACACATGACGTAAGATTACTTTCACTCAACCATTTTATGTATCTAGTAAAGTAAATGGCCGTTAGATTGGTTTATATCTATAACTGGAAGACTATTACGTATGGTAGTAAATCTGGTAAATGAGGTGATTGTAGACATACAGGAAGACTTTTCAATAAGTCCACTTACTCCAATCTTCTGTTAAAATAAAATTTTATAAGCTTGTTACTCTGTTATGGCATGTACTAATAGAAACTGTTGTTACGTAAAAAATAATTTGAGAAATTTCTTTCCCGTATTTTTGACTACACCTCGTATCCAACGATTGGCTAAATCGATAACAGAAACAAATTTTTAAGGTAAGGTAGGCAGAAGAAAAGAGATTAAAATGGAGAGAATACGAAAATATATTTATAAGAATATAAATAGAAATGCAGATTGCAGTAAGAAATTTCGAAATGTCTGACATTGATCATTTGTAGAAAACGAAATTGCAGTAATTTCACATCACACTTTATTTTCATTATTATATTAGGTATTATATTGACATTTATTTTATATTTTTGTTTAAAAGATGATTCTGGAAAAGCATGTTTCAAGTTAACATATTTAATTTTATTTTATACAAATGTGGGTTAGTAAAAATTTAGTTAAATTTACATAATATTTATCGTTCGTGGTTTTTAGTAGGATTTAACAATATTTTCTAATTTAGTACAAGGAAATTCGATTATAGTTTTTTTTTTAAGTCATGGTTGATTATACACATAAATACTAAACATTTCGAACGTAATTGAAATACTTTGAAATTTGTATTTTCTCGAAAAATCTATCGTAACATTTTGTTCTGTGAGCCAGTGCGGCCTTGTACATTATTAACATTGTCAAACGAACCTGTCAAGATCATTTTCTAGAATTTTTTTCTCCAGAAAAGCGTTTCGCGTATTTGAACTTTTTAGAAATTTTGTACTTTTATTCGGTCAATATATTTTAATAAAAAAATGTTTATGTTTACACTCCGGCATCTTTTTAAACTACAAACTGCATTTTTAAACTATTCATATACAGACGAAACGAAATCCGTTTTTGGTTTTTATTTCGACGTATGTATTTGCTCTTCCTCGATCTACTTCTTTTTCTAAAAAAATGTAATACCTGGAATTTAACAACTTAAAAAATTGCGCATATTATGTTGTCAGAAGGTATGCATATTAAAAACGGTGTAGACATTGCTTCTAACTTAGTTGCCCTCCTTAGAAAGTTTTGACATTTGAAATATTGAAAAAAGACTACTTTGGTTGACTTCTTGTATTCCGCTGAACAAAAGCTTAGTGACGTCGTTTATCTTGAAGAAGTTTATGACAAAAATTTCAAAGCTGAATTCAGGATGTAGATAATCTGCATTTCGATATATTTCATAAGCAGGATTATCAATTCATGGATTACAATAATATTAATTTTAAATCCTTACACCTCATGAAGGTTCTTAAATGTTTTCTAGAATCACCTACCACAATATTACCACATTGTTAAAAAAAAGAACCAAATAACTATGATATTGTACAGAAACAAGTCATAGACCAAGCTTCAAGTTGTCCAATGTCCAATTGTCCAATACATATTTAAAATTTGTTCCAGACACCGTTGGAAAATAATTTATCGGAAGAATATGGCATTAAAGAAAACGTTTGTATTTCAACTTTTATTATTGTTTATTATGTTATGTAAGAATAAAGTTTGTGAAGATAGAGAACAAAATTAATTTATCTACGACTATCATTAGAATTAAGTATTTAAAAACTCGTATAAATACGTGACATTTCATATTATGAATATTTGCGTCTAAAAGCGTGCGAATATTTCAAATTTTGATTGATAAAACACTGATTGTTAAGTTAAATAAACACGGAATAAGAATCTGATTGGATTACTTCTGAAATTGCACAAATTGCATGCAATGTAACTCAAAAAAAACCTGCTTCAATAAAACTCGAGAAAAATATACATGGCATCATATGACGATTTTTTGGATTGGTGTAACACTAAAAAAATCAAAACATGGAAAATGTTCTTCTTGCATATTTCTCGGTAAAGTCAAGACAAACATCAGTTATGGTCCCATTATTTAATGTTGAAAGCTACCATAAATTGAAATTATAATTCTATTTTCAACAAAAATAAATTTTACCGTGGTCTTGGATAAAATATTGATACTCATGTTCGAAGTACTTGTTTTTCATGTCATTAATAACCCAATAAACATGCTTTTTAAATCGTCAACATTTTAGGCACAATTCCTGAAGGTAGATAGAACACTATAATATTGCTGATTAAGCTATCAAATCAACATCAGTGAACCAATTTTGGAAGACGTTAGGTATATCTAAATAAGGTGTGGACTTCTCATGCGTTCATTGATGCATTTAAGATCTAATAAGACAATAGATCTGCTGCATATTCAACAGTCTTTTACCAATCATGTCTCAGTCAGATCAGTCAGACAGGTAGTGAGTAGTAGGTGCATCACCGAGCAATCATGTTTCCTCTAATATATACTATGTATATAATAGCGTACCTCACTATTATACCCACAGTGTGCTATACATGACGGTACCTATCGAATTGTTTACCCAAAAGCAGAATTCGTCGCAGACGATTTCATCGATGGTCTTATTGAATTATCTCTACACCAAAGAAGACGGCTATGATGTTCAGCTGTAGTACCTAGCTTGGACGATAGCACAAAACCAGAACTTTGTATTCGACGATATAATATACGCATTCCGTGCTCTCCAAACCACCGATTTTCGATTATTAGGATGCTGCTAATAGATCAGCTCAATAGTCCGGGCGCTGCCAGAGGTTTTCGTACCCCTTTATGGGTCGCCACGAAAAAATGATTCATATCTATGTTTTTTGGACCGAAGAATCGATTTTTGGGGGTTGTAAGGCCGGCACCCTGGTCAGTTTTTTATTATTTACAATTAAATTGTTTAAACTACACCGAAGGAGTACGGATAATGAGGCGAATCGCGGATTTGTGTAAGATTTTATTAAAAAATGCAAAAACAACTAACAAGTGTTGTTTAATTGATATGCTACAGACTGCCAAAGAAAACGGTCTCTTAGATTGCGAGCCTCGTAGACTCACGTGCGGTGGCACGCCGCGGTGCCCGCATAGAACGGCCACCGGCCGTTCTCCGAAAGTCGGCGGTAGTTTATTAACCAATTGTCTTGGATTTTGAAGTAGGTGCTGTTTTTTTTCGAAAATGTTTAGTCTTATTTGCCTGAATGGCCTATAAACAAATAAAAGTGTCTTTTTCTATTAAAATTTTGTTTTCCAAGTGCTATAAAACTACTCCAAATGCTTGAAAGTGTACGTACGTGGACTCGTTTTGAAGGGAAAAGTATTTTCTTTGAAATGGATCCTCGAAAGCCTCAATTAAATTTGCCCAGGCCGAAATACGACCGATTGAAAGAGAAATCAGCGCATTTTTGCATTTTTTTTACACTACTTTGCCTATAACTTTGATTCTACTGAACATTTTTTCAAAATTCAAAAACGGAATTATTCGTTAGAAGATTTGCAACCAAACTGTGTCATCAGAAACCCCGTAACTATTGTAAATAATAAATTATGGCCGCTTAAACAATTAAATAACAAAAAAATGACCAGGGTCGGCCTCGCAACCCTCCAAAATCGATTATTCGTACAAAAAAACATAGATATCAATCAATTTTTGTGGCGACCTCCAAACGGCTACGGGAACTCCTGCCAGCGCCCGGATTATAAAGCTTTAAACGATGATCTTGTCGTTCGTATTAAAAACTTCTATATTTTGTAGACGAGTTTAAGATGAATTTTTCTGTTTGCTGACGAATGTTTATGGATATTTAACTTTTATTTTCAGTAGTATCGGAATTTCTAGAGCATATCATTTTACATGTTCACTCGGTAGATATTAAGGCCTATATTTGTTTTCAAATATTTCTGAATAATGTTTTGGGAAAATTTAGCAATTTAAATAAAAATAAACTAACCCACAGAGTTGAAGTATTTGTTGTTATATTACTTTTTCATATTCAGGAATTTATTTTTGTTCTAATGTATATAATAAAGTTTTCGCTATAGGTTACCTCAGCATCAACAAAACTAAATTACGTTTCTATTTTTCAAATACTGTATATTAGAGAAGCTTGAAAAACAAATTCAAAACAGGCAGTGTTGCATATTGCGTAAAACTTGCGTGATATGCTTGAACGAAAAATGAACACATCTTTGATTAAGTCCATATTACTGGAAAAGTAGATTATTTTATCAATATATTCAGTTACAGACATTATTACACAACTTCACTTCTATTAACTATTACGAAAAAGTTTGGAAATTACAAAAAAAAGTTATTTATTCAACAAGAAGTTTCCCTTCGCACCATTTCATTCTAATTTGATTGAAAAATGAGAACGCAGCAGGGAAAAGAGATAAAGCAAAAACAAAAATCAAAGATAGCGAAGGCTCTCAACTTTTAGTAGAGCATTTGAGATAGAATTGTGGTAATGGAGTGCAGCACAGCGGATTTTCTCTTGAAGAATTTTTTTTAATTTGAATTTTGTAGAACAACGCTACTTTTTACAATTTTTCTTCCAATATTCGTCTGAATCGTGCGAAAAGATTGAGAGAGGCATTGAAATAGTTGTTTTCGGAGTATGCATCTTTATTTTCACCCAAAAAGTAATTCAGTATTTTATAGAAATTTGCTTTAATTCGTCATTTCGGACTATCAAAAAATTTGAAGTGAATCTTCTTGTTATCATTTCTGTCAAAAACAACACAAACTATATCATGAGAACATATTAATACACTCAGTCAAAAAAGTATCGCACCACTTACAAAA
The DNA here is from genome assembly GCF_026230105.1 of Diorhabda sublineata. Classification (NCBI taxonomy): domain Eukaryota; kingdom Metazoa; phylum Arthropoda; class Insecta; order Coleoptera; family Chrysomelidae; genus Diorhabda; species Diorhabda sublineata. The sequence continues at coordinate 44,720,609 of NC_079474.1, read as the reverse complement.
TAATCTGGATTTAATTAAATTTTACTTATTTTAGATTTTAAATTTAAAGGCTGCAATATTTATTAACAAAAGTACATGCTTATGTGCGTGCAATCTGCTATGACAACTGATAAGCTATTGAAGTAGTCGAAGAAGTATTAATCACTTCTAAGGTGATACAAAACTTTAATGAGCAGCTTCAACAGCTGTTATGTGAAACTTGTGAGGATCCTCGGACATTGTGGCAAATGGAAGGGCAGAGCTAAAAGGACTGTCACGAGTACACTTTCGATCTTTCCAATCCCTGTATCCGATGGTGTCATCAAAAGTCTAATGGACAGAAGAACTGAAGACAGACAGACTTAGACTGATTACCGGCCACAGGTATACGATAAAACACCTCAAGACAATGGACTTCTATTATGATGCTCAAGGGATGATGAAACTCTATTTTAGGCATTGTTCAAATGTACTCTCTTCCGGAGTGTTTGAAAAAATATCTTGAGAACACATCGAAATCAAGGAAACAGATTTATGTTGGCTTCATCGCTTAGCACGTGAAGTAGGTCTCCAGAATCAGGGCACAATGGCCGAATTTGCTAAACGCATATTTCAATTATTTCATTCCAATTTACTTGAGAATTTAGTTAAAATCTAGATTGCATTTGGTCAAATTAAAATGGACTTATTTAGTTCTTAAAGTTACTCATTAACGTAAGGGTGAGCATTTGCATTAAAACGGAGTCATCGCTAACAAATGGAGTATAAAAATATATATCTAATATATCTATCAGTAGTTATCGATCTATAGGTACTAACTCTGTAGAACACCACAAAGATATCCCGTTTCAAAGATTGAGAAAGCGTGGTTTCGTCTAGAAACTGATATTTTCATTCTATATAAGGTCTTGATCGCCTGCGAAGAGGATGTTTACCAGTTCATATGTGCTTTTCCAATTGTTAGATGTATTGTTCAATGCTCATTGATGAGTCTTGGGATAGCATAGCAAGAACAAATACATTTCGATATCTGAAGAGTGAAAAATTGAGCTTCGGTAGGTTTATTTTCTTTATGACATTTAGTTCATTCTAATATTCTGTAATATAGGCCACGGTTGTAATTAAAAAGAAACTGGGTACTTTTTAATGAAGAAAAATAAAAATTGTTACTAGAACAAAATTGATCAATTTTTTGGTAAAACAAGAGCAGCATCGTCTACGATTATTTCGGCAAGATAAAGATCTGTCCCCAATTTGTACCGTACAGGTTACCCTTTTTGCGAACTCTCGGTACGCAGGATGAGATCTTCCTTTTAGAAAAAAAGTAACGCTGTTAAAAGTCCAAGGTCAAGACGATGTTGATTGCACTTTTCAACAACCATCGTATTACTCATTAGGAATTCGTTTCTGTGGGTTAGACGGTTAATACCGCATTCTAGAAAAACATTTTGAAACGATAGATTCGATGCGTTTGGCATATTTGGACACATTTGAGCAGGACAAAATAGTGGGTCCTGCCGCAGTATAATGCGCTTGTTTACTCTGCAAACCACGCGCGCCAATTCTTGACTCAACGTGGCATAACGGATCCCAATCATCCACTGCACTCCCATGACTTGGCGTGGCTACTACGGATTCCTTTCAGGATATGTTTTGCGGACGTATCGGCCATCCAAGGACATCTGGTCTACCGGCATTTTCTATTTTTAGAAGCTTTATGAGTTATGTACAATGGCGATTTGTATCTTTAATTTTTTTTAGTTTGTTTATGCATTCACCGAACTTTTTAGACGCACCTTGTATGTGTTTAATCTACTAGTATAAGAGGGAAAATCGTATGTAACAGAAAAACCTTTAATTTTATATGTAATGCGATAGTTTTTTGTTGGAATTTATATTATTATGTATAAAATTAGTTTGGCATAATTTATAAATTTGTTCTAATACCTAAATTCATAAATATTTTTGATTTTTTATATATGTACAAAATAGTGTTATCAGTCATTGTACATTGTACAGTGCCTAGAAGTTGAGAAAAAGTTCAAATATGAAAAGAGAATAGATAACAATAAACTATAATTTTTCTCTATCAAAACAGTTCGTTAAAGTTTTCTGGATTTATATTTATTATTGTAGAGAAACTATAGAAGAAAACTAATTGTTTGTTACAAATATCAGTTTAACTACAAAATCCAATATCAATATATTTTTGAGTTAATCAAAAAGTTTTTATCTATAGTCTTTTTAAAAGAAAAAAATATTTTGTTTAAAGTTCTTTTGAATTTTATTTGAGAAATTTTGAAGTTTCTTCATTTTTTCAGCTCTTAATATTAATTTAACACTTGATATTTAGTATAAACCATTATCTGAATATATAAGGGGCAAAGAAATACAATACAAAATCGTAAGCAAATAAATAAGCTACTTAATATAGTACATAGGTTAATAACAAATGAGATTTGTCAATTAATTTAGCTATTTGCTAAGACATTAGCTTCAATAATTTGTATCAGATTTTGTAGTAAAAATGTTATTATTATAATAAAATTTATCATTTTCTCAACTAACCAACAGAGCATTTCGAATATATTATACACAAGTCAACACGAATTTTGTGGCTTTAGTTATTTTGTGTCTATTTGTATACATATGGTATAATCCTCCTGTAAATGATTCTGGTTTTCGAGATTCATCATTATATATATCATTTCTATTACTTTTCATTGATTTTTTTGTCTTCTTCATCGTGGGATTTTGAAGTGACAATCTACAATATCATTCCCAAACCTCAATAAGAAGGACTTGCAATATGATAGTAGATTAGTGTTAGATATTGTCTAGCAAAAATAAGAAAACCCTGCGCAAAACGATCTTTAACGTTGTTAACCATTTTAAAATGTAGAAATGTCCTTTGAACAAAATCAAAACTGACCTCAGGAATCTGTTTTCAGGCTATTTTTTCCAATGCTCTTTTGTTAATTCTATCTAAGAACTAGCTCTCGAATTATTGCAAATTATGTTTAGCAACCTCTATTTTTTTCTATATTAAGTTTCTGTTCTGTTCAGATCCATATGTATTCAAATTGACTATGAAACCTTAGACCATATAATAAATGATTTTGTTGGCCTGTGTTATTAATATTTACAATCCTACTGAATTCTTAATCTTAAAAACCTCATTGTTATCTAGATGGCACCCTGCACTTTTTGACGCACTTGAATAATATAATTAAGCGATAATAAATCATCTATAGCTTAATCTCACCTCTTCCAACATTCTTATAAACTAGAAATTATTACTTAATATCGAAATTGTGATCCCAAAAATAATTTTAGGATGGAACCAATGAAATAGTTCCCAAGCTTACTGTGGTGTTAAAACCCAAGAAAATGATAACAAAACTTTTCATATCACATTAATTGCGTGAGAATAAAAATGGATAATACTATTTAAATCCATTAGAATAGTAGCCAATCAAATTTATTTGCAATGAGTTTGAAAACTACATATTCATAGTAAAATGTACCGGCGTATCCAACATGAAATTAACAAAGGACGATGTCGTTTAAAAAGCTAACCAAGCATATTGACTTGAAATTTTCTACGTCGTGTGAGTTTTAGACAGTCACAGATGACTCGCCTATTCAAGTTACTTGGTAAGAAAGGTATAAAGCATCATCTTGTCTCTATCCATTTTCGCAGAGACTGCCTTGGTAAATTTACTGAAAGCAATTTGTCGCTTCGTCGCCCGAGTGATCGGTTACCAAAACGAGCTGGATTTGTCGCCAACCCTCATCAGTTCTTCTAGGACTGATACAACGATTTTACGAATAAAATGGACCAGAACTGCTAGGTCTTTTAAGAATACATACTCCTCGAGTTGCCACCTGGTCTCCCTCCATTCTACTTTCCAGTTGCTACAACTAATGTTCTCAATTTCTCAACTTTATATCGAATGAATCTTGAAAAAGAAAACTTTCACTTTACTTCACTTTACTTTTTTCGTATTTTTGTTTGTATATTATTTGCATTTCATCTAAATGTACCATCGTTTATTTGTACACTTTAATAGTTTAATTTTGTTAGCCTTTAACAACGGATATTCTGAAGAATGTATACCTACCTCAATTTTTTTTCATTTATAAAATGGAACTATTTAGTAACAAACCGTGAAAAACATGTTGGAAGAGGTGGTAAGTATTATTATAATATTATAAGTACTAATCTAGATTAAAAAGCTCTAAATTTGATAATTGTCTAACAAGTGACCCTAAAATTTATAATCACAACTCTAAAAAACTCCCTTAAAATTAGTTATTGGTCCAGGACTAAAAAATATAAAAGAATCAGTATTCGTTGAACTATATCGTGTCTTAGTATTTTTAAATGTTAAATAAATGAAAAAACTTGGTTCTAAACGTACATCTTCTCCAATTCCTAAAGGATGTTTGACATTATTAAGCAAGGCAACGCAACACTTAATGTGTTTCGCGTAATCTCAATCTCAACTTTATTATGCAATTTCCAACTCTAGTATCAGATCTAGTTACATCAGCTGATTGATTGGACGAATTATTCGTCTTCGGTAGTGAATCAATGGATTTTGGGTACTGGCGTTATCTCATTTTTATTTTGGAAAATTGACTGCCACACAGAAGAGAAAAAGGGTTTTTCTTTTATTTTGTTTAGCATCGATTGGTTTGAACTTTATCATGCTCTATGTCAAATAATGATAATACAGTGAAATATTTCTCTGTTTCGATACGTTATTCTCGCACGCATGTTCGTGTAAGAATGGACAACATTCTTAAACGATTTTAAGTAATTTTTTATAGAGGATTGGTGCCCCCGAATAAGTTTCATTTTGACAGCTGACAAGACGAGACATTATTCAGTCATGTGTGAGAGTGGGGTGAGGTTATTTCAATTGTTCAAAGATATTTTTTACAATAAATTATATTAAGTTTTTAGACAAAGTAAATGTAGTCACGAAATATGGACAAAATATACAAATCTACAATGAAGAAATTTTTTCGGAAATGCCTAATCTTGACTGACTTAGACAAAATTTTAAATTCAAATGGTATTTCCAAAGTCAACTGTTGAACATGAATCAGTGCTATCAACCGACCCCCTACGTTACGGTGTACTTTCCGTAATGTATATTTTTTTAAATTTTTCTATAAATGAATAATTTTAATAGAAGCCGATTCTTATCAAATTTATATATATCCAACCATTTTTTTCTTTGTCTCCATAAGAAAATAGAATATTATAAATAAAATATAATAAATCAATGGCTACTGGAAGAAGGAGAAAAAAGAAGATCGAAAATAGTCTCTTAGAAGAATAAAGAGTTTTGGATGACTGTAGAAAAACAAAACCTGCAATAGTCAGTTAATACAAGGTCGCGCATCATAAAAATTTTGATGAAATTAGTGAAATCAACATTGGAATTTGAACATAATCTATGGAATAGATGCCAAAGCAAACATGGCAATAAATTGAATCAAGACGTAGAAAGAGTTGAATCAAAAAAATTATTCATATAAAAGAAGCGCCAACAAATAAGCACATTTTCAAATCTGGCTCAAAACTAGGACTTTTATGACGCAGAGAGAACCAACTGATTCCATATATTTGGTTAGATTTTGACGAATAAAAACCGAAAAATACCCCAATATCGTTAAAAAAACTCAAACGGACATTGGCGAGCAACTAAAATAAGATTAATGTGATCTTTTTGAAAAAATACCAAGACACTATCAACTTATTTACTGACATTGTTACTAAAATTTATAAAAAATTTGCTAATCACAATTCTGTGAGAAACGTAGAAATTCGTGCGTCAGACAGTAGTTACTCTGTCAATTTCTACGTATCTTACAGAATTATCGCTGTGTCAGCAAATTATATCTCTATCGTCGATGATGGCAGTGTCGGAAGACAAGCTTTTTAGTCGCGTTTGAAGGATTGATCTTGGTCTTCGACGACATGTTTTCCAAAGAATTACACCAGTCAAAAAACTGAAAAAATTATCATAGAATTAAATTTTTACCAGCCGCTACAACTTTTATTGATATGATTATCTCAATGCCGATTAGTTCCAGTGACATAGAGGTCAAAGGTCATTAGGAATATGTATTGATCATATGATTCTCCGGGGGCGCCTGTACTGAAGCCTATATAACAAATAATGAGAGTAAAATTTTAAAAGTTTCTACCTGGAAAGGATTATTCCCAAAGCTCCGAAGAAGAGATAAAGAGGAGGTAGTTGCAATAATATAGAGCAGTGTGTTATAGCTTCGTCTATTCCTGAAGGGCAATCTTCAACACCATCACACCATACGCTTGCGTTAATACAAGCATCTAATTCTGGACAACGATATTGACAATCATCTGGACGCATCATGAAGAGTCCTAAACCATTAGGAGGAACATCTCTCCTGGAAAAAAACGATGATTAAGTAATAGTGTCGAACAGTCTATCGAATGAAAAAGTTCAGTATAAAAGTTGTAGATTATTTGATTGTGTTTCTTGCAAACATTTACCAATAAATATTGCTTTCAAAAACATTTTATGATAAGGAAGCGAAGTTTCCGAATAGAAGCTATTAGTCAAGCTTATAATTCTTCACATTGAGGAGCCCTCCTATTTCAATTGGTCCACCTATTCATATTCAAAGATTCACAAAACAATACGAAAAAAACTTTGCAAGCTCTATTTGTGAAATGAAGGAGAATTTAATAGCTAGATTTATACAGTAATCATTCTATAACGTGGTTTTTATTATAGCAAAAATTCTTTTCAGCATGGTATTAACCAAGCTTTGGATGTAACGAATTTCGAATATGTATTTTATATATTTGTTCAAGTTCAAGTAGTATTCTATCAGGATTTTTTCATCTCATGTCACAAAGTTTCTATTGGTGAGTGACCAGAACTATCAGTTCCATAATTGAAATATCAAAGTTTTTCAAGATGATTGACATCCTCTTCCATTATGTTATAAATTCTGGGCTTCTATTAACCTAGTCGGTAAAAGTGAATCTTCTGAAATGTGTGGTATTTATATGTATTCATAATTATGTTTCCTTGTCCCTTTCAAGGACATATTCAATTTCCTATTCCATAGATTGAGTAGATAGTTTGAGTTTGACATCCCCTTCCATTTGTTCAAAAAATTTTATTTGTTAACGACAATTCATATATTGCAATGGGCATCTAAATCCGTTTTGTTTTCTCTTTTGCAGTTGGTATGGGATTTTGCTCGAACTTGTAGCTATTATAACCTTAAAGTCCGCTTGAAGGCTCTTTTTCGGGAAAGATTTTGAAAAAGAAGAAACTATGGAAAAGTGGGAGATAAATTGTAGATAAGACTGCGTTGATTGCATCTTCCAATTATGGTCTAGGATTGGATGTGATGTAGCTGTTGGTCGTATTGCAGTGTAGCTTAAACTGTGTCCTGGCAATGAAGTTTTTTCTGCCCTTAAACTTAAAATTAATTTAAATGGTTGAATTATTATTGCTTTTCGTAGGTAATTAAGGGGCTTTAGAAAATTAGATTCCGCTTTTAGCTGTTGAACAGAATTGCGCCACAATTAAGGAAATTGGAAAACTATTTAACGAAAAATGTAAAAAAAAATATTTCATAGTTTCAATATAATTAATATTTTTTTCGTTTTTATTATTATAAATTTACTTTAAACGTCCCAAATTCTAGTTACTTTCTCTATGACAGCATCACTCTCCATTAGATAATCAATTTAAAGTAATTAGCACGGCGGGCGCTTTTGGTTCTTATGATCTTCTCAATGCTCCTCTTCCAGCACTTGTAATCGTGTTTGTTCCAATTTAACGGGACTTTGGCTTAAACGATGCAACAGTTTTGTATTTTCTATTAGCTAGACCCGAACTCAATTTTTCAGAATTGTGATATTTTGTTAGAAAAAAATGAATTTCTAAATCAATATTTCCTTTCCTTCCGTCTACGTCTACATTTGCTTGGATTTTGTTTTAATCTCATTCATTCGTGTTGATTTAAAGATTTATATTTCTATCATGATTCAAAAAAGCAAAAATATTCTCTATTGTTGCTTTAGAATATAAATATTAACGATAGGTCAACTGAAATGGGAAAGTGCTCATATTTCATCTATAAAACGACATAAAACTCACCGCCTAGAAAGTTCCAACCAATTAACGTAATATTCCGCTTCTTCTCTACCATAAAATTCAACAACAACCGTTTTTGATAATTCCGTACCTAAACGATCTATTTCTATTTTATCCAGTGACATCCCGTCGATAGCTTCGTGTGCTTTTTTCCAATTCCATCCTTCAGAGAATACTTCTACGATATGCTGTCGGTACGTTGAAGAAGAAGGACATATTAACGCCGAATAGACAGCTGTATGAACCTGTAAATAAATTAGTTTTTCCACATATTTAATTTGTACTTGCAATTATCTCAAATTAACGCACAAAAGGAAAATTTGTAATTTGTTTGATTTATAAATTGACGCCGATTTATTTGCTCTTTAAATAATATCTTTGACTGTATTCAGACTTTGTTGAAATTTGAGCCGAACTCACCAAAATAAATATTTTTACGTAGTCTAATAATAAAATTATAGTAGGCTCTCTACAAGCCTACTACTACTACTACTAATTTGGCCACTCAAATCCAAGTTGATTTTTGGCCCCGCCAACAATTTGCTCCCATAATGTTCTATCCTCACGTCTTCACCCATTTGATTATTCCATCTTGCTCTTGGTCTTCCCAGTGGTCGCCTTCCTTCTGGTTAATCTCTTCACATTTATTGTTGTTTCTTCATCCTTTCTTCTTACTTTGCCTAATTCTTCTACTTCTTATCATAGCTACAATATCTGGTCGTCTGTACCAGTCCCTGTTTTTCAGTATACTCTATACTCCTCCTTCGAAAACTGGCCCATATATCCTTCTGAGTGTGTTTTGTTAGTGTCCACATCTCAGCTCCATACAATAAAACTGGCTGTATTATGACTGTGTATATTTACTGTTAAGTAATTTCGATAGGCTCCAAAAATATCTACTGGCTGCATTTAACCTCATCTGTATTTCTTCTTCCATTTTATTGTAGCTGTTCAAATCCTAGGTACTTAAATTCTTCTACAACCAAACTCTTAATCCAATTTTTCACTTACTTGTAAACCTCGGCTGAAATGGCCTTCAGTACCTCAATCGATTTACTTTTTATGGCGTCGATGAACTCATAGATTATTTTAAGTTTCGAAAAGAAAAATAAAAACCAAATTTGACGGATACGCCAAATAATCAATCACAGCCAGTTTGGAATGTGTGGTATTACCAAAGTTATCTGTTGCAACTAAAGCTTGTATATCGAGTTATTTAACTCTATTGTGAAAATGAGGAGATCCGCAGGACACCATCATCTATAGAGAATATTTACTTACTACTATCCTGTTCGCGTGCTCACATTTCTGGCCAGTGATGAGAGTTTTGATAGTCGAGTTACCTTTTCGAGTTGAATGACGCACAATGAAACCATTGATTTTAACGTATAAATACTTGTTCAGTCCAGGAATTATCACTCTGGGATTCGATTCGCAGTTAATCTGGAATATAAGTAAGATGATATTATTAAGTATTTGGTCATGGCATCATAGTGAAATCGTATAACATTGGATCGAATTTCAACGCGTTACATTTAATTAGAATTATATTGATTACTTTTTTACCGTAAAATCAGTAAAACGGAAATTAATGTTCCATTTTACGGCGGATTTATAAAAAAAATTAGTAGAAATAGCTGGAATGAAAATTTCTCATAGTTTTACTGTTTTAAATCGTAAAAAAAAACGGTTTTGCAAAATAATCCTTTACAAAAAATTATGGTAATTATACACTTTCGCGGTCACCTGGTTTTTTGGCTCTAGAAAATCGAAAAATGGATGGATTTTATTGATCTTGATCTCAAAATGTTCCATTTTACGGCGGATTTATAAAAAAAATTAGTAGAAATAGCTGGAATGAAAATTTCTCATAGTTTTACTGTTTTAAATCGTAAAAAAAACGGTTTTACAAAATAATCCTTTACAACAAATTATCTCATTATCAGATAAAGTTCTTATATTTTTTTTGTATTCTACATAAATTAATAAACAATTTAAAAAAAATCCAATTTTTTCAGTTTTTATAGCTTAAAATGAAATCGATGAAAAACAATCAATTTTCGTGAATAGTTTCGTACTATATTCTTCAATGTTAATAGTTTTTGGACTATTGAAAATCGAAAAATTGATAAATTTTATAATTTTGGTCTCAAAATGTTCCATTTTACGACGAATTTATGAAAAACGTTTTTTGTTTGCATTTAAAGTCATGAAACTGTAAAAAATATTTATATTTTTTAATTTTCGTATTTTTTTTATAAATCCGCCGTAAAATGGAACATTTTGAGACCAAGATCATTAAAATCCATCCATTTTTCGATTTTCTAGAGCCAAAAAACCAGGTGACCGTGAAAGTGTATAATTACCAATATTCTTGTATTAAATATTAACGTAATTTCATACATGGAGATCGCATACTTATATATATATTTGACATGTTAAATCTTTTCATATTTTCACAAATACGTGTTATTAGGTCCAATAGGAGTAGTATAATATTTTTTCTGATAGGGTCGAAATGTGGAAAATATTTATTTTTGGAAAACAATATTTTTCGATATAAATCAATCAATTTTTTATGTTTCTACATAGAATTATTAAACTCTTATTTTCTTAGACCTTTCCTGAATTTAATTCCCGAACCCCCTTTTGAACACATAACAACAAAGCATCCGTGGAAAAAGTACAGTGTGCGACACATATAAAAATCTAAATATTTCTCCCTCACATGAATCGTGTACGAAGAAACTTGCTCGGAAGATATATGTACTTTTTATACAATATATTAATGATTGTTTTCTATTGAGAACTGCTACCCCTGGTATAATAAAGTGAATGATAATTCTAGTTCTTTGAGTTTGATTATCGGTATTCGGTTTGTATTCCTTACATTTTTTCTAAATTATATATTTGTTTATATCAAGAACTAAAATTGAATTCTGTCGGTTTGTACTCAATTATTCATTTTAGAAACTTAGAAAGTACCGATAAACAAGATTAAATTCTAGTTGATTTTGTTTGGCTATTTCAGTATCTTTTCCATAGTACTTTCGATCAAATTAGCTTTAGATTCTTCCTCCGAACGCTTAAATGTCACTTCGTTAATTGTTTGAACATGAAACCAGGCGGAAAAACTAAAACGGCAGTGTTGGTATTACGTTAACCTTGAAGCTTTTAACACAGATCTGGCTTAGCTCAACTCAAACTTCAAATTTTCACAATTCATTGGACCAACTTTAAATTATTTACGAATTTGACATTTCTCTCTATTATTTAACATCTTTGGTCTATATATTGTAAAGGGCAAATAATAAATTCGCCTATTAGTTTATTCACTTGGTAATTTTACCTGGAAATACTTTATTCGGATATTTGAAAATTCTGATTCCGACGAAGTCCTTCCTAACTTTACCAACAAGTATCTTTGTTTCTCGCCCCAACATATTGAAAAAATATTTAATACATTAACAAACACTATATTTATGCAGTAACCTTTTTGTGAAATATATAGTTTCAGAGTACGAAAGCTGCAACAGTCTAAGTGATTTCCACACCACCATTTTGGTCTTTGAATACCTAGACAAATTGGTTAAAATCTCGTGTTTTTTTTTTAGTACATTAGCAGATTTGGTTTTCTTTTATTATTATATCACAACTAGTGAAAGTATACAAGAATAACGTATTATCTGTAGCTGTTTTATCAATGATACTTTTTGTTGAATATATTTGTTGAGAAAGTTTCCCTTTTCCTAGTTTGAGAATATATAGTAGTTAAATATTTATATTACTAAGAATAAAAAATTCATATTAATCTCAATTTTTGACCCTTCTATGATCTACCCTTATTTTTCCAACGCGATTTTTATATCTATGTCAATGTCTTTGAAATATATTCGTTACGTTAATAAAGAATACATTATTAACCTAAATAAAGCATAATTCCGCGTCAGCTAGTCAAATTATAATTAATTTCAAAGGCTTTTACTGGATAGTTTATTTTTTTGACTTATGACACTATTTCAGCGGAGGTGCCAATTGTAAATTAATATAATAAATTGAACTGAAAGGCAAAAAAATAAAATACAGTTTTGAAACAATGAAAAACACGCTTTTAAAGTAATACTTAAAAATTATAATTTTCGAAAATTGAATAACACCCTTTTCATGAAATTTTTAAACTAACTATGCGATCTGAATCTGACTTCCAGTCCGGAGACTATCCGAATGATTCTTTCGATTACTGAAAATTAAAAATATCATAGAAAATACCCCACGCAATAATTTTCTCATTAGTAGTTTTTTTGTGCCAGAAATTATCTTTAACATCTTTGTTTGATTATTGCTAGAAGATTTTTTTAAACTGATTTAATAGTTAATATATTCAAACAACGCATGTCTTTCGTATGTTGAAACTCTTGATTGCACAGAAAAATGTTTTTGAGTACCATTTTCTCAATATGGCGTTGCGCGTGGCAAAGATACGAGGGGGCAAAGTAAATATTCCAAAAGGATACGTGGAAATCTCAAATTTTTCAAATTTCTGGGCAAACTTTTCAGTTAAACGTTTTTGCGGGTATGGCTCAAGAATAAAATTGTAAGATAACCAATTAATACTCTTTAAAACCACCATTATCATACTAAATACAACAATTTCGTACGATACATCGCTACGTATATCTAATATTTAGTTCCACTCCAATACTTTGAGTAAGATATTCAGTTTTCGAAAAATTTTGTAAATTTCCTAGAAAAGTCCAGATCGTTCAAAGATTTGAAGAAATTGCTCGACTTTTCTAGAAAACACTTTTTTCAATATTTTAATCTTCTCACCTTTTTGACATTTTCTCGATTACGCTTTAATTTTGTGTTATCACAAATTATTTTTGGAGCTTTGCTTATGGCGAAAAATTAAATTGAAACATGTCTATAATGAAAAATTGGGTCATAAAAATCTCCAAGGTACGTATACGTATACTTTTTTATGTACGATGAGGTCTTGCAATTCCAATAAAAAATTTAGTCTACGCATCTTTCATATTTATTACCCTCATATTTATACATTTTATTATAAGAAAACTTCAACCCTTAGCTCGGTTCTGCATAGAAGTTAACCCGTAACGAACACAAACTTGGTTTCACCTTAGAATTAATTGTCTTCCCCGGACTTATCTGAGGAAATTGGAGACTATGTAAATTTTATTAACGAAAATTTCATGGGAAAAAAAAGAGAAGCTACAAAGAATTTCAATTAAAAATATATTAGAGAAATTTTCTCTCTCAAAATAACTTTTGCTATAGAAACTACTTAAAACATTTAGAAATCAAGAAAATATTTACAAATACCACGAATTTAAACTATAAAAAATAGTATAGTATAGTATTTATATTTTCAGGTAAAATTACCGAGTGAATGAACTAATAGGCGGAATTGTTATTTGCCCTTTGAAATATATAGACCAAAGATGTTAAATAATAGAGAGAAATGTCAAATTCGCATATATTTTAAAGTTGGTCCAATGAATTGTGAAAATTTGAAGTTTGAGTTGAGCTAAGCCAGATCTGTGTTAAAAGCTTCAAGGTTAACGTAATACCAACACTGCCGTTTTAGTTTTTCCGCCTGGTTTCATGTTCAAACAATTAACGAAGTGACATTTAAGCGTTCGGAGGAAGAATCTAAAGCTAATTTAATCGAAAGTACTATGGAAAAGATTTGTTCAGAATGAAATTTTTGAACCATTCTTTGTATTACATTCGGAATCATCAGCATTGTCCTAAATACTTTTTTACTAAATCATATTTAATCTCATAATTTCTACCTATATTTCCATCATAAAAAAACTATTATTCACACACGTGAGAAATTATACTCTACTGAAATAGCCACACAAAATCAACTTGGATTTAATTTCGTTTATCGGTACTTTCCAAGTTTCTAAAACGAATAATTGAGTACAAACCGACAGAATTCAATTTTAGTTTTTGATATAAACAAATATATAATTTAGAAAAAATGTAAGGAATACAAACCGAATACCGATAATCAAACTCAAAGAACTAGAATTATCATTCACTTTCTTATACCAGGGGTGAAAGTTCCGGGAATTTCTCAATAGAAAACAATTATGAATATATTGTATAAAAAGTACATATATCTTCCGAGCAAGTTTCAAGTGAGGGAAAAATATTTAGATTTTTATGTGTGTCGTACACTGTACTTTTTCCACGGATGCTTTGTTGTTATGTGTTCAAAAGGGGGTTCGGGAATTAAATTCAAAATATATATTACATAAACTCATTCTATATTATATTTGGAATTGGAATTAACAGTTATATTTGAACATAACTTAGGTAGAACGTTGCATTTCAACACGTTAACCAAGGTCGAAGTTGAAGTTGATGGTGAAACCTATTAAGCTTCTACAACATTGTTGTATTCAGGTTCTGGTGGCACTGGAGACAGCAAAATCGTTGAATTTCCAATCCCCGTTGCGGGCTAATATTAAAAGATCTGATTCTACATTAACTAAAATAGACGCAGATGACCTTCGGAAACAATGGCCTCGTTATAATTCTGAATTTGACAATTGCAAATATTTCGCTGTATCTTTTGCTGTAGTGCTAAATTTATCTATTCACACGAGCTGTTTTGAAAATTTGCCATTTGGGTAATATGGAAAAAAGCATGTCTCATAAGTGAATGGTTGGAGCATCTCATATTGTATTTGTATAAATTTGGTAGAATTCTACTGTAAATGTGAAATTTCTAGGAACATTGTTATATTGTAGGGTAGTTCCATTAAAAAAGATTAATGGCAATATAAAGCAGAAGTTGAAACCCTATTTAAAAATTATATAATAGGATGCTATTGAATATTTTTATATGTTTGAAATAATAAAATTACAGTTTTTTTTTTAATTTTTGACTATATATATATATATATATATATATATATATATATTTTTATATATGTTTTAAGGTTATTCAAAACGAAAATTGTAGAAAAACAGAATTTTATTATTATTTTCGCGAATTTAAATTTTTAGTGACATGATTCAAGGTTTTCCATAGAAATTCTTTTTAAAATCTTTATATATACAAAACCTATGGTTCAATCAATTTTCGTTTCGTTTTTCTCACTTTCGTTTCACCGTGTATAACCGAAATTAATAATATATAATAACACAAATTTATTTGCGGCTATGTTACACTAAAATTAGAAGTATCAAAGTTGGTAATTATCTGAAGTTAACCAGTCTAGAACCTCAGTTGCACCTTTGTGGGCCCCTCTATCCCTTCATTATAAGTTCTTTTAAAGTACACTACAGTTTGTAAAAAGCGAGCCCTATCTTTCTCTTGTTTAGTAGGTACAAAATGAAATATTTGCCAAAATGTTGTGCAGCTTCTTGAATTCGAAATTCCAGTTGTTAAATTTCAGACTTGTGATTCATGCTTAAGTTGGGTTATCATAATAAAAGTAAAAAATGAAGTTTCACTCAATTATCAATCTTAGTAATATTCTACATTCAAATTTCCAAATTCAACATTGTTGCCCCGATTCATAGTATGAATATTGGTAATTATCTTAAGTTAACTAGTCTAGAACCTCAGTTACACCTTTGTGCGCCCCTCTACGCCTTCATTATAAGTTCTTTTGAAGTATGAATTCATCTTAATAGGAAAGAAACACAGTACACTTACAGTTTGTAAAAAGCGAGCCCTATCTATCTCTTGTTTAGTAGATACAAAATGAAATATTTGCCAAAATGTTGTGCAGCTTCATGAATTAGAAATTCCAGTTGTTAAATTTTTTGACTTGTGGTTCCTGGTTCCGCAACAGGCCAGTTCATAAACATGTCAAATAGAAATGATGCAAAATATCTATTAGGCTTTAACTTCACACATATCATATCAAGAAGCTTGAAAGCTATTTTATAAATCTCTGTTTATATACAATCTCCTCCACAATTGTTCGAAATGCCATATTTCCGGCAGAATATTGGAGCCTTGTCGTTTTATTTTCTTGATGAAGTTGAGAGTTTCTGATATTTTTATCGATATTTTCAGTTATTCTCCTTTTTCTCGCTTTTATATTTGTGATTGAAAGCACTCACTGATAATTCAACATGATTGAACATCGAACGACAAACGTAAATAGAAAATCTTTTCAGAAACTTTTAGTAACAATCTCCATCACAACTGACACTCTTTTGATATGAAAGTTTGTTATGTTGGCTTACATTTTTTTATCACAATGAATAGATTTTAATACTCGTATATCTGTAATTGAATCTTAAGTTGATTTTCAATTATAAAATTGAAAAAGGATTTTAAATATGCCACTTAAACAAATATTCGAACTTTTATTAATTTTTCTTCAGTTTTGACGTGAAGTATAATATTTTAACGGCAACTGCCAAATTTTGTGCTCACTCACTCAGTAGTTTATTAGTTTATTTTTAAAAGTAGTTAAACTCTAAATATTCTCAAACAACGAAATACTGAACGGTAATAATATATTTGAAGTAAGGATTTGGCTTAAAAATTATTCTGCTATGCAAAACAATTAAACATCTCAAGAACTTTTTGGTCATTTTTGAGTGGGAGATAAAAGATTAGAAGACAGAAGCGTGCGTACTGTGTTGTTATGTTATGTTATGTCAACATTCAATCTATATTACTATTTGCCCGCCACTGTTTCTGGCGCTGAAAACAAACAATTGACAGGACGCCTCTGTTTTAATATGTATCTAAGTATTTGTGTGTGGATACTTGTGCAGTGCCTCTCTTAAATAATGTTCCATTGAATTCACTGAAGGTGTATAGTCGTATAGCTCGAGCAACCTTCGTGTCTACAAACTAACTTTTCCAGTTTTCTGTGAATCACATTTGTCGATAGTTTCGGTGAAATCAAGTCTATATATGAAACTAAGGTCGAATGGCGTGTGTTTCAGTCAACTGTTTCACAGCTAGACTTCTCAAATGCTTTTTGGGGACTCAGAAAAGAAACCGTTCAAAAAAAAACCACCAGACCTAGCAAAAGTATCTATGACTATTGTGGCTGCTGACACGATTTTGCTTTAAGACAAATGGAGCTTGGGTATGTTGTTTTTAAATACTCAGCATATTTATTCCACGAAAATAGTTCCATTTTGAAAAATACAGGGGAAAATTTGCTGTATCGATGAAATTAGTTGCTGCCTGCAGTCATCCTTTGTTTTGGAAGTCCGAATTCAAACGGGATCTCAAAATGTTCAATTTGTTCCTTTTGTAGATTGAAAAAATGTACTTTGCCTCATCTTCTCTTGGATTTATGAAAGAATTTGAGATGGTACTTTCATTGGGATTCAAAATTTGAAAGTTTTGAGTGATATCAATTACTTGCATTAACATGTACCCTCTTATTTTACCATTACGCACGCTTCTTTCTTTTAAAAATTCTTTGTTATAGATCTTCTGTTTGGAAATAATTTACGATATTTTCGGACGGGCAGTGGAGAAATGTAATAGTTTACCGCGGTGGTTGTAAATAATAAAAATATTTTTATGATGTTCAACAATAACTCCTTTTGTCCGAATAATGTTACGTCTATGACATTTCTGGTGCCTCAAACACTTTCTAAACAGATTATGAGTGCGTCCTGAACAATTAAACTTCAATGTATAATATAACGGCTTCAAATTATTGAACCTGTGTTATAGTCGTGAAAATAGACCAATAACTGTATTTTTTTATGAAAAAATCTCTATATTCCAACAATTTTATAAAATAAAAGCATATATGGTGAACAGCGGTTATAAAAAATAAGAGCAAACCGTAATAAAGGTAAGATCATCGCTGGAAAAAGTGTAATGACTATGTTGAAAAAACAAAAATGATTAAGTGAAAAATCATCTAGTTTTCAAACAACCCTCGTATTGGTACTACTTAAATTTCTATGCAGATTGATGTCCGAGGTAAAGAGAGAGAATAAGAGAGGGCTAGAAGTGTCTCCTTGTAGAAATCCTTTTTTTTTAATTAATTAATTAATTGTCTTATTACATATACTATAAATTAAAACGAAATTTTTCGGTTTATTAATCAAATATCGGTATACATACGAATATCTTTTTAGCTCTTAATTTAATCGCCAAAACATAAGATAGCATTAAATTTCCCACATCAAATTTCTATTGCCCATTTTATAAAAGCAATTCCTTATCGAGTTATAGAATTCATAAACAAAAACGACATTTGACTTGAAATAATCAAACTTAAATCTTCAATATAATTTAAATGGCGAGGTTTACGGAAAACATATCAGATACTTTTTTGTAGAGCGTCAAATTTTCTACAAAATTTTTCAGAGAAATTTTTTGTACAATCAATTTTTGTTCATTAATTATGAAGTATTAATTTTTTTCTAACTGAGAAAAAAATAGAACAAAGCGATACGGAGGATCTTCTCATTAAAATTAAGAGCCCATATTTGGTGAGAATTTTTGTAAGGTGTCTAGCAACCTAGTTTTCCGTGTCAGTTGTGAAAAAAATAGTCTATATTAAAGGACTTCATAATTGATTGAATCAATTGCCTTTTTGAAATGTACGAACAGACTATACAATTTTATTTCTGGAAGATAAAACAATATCCATACGTGGCAATGTAATTGATAAGAAATTCCGAAAAAGGATGACAAATTTCAATCATAAATTGATATTCTTCAACCTGAAAATGTAAAACATCCATTCTCAAGTGACAGTTAGACTTTTAATTTTTTTGAAAGGTTAATATATCAATTTAGCAATTGAGAGAGATATTTCCATTCAAATTTATATTTTTTTATTTCTACGTATTATATCTATTAGTTTTTGAGTCGTAAATTCGAAGTTTTCGTTGTAAATATCACTTTCCATATTGAAACATTTTTTATTCTGTCACTAGAATGTAGGATGCATTTTTTTATATCTACGAAATTTTCACTACTTACCCCATCGAAGGACGTAGGATAATGAAAAGCAATCTCTCCGCTGGCTCCTCTATATCTCAAGTTTTTCCTACATCCGGGAGTTTTTATATATTTCCAATGTCCTTCGAATAAAAGCGTATCGAAATCATCTGACGCGTTCATTCCCATTACGTTGAATCGCAATTCTACCACATTCGACGTTGAAAAATATGTAAACGGAATGAGTCTACTTTTATCCACAGTGCACAGACAGTCTTTCGGAACACCCGGTACGTCGTTCCATGGTACTTCGTAGAATCTGAGGGTGGCTGATGTATTTCCGAAACATTCTAATTGATTTGTATCTCTGCTGATAACTGTTTCGCATCGGCGGTTCTTCACTATCATCTCGGTTATTGTTATTTTGATGCGTTCGTCTTTTTTTACTTCGAAACGGTAGACGCAACTAGAAAAATGTTTGATAAGATATAAGTACGTTCCTAATGAATACTAGTAGTCCGGGGGCGGTCAATGCTACAGTGTGCAATCATAAAGCCGATAGGATAAAACAGTAGTATTCCTATGTATTTTGAGCCGCTGAATTCAAATATGCTCGGCGTTTTGGCGAAAAACTGGTAAATTTTTTTTAAATCTCCTTCTTCTTCTTTCTTTTATGTAAGCAAAATGCTTGTGTTTTCCTTCGTGTCCTTTGCCGTTTAATTATTAGAGAGGTTGGCGCTCCATCTCTTGCGGGGTCTTCCAACGCTTCGGCGCCCTAAGGGCGACTTATCTCCAGCTATTTTGACTATTCGGTCGTCATTCATTCGATGTATGTGTTTGTTCCATTCTCTCTTTTTTCCTAATATCAATTCGTTTACGTTGTGAATAATATATGTTAATATATCCCGGATGACAGCCTTGTAGATTCGAGATTTGGTCTCGAATCCGATATATTTGTTTCGGAAGATTGTATCGTTCAGGTAAGCTGAAGTTTGTGCTTTTTTTGTCGCTTAGTTTCTTCGATGTCACTGTATCCTGATATCTCTATGTCTAGATATTTGAATTTCATGTCTTGCTGTATAATTTCATCATCCACAACCAGCATCTGATAGGTGTTTTTGCTGCATTTCGTTTTTGCTGCAAATATCTTCATTTTCAAACTTTTTGCCGTTGTGTTGAATTTGAATATTAATCTCTATAGGTCGTCTTCGTTTTCTGCAATCAGAAGCATAGCATAGGAGCCTGACGTCTTTGTTCCCCATTTTATACTTTCAAGTTACGAGTGCTTTTTATTACTTCGTCCCTAACGATGTTGAACCATTGATTTTGGCTTGTATTTTGATTCTTTGATAAATTTTTTTTGATGGTTTTTATGATGTTAATGGGATTTGCCTGTTTTATAGAAGGTGTACCAAGTCCTACATTGTAGGACTTGGTACACTTGGACTCTATAAAACACATGAACGCCGGTTTGTTATACTAGATGGCTTTTTCAGTTATTCGTCGCAGAACAAATATCGCATCTGTACATGTACAAGATCTTCCTGATATGAATCCTTGCTCACCTTGTGGTGAGTTCATTCATTTTGTTTATCATGATCTTTGTTACTAGTTTCAAGGTTGTATTTAGAAGGTTTATATGCCTCGGTAGTTTGCAGGTATCTTCTGAACAGTAAAATTGTGGTACTTAGGCGCCATTCATCCGGAATTTTCTGATCTAATAGGATTTTGCCGGTTATAGTTGTTAGTTGCTGTTTCAGGCTTTTCCCGCCGTATTTAAGAAGTTCATTTGGAATGCCGTCTGGGCCAGGACTTTTTCTGTTCTTAAGTTTCATTAATGCGGTTTCTATATCTCTTTCTTCTATTTCAGCTACTGCGTTAGTTGTGATTTCTGGATAATGGGGTATCTTTCCGTATCTTCTTTTTTATACAATTCTTTATGATATTGGACCTAAGTTTCTTTGTTATGTGGTTTGAGCTAATATATTCACTAGCTTTTTTTCTCTGAGTTCTGATGCATCTCCACATCTGTTTTTGGAGGCCATAAAAGTCATTTTCAATCTTTTTTGAAAACGCTTCCCAATACTGTTCTTTTTTTGCCTTACTAGTATATCAGTGTTGTTTCTTACCCTCTTATAGTCATCGTAGTCTTTGTTTTGTTTAGTTTATGTTGTCATGTGTTTTAGATAAGCCTTATTTTTTTTGATACTTGATTGGGATTGTATTTTTGTTGTTTTATATTTCGTGTGCCAAGGACTTCTATTATGTTCCGTTTTAGTTTCTCCCAGCTTTCATTCACTCCTTCTGCTCCGCTTATTGAGTTCGTGTCAACTTTCTCGTTCTTTGTACAGTTCTTTCATACTAATATAATAAAGTGATTCAACATTCAACTCCGCCTGCATGATCGCGGGTGAACTGATAGCCCTGTGATTATCTTGCCGCTCCTAAGCCTGGAAAAAAGAGGAGG
The DNA here is from genome assembly GCF_026230105.1 of Diorhabda sublineata. Lineage (NCBI taxonomy): Eukaryota > Metazoa > Arthropoda > Insecta > Coleoptera > Chrysomelidae > Diorhabda > Diorhabda sublineata. Next base: position 44,699,062 of record NC_079474.1, on the reverse strand, counting down.
GCTCAGGAGTCAGGCAAGCTCCCTGCTTAAGATAAAAAACAGCAACAGCTCACAGAGCCGAAGCTCCGCCTTGGACAAGGACGAATGTTAGATCGCGATTGATTAAACAAATTATGGACAAATGGTTTTTTTCAGTTCGAAAATTTTTTTTATGCAAATATGGTGTATTTCAAGAAGGTCATTTTTCCGTATAATGCATATTTAAAAATTTATACATTTTTTAAAATCGAAAAATTCTTACTAACTTTCGATGTTAATAACTTTTGACCATCTGAACTTTTTAAATTGGAGAATCGGTTTTGTTATTTGAACCTTAATCTACAAATTTGTATAATTTGATATTAGTTCAGGGTCGGCGTTTGGCACTTATCAAGATTGACATTTAAGCGCTTTCTCAACGTTGCAGCGCGTGTCAACAAGCCTTGATCACCGCGCGCATTTTATGTCGTTAATTTACTATCTGCAGTAAAAAGAGATCCATGAAATATTTCCAATCATGGAATGCATATATTTTTCAAGATTTTTTTGAATAATTTATCTTATTACGTATAAATATTTGATGTATATTATAATTTGTTATCACAGTCAGTATTACATGTCTTCGCACACACTTGTATGTTTTCATTTACTAAAGTTGATATCGAATTTTCATTATTTCATATAAATGACTAATTATCTGGATTCAACAACAAACGTTTCCATTTAATTCTCTCAATTGGCTTAAAGAAATTAACAAAGTAAAAATAAACAATAAAACTTGTAATTTAAAAAACTAAAAGTTATTAAAAAATATATAAAATACTAGTACTTCATTTTATGAAGAAGAAAGAAAGCTACTATATTTCGTTTAAATGCGTTTAAATACAATAATTCAGGTTTTATTTTATTTGATCGTGTAGTTAGATAGCTTACCTATTTAATAGAATGATATTATTAATGTTAATAACAAAGTTTTGTTGTTGATCTTTTTTAAGTCAGATAGTGAATTAGGGACATAAAATGCACGCCAGAAAAAGTTGCCTGTATTTGGCGCGCATTGATCGAGGTTTGTCGTCAAGCGCTGCAACGTTGAGAAAGCGCTTAATTGTCAATCGTGATAAGCGCCAAACGCCGAACCTGCACTGATATCAAAGTATACAAATTTGTAGAGAACGATTCAAATAATTAGTACGATTTTTCAATTTCAAAAATACATAAACATACACACATACACAAATAAAATACACAAACATATCTTATCTTCTTAAAATAGGCCTTATTTGCATAAAAAAACTATCCGAATCGAAAAAAACCATTCGTTCGTAATTTGTTTGAACAAAAAGTACTAGTTTTTCGCAAAAACGCCGGGCATATTTGGATTCAACGGCCCAAATTACAGAACAACACTGTTTTATCCTATGATTACACACGGCAGCATAGACCGCTCCTGGACAAAAGCTAAAAATGGAATTTGTATTTCTAAATCAATGTTAGGCAGCTAAATTATTGTGTAAAAAAGTTATTTTTCGATTAATTCCCTTGTATCAAACATCTTCGGGAAAATACGTTATATAATTAAAGCATAAAATATTTAATCAACCCTCGCCATTTCAAATAAGGGTTTATTTCGAACCAAATATTCCACTAGGGATTATTATTAAATTTAAAGCCAACTAACCCGATAAAATGATGAAAATTAAATTCCTGTGAAAATTATACTTTGAGATAGGTATGCGGTTAGGTAGCAACATCTATCTCGTGTTTATGTAACGGATCTATCTAACTGAATTTCAAAACGCCGGTTGATTCTAATGAAAATGATACCTCAAACAACCAATAATCGAATTAAATGGAAACAACATATTGATATTTCGACATTAAACCAAAGCTTGATTGTAATGAGGAGATAAACGCAATTCGTTAATCGCCACTGCAAAAGTAACAATTAATGTTTGTGTTAGTGACACACATAATACCTATACCTATCTATTGTGAAAAAAAATTGATTTTTTATATATTAATGCAATAGTTTTCGAATTATTTAAGAATTCCAAGAATCGTGGCAAATATTTTGAAATTTGTACAGAATTTGGTTTGGTCCTTTCTTGGTATTTTTAGTATATCGAGTGTTTCAAAACGTTCGCATGCATTAAGCGAAAAAAATCGATTAAAAATCACCGAACAATCACATGCGGTAGCAGCGAAATACTTTTATCGACTGCTCGATACGAAAGAACTTAAACGTTCCGCAAGCTTTGATTGGCTAACCGTTATTGTTAATTTGCGATTGATCTATGCGTTATAAACTTGTGATTGTTTGATGACTTTTAATCGATTTTTTCCACTTAATGCAGTGATATAACTCGCATGCGAAAGTTTTGAAACACCCTGTATATCGTGTAACAAACATCAATTGTGTCACATTGACGATAATCTCTAATCTCGTTAGATCCTCGAAAATAAAATTTTTTGTTGATATTACTACTAGTACTAGTACTAGTACTATTATACTGTTATAACTTTATCCGACGATTTTCATGGTGTACTGTTTTTTGTAATTTTTTTTTTCTATTGTATTGAAAAATAAAAAATTAGACAAAATTTTCAACTGATAATTTTGTTATTACAACTTTGGCTTGAAATATTGAAATCACCAGATTTAGAAAACAATCCTCAAAAAGGCAATAAAAATAGATCTTGAGTTTGTTATTTTGTCGATGTACCTTTGTTTTAGAAATCGATATCTAACTACGCCCTAAGCCTTATTATTGATCATTTATCTAATCTTTATATATCTTGTATATCCAGATGTGTTGGGGATGGCATTAAATTATTTATTGACTTAGTCGCTGATAAACAAAACCGATTTCTCTATAATTCCATTCTAGAATGATAGTATAGAGGGTCTTCCTATAAATTACTTCTATAAAGACGGGCACAACAAAGGGTGAATAATTTATAAAATATTTGCCGTTCTTGGACATTTGTACCCGATGCATCCACCAAATTTTAGATTCCATTAATATGATCTAACCGAACCGGCTTCACGGTTCATGTCGTATCTACTTCCCTAGTGGAAGTACTATAGTATATTAATTATGAATTTCATCACATGGAAGTGGATAAAATTATATCATATACATAGTTTTTAATGGAGAATAAGTTAAAGGGCAAAATAGATATAGCCATGCTCATAATTTCAGTCATCAATGATATATACATACAAGTTATTCGAAAATTTTGAATAAAAATTAAATTTTGTGTGATGAAATTTTACTTACACAACCCAACAACAATTACTTTTATTACCAAGTTGGCAAGGAGTGCATACAACATTACACTTGCCAATTTATGTTCAGCATAATATTTCAAAATTATTCGTTTTTATCTACAAATCAGCATTTGAAAGAGTA